>NC_140169.1:163907139-164368231 GCF_963971535.1 Notolepis coatsorum | reverse complement strand
AGCATAAACTTACCAAGTCTCCTATTGTACGGCATGCATGGGTTCATCATCGTCGTCCATGTCTTCCATGTCCATTCTGCCTGGACCTATAAAGATATATAATAAATCACAGTTAGCATCAATGGTCAAACATTCAATCATGAACCAGGCCATATCTAGGCCGTGCACTTTGCTTTTCATGACATTGACTAAACACATGCATATATTCGCGTTACTGTGTATATACCCCGTGTTACAGACGCAATATAGCGACACAATAATAATAATTCATTGATTTTTTATAGCACTTTTCAAAGACCCACATTCGCTGATCATATACATACGCTGCACATGCATATATTAGCTTTAGCTTGCAATGTATCTACAAACATTCGATCATACGAGATACATTCACGCACATGGATTCAATAAACACATGCATATATATATATATATATATATATATATATATATATATATTCGAGTTACACATGCCTTGAATTGACCATTTATTGAATTGAAATTACCTGGCATCCACTCGTCATTATCATCAGCGATGTCGATCTCAGACTCGTCCGTGGTGTGGGAGGACGGCGGCGACACATGCCGGGTCTTCGCAACCCGCTTCATTGTTGCTCTGACCGGGAGTGGCGCGATCGTTACCGGAGAACTGATCGGTGCCGGCCTCACCTGAGGCGGAGGTGCACGGCTTGTACCCGCTGTAGCTGCGGTAACCGGGGCCCTGAACCGCTTCTTTGTGGCTCTGACCGGGAGCGGCGCGATCGTTACCGGAGAGCCGGTGGCAGCGGCCACGACCGGAGAACTGATCGGTGCCGGCCTCACCTGAGGCGGAGGTGCACGGCTTGTCCCAGCGACAGCTGCGGTAACCGGGGCCCCAACCCGCTTCTTTGTGGCTCTGACCGGGAGCGGCGCGATCGTTACCGGAGAGCCGGTGGCAGCGGCCACGACTGGAGAACTGATCGGTGCCGGCGGAGGTGCACGGCTCGTCCCAGCGGCAGCTGGTGGAACCGGGGCCTGGGTGAACGGCAGTGTGGTCTGGACGTATCGGTCCGGGAGTTTGCCTCTCCTTACCGACTTCCTCGTTCTCCTCATTGTGAATACCTACTCTCAACTATTACTATAAAAACGGCTATGAAAATCTACTAACTAGTGTTACTAAAACACGGACTAAGCACTTATCTAAAAGTGCTGTACTTGCTACAGTACTGCAACTAATATTACCTGGTACTACAAAAGAAAATAAGTATTACAAAATGAAGAAAATATATTATCAATCACTACTACTACTAGAAATACTATCACTACTACTATCAATGCTAAATGCTCAAAATCAAATCAAAACGCTAATCTCTCTCTATCTCTCTATCTCTCTATCTATCTCTCTTTCTCTCTCTCTCTCTCTCTCTCTCTCTCTCTCTCAATGATAACTGTATTCACAAAATCCGAAGACGCACTGAGCTCACGCTGGGTGTGTTCAGGTTAAATATCAGGTGGGCAGGTCAAGATCGTCACAATCTTTACTATCGACCAATCACAGCAGAGATCCATCATCCTTATAATAATGCAGGTAGATTGACTGATAACATTATACATGTGTTACAACATAGGGCTCTACTGCCACCTGGCGGAATCGAGCGAAGTTGCATGTCTAGACGTTCAGAAATGTGGTAGCAAGATGGCCGCCGATGTCTAGTGCACGAAAAAATAAATAAAAATAAAAATAAAATAAATCCGAGAAATCTTGTGAGTGGCATGCAACCACCTTAAAAAAAACCAGAGAAATCTCGTGAGTGGCACTCAAAGTGTTAAGAGTCCTAACAGTGTTTATTATTAATTAACGTCATAAACCAACTACCAGATTTATTTTGCACCAGGGAACTTGAAGGTTCCTGCCGCGCTCGCGGCAAAAGGGGGCGGGCTAGCGGCGTGGGGTCGTGGCCAATCAGAGAAAAGCTGAACACAAGTTGGTTGCCTTTAATATTCACGCGTCCCCTCCGGTACTCGAGGAGGCAGCCGTCGCATCTTTTCACCTCCTGCACAGTGCGATCTCTCAGCGGCGAGGGTCTGCATGGGAGGGACACGCCGCCCCCGTTGCTTCCTGATTCTGCTGCGCAGGCGCACCAACCGACCTGTAGGAGTCGCTGTCCACAACGTCCAATCCCCACCCACCAGCTTCCCACCCCTAACACTGCCAATTGCGTTAGTATGAATGACCAGCCAAGCTGGTAGCAATGCAGAGAGCTGGGCTCGAACCCAGCATCTCCTGCATTAGTGGCAAGTGCCTTGCCCACTGCACCACTTAGCCGGCCTTTAGAACGCTTCTTGAAGCACGTGGCAGCAGCAAAAACGAGATATCGCGCGGAGTCACACACACACACACACACACCCACACACACACATACGCTACCGATTATTATTATGTCTCGCTCAGCACAGCAATATACCAGATGCTTAACCTGTTAAGCCCGGAGCCCTATTTTCTGAAAATCCGCCTAAAAATACATACCTAAGTAAATGGAAGACTGCTCCACTTCTACAAGGTCCATTTGCATGTTCTTGGTATCTAGGGATGGAATGTATTCCTAGTGTCAGAAATATTGTGTCTGTTACTAGGCTTGAGTAAATTGTGATGAAACAAAGGAGAATATAAATTGTAAAGCCTTACCTTACTCGTTACTGGGAAAGTAATACATTTACAGTAATTACTGCCCAACACGATCTTCCGAATTCCACTCATGGGAAGAAACGCACCTCCTGATGTTACCTGACATCAGTCTTCTAATGTATCGCCGAAGCACTTTGATTCCATTAAGCCCAAACATACGGTCTTGTGTCCGCTGAGGTCTCGGATGTTGAACCAGCAGGAACCGCTTCCGCTTTGGGGGATCGATGTCTAGCGGACACGCTTAAATAAAATGTTGGGTCTTTTCGTGGATTAGCGTGACGATGCGTTGATGTAGCGGTCGGTGAAGCCTGCCCTCTTTGCATTCATGTTGAGAGGAATTGATTTGGTCCATTTGTAAGACCTCCTGTCACAGTTTCTATGAGATGGGATTTAATTCTATTATGAGTTCACATGAGTTCTATTATGAGTTTTCAGAGTTAATTATTGCTTACACTGTTTATTCAGAGTTAATTATATTGTTTACACTGTTTATTCAGAGTTAATTATATTGTTTACACTGTTTATTTGTCTCATATTTTTATATTCAGATCTATTGCCTATATTTGTGTCTTTCTACTATAACCCTGCCCATACCTGTACCTCCCCTCCCCCGTGCTGCTGTGACCATACTGTACACGCACCGATAAGAAGTGATTGTAATTGATGTTTTCTGTCCTCTCCACAGACTCCGTGGCTATGGAACACTAAAGAGTGCTGGTATAACTACCCCTACCAGGTGACTGTCCAATCACTATCCCTTCAATACGGTCTGACACTGATAACCTTTTGTTTTAGGGGAGCGGGCAGTCCAGCCCCCTTTAGTAACGCTGTCTTGATTTGATTTGATTGAAGTTTATTTCAAATATTGAAATTCTTTATTGGGAAAACCACATTGAGATACAGTATCTCGTTTTCGAGAGGGTCCCACATTTTGTGCAATGTAATTCAGAATCAGAACACATAACACATAACAAAAAATAAATAAAGGACACATAACATAACAAACAAACATCAAGTACATATGTAGTACATCAAGTACATTTTCTTTTGTCATTTACATATTTGAAAAGGAGTGGGAAGAAGCATACACTTATTTAATCCCACCCCTATTTACTCATCAGAACATACTATATTTTATTGACTAATTCATACATTACTAGACTTATATTGAAAAATTAGCTTAGTTAACAATACATTTTTTAATAATACCTTATTAATATTTGCCAAACTGTATGTTACCCTGTAAAGTTCCTAGCCATTTTTTATACATATATACAACTATATACATACATATGCACATATATACATTTATATATACATACACATACTGTACATACTGCCAGTTATCAAACCCCTTCTTCATCCCTGTACCTCTTTAAAACCATTTGACTGTATTTTTATTTTAAACTTTTATGTTTTGACATAAAGTAACACTGTCTTTTAGACCAGCGGGCAGTCCAGCCCCCTTTTAGTAACACTGTCTTCTAGACCAGCGGGCAGTCCAGCCCCCTTTAGTAACACTGTCTTCTAGACCAGCGGGCAGTCCAGCCCCCTTTAGTAACACTGTCTTCTAGACCAGCGGGCAGTCCAGCCCCCTTTAGTAACACTGTCTTCTAGACGAGCGGGCAGTCCAGCCCCCTTTAGTAACACTGTCTTCTAGACGAGCGGGCAGTCCAGCCCCCTTTTAGTAACACTGTCTTCTAGACCAGCGGGCAGTCCAGCCCCCTTTAGTAACACTGTCTTCTAGACCAGCGGCCAGTCCAGCCCCCTTTTAGTAACACCGTCTTCTAGACGAGCGGGCAGTCCAGCCCCCTTTTAGTAACACCATCTTCTAGACGAGCGGGCAGTCCAGCCCCCTTTTAGTAACACTGTCTTCTAGACCAGCGGGCAGTCCAGCCCCCTTTTAGTAAAACTGTCTTCTAGACGAGCGGGCAGTCCAGCCCCATTTAGTAACACTGTCTTCTAGACCAGCAGGCAGTCCAGCCCCCTTTAGTAACACTGTCTTCTAGACCAGCGGGCAGTCCAGCCCCCTTTAGTAACACTGTCTTCTAGACGAGCGGGCAGTCCATCCCCCTTTTAGTAACACTGTCTTCTAGACGAGCGGGCAGTCCAGCCCCCTTTAGTAACACTGTCTTCTAGACCAGCGGGCAGTCCAGCCCCCTTTAGTAACACTGTCTTCTAGACCAGCGGGCAGTCCAGCCCCCTTTAGTAACACTGTCTTCTAGACCAGCGGGCAGTCCAGCCCCCTTTAGTAACACTGTCTTCTAGACCAGCGGGCAGTCCAGCCCCCTTTAATAACACTGTCTTCTAGAGACGAGCGGGCAGTCCAGCCCCCTTTTAGTAACACTGTCTTCTAGACCAGCGGGCAGTCCAACCCCCCTTTAGTAACACTGTCTTCTAGACGAGCGGGCAGTCCAGCCCCCTTTCAGTAACACTGTCTTCTAGACGAGCGGGCAGTCCAGCCCCTTTTAGTAACACTGTCTTCTAGATGAGCGGGCAGTCCAGCCCCCTTTTAGTAACACTGTCTTCTAGACGAGTGGGCAGTCCAGCCCCCTTTAGTAACACTGTCTTCTAGACCAGAGGGCAGTCCAGCCCCCTTTAGTAACACTGTCTTCTAGACCAGCGGGCAGTCCAGCCCCCTTTTAGTAACACTGTCTTCTAGACGATCGGGCAGTCCAGCCCCCCTTTTAGTAACACTGTCTTCTAGACGAGCGGGCAGTCCAGCCCCCTTTAGTAACGCTGTCTTCTAGACGAGCGGGCAGTCCAGCCCCCCTTTAGTAACGCTGTCTTCTAGACGAGCGGGCAGTCCAGCCCCCTTTAGTAACGCTGTCTTCTAGACGAGCGGGCAGTCCAGCCCCCTTTAGTAACACTGTCTTCTAGACGAGCGGGCAGTCCAGCCCCCTTTTAGTAACACTGTCTTCTAGACCAGCGGGCAGTCCAGCCCCCTTTAGTAACACTGTCTTCTAGACCAGCGGCCAGTCCAGCCCCCTTTTAGTAACACCGTCTTCTAGACGAGCGGGCAGTCCAGCCCCCTTTTAGTAACACCATCTTCTAGACGAGCGG
The DNA here is from genome assembly GCF_963971535.1 of Notolepis coatsorum. Classification (NCBI taxonomy): domain Eukaryota; kingdom Metazoa; phylum Chordata; class Actinopteri; order Aulopiformes; family Paralepididae; genus Notolepis; species Notolepis coatsorum. Next base: position 164,362,503 of record NC_140169.1, on the reverse strand, counting down.
GCAGTCCAGCCCCCTTTTAGTAACACTGTCTTCTAGACCAGCGGGCAGTCCAGCCCCCTTTTAGTAAAACTGTCTTCTAGACGAGCGGGCAGTCCAGCCCCATTTAGTAACACTGTCTTCTAGACCAGCAGGCAGTCCAGCCCCCTTTAGTAACACTGTCTTCTAGACCAGCGGGCAGTCCAGCCCCCTTTAGTAACACTGTCTTCTAGACGAGCGGGCAGTCCATCCCCCTTTTAGTAACACTGTCTTCTAGACGAGCGGGCAGTCCAGCCCCCTTTAGTAACACTGTCTTCTAGACCAGCGGGCAGTCCAGCCCCCTTTAGTAACACTGTCTTCTAGACCAGCGGGCAGTCCAGCCCCCTTTAGTAACACTGTCTTCTAGACCAGCGGGCAGTCCAGCCCCCTTTAGTAACACTGTCTTCTAGACCAGCGGGCAGTCCAGCCCCCTTTAATAACACTGTCTTCTAGAGACGAGCGGGCAGTCCAGCCCCCTTTTAGTAACACTGTCTTCTAGACCAGCGGGCAGTCCAACCCCCCTTTAGTAACACTGTCTTCTAGACGAGCGGGCAGTCCAGCCCCCTTTCAGTAACACTGTCTTCTAGACGAGCGGGCAGTCCAGCCCCTTTTAGTAACACTGTCTTCTAGATGAGCGGGCAGTCCAGCCCCCTTTTAGTAACACTGTCTTCTAGACGAGTGGGCAGTCCAGCCCCCTTTAGTAACACTGTCTTCTAGACCAGAGGGCAGTCCAGCCCCCTTTAGTAACACTGTCTTCTAGACCAGCGGGCAGTCCAGCCCCCTTTTAGTAACACTGTCTTCTAGACGATCGGGCAGTCCAGCCCCCCTTTTAGTAACACTGTCTTCTAGACGAGCGGGCAGTCCAGCCCCCTTTAGTAACGCTGTCTTCTAGACGAGCGGGCAGTCCAGCCCCCCTTTAGTAACGCTGTCTTCTAGACGAGCGGGCAGTCCAGCCCCCTTTAGTAACGCTGTCTTCTAGACGAGCGGGCAGGCCAGCCCCCTTTAGTAACACTGTCTTCTAGACCAGCGGGCAGTCCAGCCCCCTTTTAGTAACACTGTCTTCTAGACGAGTGGGCAGTCCAGCCCCCTTTTAGTAACACTGTCTTCTAGACGAGCGGGCAGTCCAGCCCCCTTTTAGTAACACTGTCTTCTAGACCAGCGGGCAGTCCAGCCCCCTTTTAGTAACACTGTCTTCTAGACGAGCGGGCAGTCCAGCCCCCTTTTAGTAACACTGTCTTCTAGACCAGCGGGCAGTCCAGCCCCCTTTAGTAACACTGTCTTCTAGACCAGCGGGCAGTCCAGCCCCCTTTAGTAACACTGTCTTCTAGACGAGCGGGCAGTCCAGCCCCCTTTTAGTAACACTGTCTTCTAGACGAGCGGGCAGTCCAGCCCCCTTTAGTAACACTGTCTTCTAGAGACGAGCGGGCAGTCCAGCCGCCTTTTAGTAACACTGTCTTCTAGACCAGCGGGTAGTCCAGCCCCCCTTTAGTAACACTGTATTCTAGACGAGCGGGCAGTCCAGCCCCCTTTTAGTAACACTGTCTTCTAGACGAGCGGGCAGTCCAGCCCCTTTTAGTAACACTGTCTTCTAGACGAGCGGGCAGTCCAGCCCCCTTTTAGTAACACTGTCTTCTAGACGAGCGGGCAGTCCAGCCCCCTTTAGTAACACTGTCTTCTAGACCAGCGGGCAGTCCAGCCCCCTTTAGTAACACTGTCTTCTAGACGAGCGGGCAGTCCATCCCCCTTTTAGTAACACTGTCTTCTAGACGAGCGGGCAGTCCAGCCCCCTTTAGTAACACTGTCTTCTAGACCAGCGGGCAGTCCAGCCCCCTTTAGTAACACTGTCTTCTAGACCAGCGGGCAGTCCAGCCCCCATTTAGTAACACTGTCTTCTAGACCAGCGGGCAGTCCAGCCCCCTTTAGTAACACTGTCTTCTAGACCAGCGGGCAGTCCAGCCCCCTTTAATAACACTGTCTTCTAGAGACGAGCGGGCAGTCCAGCCCCCTTTTAGTAACACTGTCTTCTAGACCAGCGGGCAGTCCAACCCCCCTTTAGTAACACTGTCTTCTAGACGAGCGGGCAGTCCAGCCCCCTTTCAGTAACACTGTCTTCTAGACGAGCGGGCAGTCCAGCCCCTTTTAGTAACACTGTCTTCTAGACGAGCGGGCAGTCCAGCCCCCTTTTAGTAACACTGTCTTCTAGACGAGTGGGCAGTCCAGCCCCCTTTAGTAACACTGTCTTCTAGACCAGAGGGCAGTCCAGCCCCCTTTAGTAACACTGTCTTCTAGACCAGCGGGCAGTCCAGCCCCCTTTTAGTAACACTGTCTTCTAGACGATCGGGCAGTCCAGCCCCCCTTTTAGTAACACTGTCTTCTAGACGAGCGGGCAGTCCAGCCCCCTTTAGTAACGCTGTCTTCTAGACGAGCGGGCAGTCCAGCCCCCCTTTAGTAACGCTGTCTTCTAGACGAGCGGGCAGTCCAGCCCCCTTTAGTAACGCTGTCTTCTAGACGAGCGGGCAGTCCAGCCCCCTTTAGTAACACTGTCTTCTAGACCAGCGGGCAGTCCAGCCCCCTTTTAGTAACACTGTCTTCTAGACGAGTGGGCAGTCCAGCCCCCTTTTAGTAACACTGTCTTCTAGACGAGCGGGCAGTCCAGCCCCCTTTTAGTAACACTGTCTTCTAGACCAGCGGGCAGTCCAGCCCCCTTTTAGTAACACTGTCTTCTAGACGAGCGGGCAGTCCAGCCCCCTTTTAGTAACACTGTCTTCTAGACCAGCGGGCAGTCCAGCCCCCTTTAGTAACACTGTCTTCTAGACCAGCGGGCAGTCCAGCCCCCTTTAGTAACACTGTCTTCTAGACGAGCGGGCAGTCCAGCCCCCTTTTAGTAACACTGTCTTCTAGACGAGCGGGCAGTCCAGCCCCCTTTAGTAACACTGTCTTCTAGAGACGAGCGGGCAGTCCAGCCCCCTTTTAGTAACACTGTCTTCTAGACCAGCGGGTAGTCCAGCCCCCCTTTAGTAACACTGTATTCTAGACGAGCGGGCAGTCCAGCCCCCTTTTAGTAACACTGTCTTCTAGACGAGCGGGCAGTCCAGCCCCTTTTAGTAACACTGTCTTCTAGACGAGCGGGCAGTCCAGCCCCCTTTTAGTAACACTGTCTTCTAGACGAGCGGGCAGTCCAGCCCCCTTTAGTAACACTGTCTTCTAGACCAGAGGGCAGTCCAGCCCCCTTTAGTAACACTGTCTTCTAGACCAGCGGGCAGTCCAGCCCCCCTTTAGTAACGCTGTCTTCTAGACGAGCGGGCAGTCCAGCCCCCTTTAGTAACACTGTCTTCTAGACCAGCGGGCAGTCCAGCCCCCTTTAGTAACACTGTCTTCTAGACAAGTGGGCAGTCCAGCCCCCTTTAGTAACACTGTCTTCTAGACGAGCGGGCAGTCCAGCCCCCTTTTAGTAACACTGTCTTCTAGACGAGCGGGCAGTCAAGCCCCCTTTTTGTAACACTGTCTTCTAGACAAGCGGGCAGTCCAGCCCCCTTTTAGTAACACTGTCTTCTAGACAAGCGGGCAGTCCAGCCCCCTTTTAGTAACACTGTCTTCTAGACGAGCGGGCAGTCCAGCCCCCTTTTAGTAACAATGCCTTCTAGACGAGCAGGCAGTCCAGCCCCCTTTTAGTAACACCGTCTTCTAGACGAGCGGGCAGTCCAGCCCCCTTTTAGTAACACTGTCTTCTAGACCAGCGGGCAGTCCAGCCCCCTTTAGTAACACTGTCTTCTAGACGAGCGGGCAGTCCAGCCCCCTTTTAGTAACACTGTCTTCTAGACCAGCGGGCAGTCCAGCCCCCTATTAGTAACACTGTTTTCTAGACGAGCGGGCAGTCCAGCCCCCTTTAGTAACACTGTCTTCTAGACCAGCGGGCAGTCCAGCCCCCTTTTAGTAACACTGTCTTCTAGACGAGCGGGCAGTCCAGCCCCCTTTTAGTAACACTGTCTTCTAGACGAGCGGGCAGTCCAGCCCCCTTTAGTAACACTGTCTTCTAGATGAGCGGGCAGTCCAGCCCCCTTTTAGTAACACTGTCTTCTAGACCAGCGGGCAGTCCAGCCCCCTTTTAGTAACACTGTCTTCTAGGCGAGCGGGCAGTCCAGCCCCCTTTTAGTAACACTGTCTTCTAGACCAGCGGGCAGTCCAGCCCCCTTTTAGTAACACTGTCTTCTAGACGAGCGGGCAGTCCAGCCCCCTTTTAGTAACACTGTCTTCTAGACCAGCGGGCAGTCCAGCCCCCTTTTAGTAACACTGTCTTCTAGACCAGCGGGCAGTCCAGCCCCCTTTTAGTAACACTGTCTTCTAGACCAGCGGGCAGTCCAGCCCCCTTTAGTAACACTGTCTTCTAGACCAGCGCACAGCCCAGCCCCCTTTTAGTAACACTGTCTTCTAGACCAGCGGGCAGTCCAGCCCCCTTTTAGTAACACTGTCTTCTAGACGAGCGGGCAGTCCAGCCCCTTTTAGTAACACTGTCTTCTAGACCAGGGGTTCCCAAACTTTTCAGGCCAGGGCCCAGAAAATAAGGCGTCAGAGAGCCGCGGCCCAATGCACATCGTCAGGCTTTTTTTTTCTTTTTTTTTTGCCAGGCGACCGATTTTTTAAGCCAAATATTACTTCAATCCTATTAAGTTAGTTCAAGTTAGTTATTCATTTATATGTGCTATTTATGAGAGGGCTAACTTGTTGCAAAATAATAATGATAATAATAATAGCCTCATTAAAATACTATTGTTGCTTCGGTTGTTTTCAGCGTTTTATGTGCATAATCTGTTATTTAGTTTGAAATGTTCGTTGAAATAAGTAGATTTTTAGTTTTTGTTTATTTATTAAGTTAATATAAAACCATATAGTCACATTTTAGAATACAATAGAATAGAATTTTAGAATACAACTATAAACACTGTCCTGGCCTGCTTCTAAGTTCAGTGGCCTGACAAAAAAAATAATAATAATTTTTTTTTTTTTTTTTTTTTTTAAATCATCTCACGGCCCACCCGTGGCTGCTCGCGGCCCACCTTTGGGTCGCGACCCCGACTTTGGGAACCACTGTTCTAGACGAGCGGGCAGTCCAGCCCCCTTTTAGTAACACTGTCTTCTAGACGAGCGGGCATTCCAGCCCCCTTTAGTAACACTGTCTTCTAGACGAGCGGGCAGTCCAGCCCCCCTTTTAGTAACACCGTCTTCTAGAGACGAGCGGGCAGTCCAGCCCCCTTTAGTAACACTGTCTTCTAGACGAGCGGGCAGTCCAGCCACCTTTAGTAACACTGTCTTCTAGACGAGCGGGCAGTCCAGCCCCCCTTTAGTAACACTGTCTTCTAGACGAGCGGGCAGTCCAGCCACCTTTAGTAACACTGTCTTCTAGACGAGCGGGCAGTCCAGCCCCCCTTTAGTAACACTGTCTTCTAGACGAGCGGGCAGTCCAGCCCCCTTTTAGTAACACTGTCTTCTAGACGAGCGGGCAGTCCAGCCCCCTTTTAGTAACACTGTCTTCTAGACGAGCGGGCAGTCCAGCCCCCTTTAGTAACACTGTCTTCTAGACGAGCGGGCAGTCCAGCCCCCTTTAGTAACACTGTCTTCTAGACAAGCGGGTAGTCCAGCCCCCCTTTAGTAACACTGTCTTCTAGACGAGCGGGCAGTCCAGCCCCCTTTAGTAACACGTCTTCATCGAAACAGTAGGAAGGCAGATGGGGAGAAACAGTCAAGTCAAGTCATCTTTATCTCTATAGCACATTTACAAATGACTAAAGCCAAACCAAAGTGCTTTACAGGTACATGATAAAAAACACATACACTACACAGTAATAAGTAAAAATACACCAAAATTACAGAAAAGGTACTGTACAATTAAGAAAAAAAACAAGAACAAGGGGCAATATAAACGAGACAAGAAATTTGATGAAAAGTCCAGAGTAACAAACAGCAAAAGTGGCAGGCTAAGAAAAGAGGTGCGTTTTGAGCAGTAATTTAAAAGCCTCTATACTCTGGGCAGATCTTATGTGGGGGGGAGACAGTAGGGGCGCGTTCACACCTACCCTGTTTGGTCCACTTTAAGTGGACCATGGTGGTCCACTTAAATGAATAGTCCGTTTCGTTTGTAGAGGTGTGAACACAAACCGAACTATTTTGAGGACCAAACAACCGAACCATGGTCCTCTTGAAAAGTTGGGACTCGGTCCGTTTCAATCGAACTATAGTACCTAATCCAGGAAGCAAAGTAGCCTACAGTGCATTGCAGTGTGGCTCTGAAGTCAGACTTGCGCCGCTCGCGTGAGTCTCTCCTCTCTAGACTTGCGCCGCTCACGTGAGTCTCTCCTCTCTAGACCCACGCCGCGAGCGGACAGTCTCTCTTCCTCTCTCTCTTAGGATGGCGCCGCGCGCCGACAGTCTCTCTCTCTCTCTCTCTCTCTCTCTCTCTCTCTCTCTCTCTACTCTCTACTCTCTACTCTCTAGTCGACTTGTGCCGCGCTCGTAATGACAGTATCTCTCTCTCTCATTACGCTGTCGGCAACTGTTTACGTTTGTGAGTGCTATAGTCCAATAGATGAACGACTTGGCGACTGTATGTCCTTTGTTTACAAATTAGATCCGCACCAAAAAGGGTAGTGTGAACGCAGACCAAAATCAAACAATGTATCATTTTCACATTTGGTCCACCAGAAAGTCCGGCCTATCCGCGGACTTTCAGGTGTGAACACGCCCTAGGAGACACAGTAGGGGAGAGACAGTAGGAGACAGAGGAGACACAGTAGAAGACAGAGGAGACACAGTAGGAGACACAGAGGAGACACAGTAGGAGACATATATATGCTGTAAATATAAATGTATATATGCGGTACATATATATACATTTAGTAAGGGCAGAGTAGTGTTTAAAACACTGCGCTGATGAATTCCTATCTGTGAGAATTCACTGCAACGTTACACACGAGTACATGGAGGTAACAGCTAGACATTACAATAAATCAAGAACAAAAACCACCATAAAATCCAAAATAAATGCAACACTCCCAGACATACCCCAGCAAGGGTAAGGAGAAAAACTCACAAAAAACCTAGCGAAAGGAAAAAAGCACCACAGGCAATGTAACTGAGGGGTACAATTCCCTGACTGTATTGAATAAGTATGGTATCATTAAACCACTACTGAGTTATGTACATTACTACTGGCCATACAGTACACATGTATATGAGATGAACACCCCCACAATAACACGGCTTCACAAGAAATACTGTTTAGAAGAATATTTATTAGAAGAGCACGAAGATTATCTTACATTACTTATCAAGATTGAGAGTTGCGCTTGTAAGGCGAAGAATGTGCATGAATAGGTCAAGAGCGTAAGTCCATGAGCATATTACGCAGGAGATAATTAATACCACCTGTATCATAAGAATTATATATGATACACTAGTAGATCAGCTGGAGATACTAAGAGGGTTCCCTCCGGTTGTAAGCCAGCAGGGGAGAGGATTTGTCGGTAGCAAAAGTCTGGATCAACGAGGAATAAGGAGACTCCAGGTACAGGAGACAGTGCAATAATCCCTTGATCCGTAGACGAAGCAACAGCTATTCTCCGGTATGCAGTGCCGCATGGAGGAAAGCTAGCCAGCCTCAGAGTACTAGAGGCGGGCTCGACGGTGCTCCTCACAGGGTAGATCCCACACAGCAGTGGGTGTAGACGATTCTCCGCTCCAACAGCTACAGGACCAAAGCAAATATAATCCAGCCGAAAAGGGCTCTGTAGTCGTCGGGTAGGTTATCCAGTGTACATATCCACACGGTTCTTGTCTAGGGCTCCTCGGATGACGGCACCAGGTTAGGCCGCCCAGCCTGGATAAGCACACTAGCTCGGTACGATGAAACGTTGGTAATGCTGGTCACTGTAGAACGGTAGCCGCACGATACACTATACATAATAGACTATTACTTAATAATAGAATAGGTCGAACTCGACGATACAGCGTTAAACTCTGACACTTCAGCTATCAATTCGCACGCGGTCTCAAGGCTCTATTTCGGGGCAAAACGGGCCCACTTCACAGCACGTTGTATCGTGTTGTGAGGCTTCAACTTATTGGGGTAACTAACTGCTGTATTCACCTGCGCCGTATTTATACATAAGGTGAACAATCTAGTACCAGCCTTATTTCTGTCTCGTATTCCTGCGCAGAACCGGGCATGTCCAGGAATGTCTTAGCGGTGACTTTGAACTAGACATTGGGGGTATGGCCGTGGCGCCTAGGGGATCGCTATCCAATAGGAGAACGAATATTATGGTCTGGCCTGTACTAGGTAAAGGGATATTCCGTGTATATGTACAAAGAATATACAAGGGATATCAGACGATATACAATACTATACAATATATCTCAAGTAATAAATATATATATTCGGTTTAATCTGACCCTTTGTAACAGCCGCCTCCTAATTAGTCCGCACCTAATTAGATAAGCATAGACAGATTAACCGCACTGTCCACTACTCAATGTCCGTTGTGAGGAGTAGGGCAATTCACAAAGTCAGGGGGTCATGGTCGTCATCAAGAGAGTCGGGGAGCCTTGGCAACTCTATCAGCCTCGCCACGGGTCGGGTGTATGTCCGCCCTTGGACGAGCACTTCTGCCGCTCTGACCTTTCCGTCGGTACCAGTGATCACTTTGCTTACGCGGCCGGCCGGCCACATAGCTCGGGGTAGTGACTGGTCGATAATCATGACGACTGTGCCTTCCGTCAAATTGTCTCTTTCTTTTACCCATTTCTGGCGGGTCTGTAGAGACGGTAGATAGTGGAGGAGGAAACTGTTCCAAAACTTGTCAGCCAATACTTGACTGTACCTCCACATTCTTCGGCCGTTCGCTTCTTCAGGTCTGTACACTGTCTGTGGGAGCGCGGGGTCCAGCCGCACCATCAAGAGAGTGTTGGGGGTGACTGGGTCGACATCTGCTACATCACTTGAGACGTAACCGAGGGGCTTTGAGTTCAATACTCCCTCGATCTCCGTGAGGACTGTCGTGAGGACTTCTTCCGCCACGGTCTGGGCCCCAAGCACGGCGTACAGGGCTGTCTTTATTGAACGTACTTCTCTTTCCCAAGTTCCACCGAAGTGAGGTGCATTCGGGGGGTTAAACTGGAAATCAATCTGAGAGGGAGCGAGGTGGGTCTTAAGTTCTGGGCCCATAGCTTGGAAGCTCTCTCTCAGCTCTCTTTCTCCGCCTTTGAAGTTTGTCCCGTGATCAGACAATAATATAGACGGTTTTCCTTTCCGCGATGTGAATCTCCGGAAGGCCATAAGGAATGAGTCCGTACTCATGGTTGGAAGGAGTTCTATGTGTATCGCTCGGGTGGTCATGCATTTGAATACAATACCCCACCGTTTCTCCGTCCCTCTTCCTTTCTTTACATACAGCGGGCCGAAACAGTCCATACCGGTGGAGTGAAAGGGCTTGTCGCCGAGTCGGAGGCGACAGGGGGGTAGGTCAGCCATCCGGGGTATACTGGGCTGTGCTCGCCACTTGTGACAGTCTAGACAGGTCCGCTGGAAGCGTCGTACTGCTTCTCTTCCTTGCAGTATCCAATAGCGACGTCTGATCTACGCGAAGACTCTCTCTGCCCCGGCGTGGTGCACGTCCTCGTCGTATTTCTTTATGATGAGCTCTGTGACCTTGTGTCGGCTGTTTAAGACTATCGGGTACTTGACGTCATCCGTTAAGTCTGGGGCTCTCCTCAGACGACCACCCACTCTGATGAGATTATGGGCGTCGCTCTCAGGGGCCAAGTGGAGCAGTCTGCTGTCTGACGGGACTGGCTTTGATCCCTGCAGACAGTCTAGCTCGTCGGGGAACGAGTCTCTTTGGGCTCGCTGTAGCAGAAGGAGTTCTGCTTCTTCGTAGTTAGCTGCAGTAATGTCAGTAGTGGACGGAACCTCTGGGTGGTGCCACAGGAATGTCTTTAACTGCGCACTCTCAAGGGTGGGGCAGTCGTCTATGTTGGGATCTGTGGGGACTAGTGTGTGCGTCAACCCACAGAACATAGATTTCTTCTTCTCTGCCTCCTCTTCACTCGCCTCCCGTGGGGTGGGTGTAGGCCACTCTTCTTCCGGGAGCTTGAGGAACTCGGGACCGTCACTATAGAGATTGTGACGGGTGAGGTCATCCAGGGACATTCCCCGTGTGATGACGTCGGCTGGGTTCTGTTTTGTGTCCACGTACCTCCAGCATGCTGCTTCTGTTAAATCTTGTATCTCTGTGATTCTGACTCCCACGAAGACCTTGTATCTACACGAATCGGACTGGATCCATGTGAGTACGGTCATGGAGTCTGACCACAGGATTGTTCTTTGCACCGGGATGGTGAGTTCACGTTGGATTAACGTGGCGAGTTGCGCTCCTACTAGGGCTGCGCAGAGCTCTAGACGCGGGATAGATTGTTGCTTGCGGGGGGCTATTCTTGAGCGAGCCAGGATGAAGGCAGTATGTATTTCTCCTCCCTCCTCTCGGGCCCGCAAGTAGGCCACCGAACCGTAGGCTACTTCGGAGGCGTCGCTGAAGACGTGCAGGTCCATCTGACACGTCTCCGGCCTCACTGTGGGTGGGAAGTAGCTGCGGCGTATGTTGACACCTGGGAGCGAGCTGAGTTCTGTCTCCCACTCTCTCCATGTGGAGGCAAGGTGTTCGGGTATAGGATCGTCCCAGCCCTGGTCCTTGTCCCATAGCGCTCGTACAATCATCTTTGCCCTGGTGGTGTAAGGTAGAATACATCCCAACGGGTCATATTGTCTGGCGAGTGTTCTGTATACACTCCGTCTTGTGGTCGGTAGTGAAATCGACCTTCCCTGCTCCTTGGTCAGGGGTGTGTGTCTATAATGGAGCGAGTCTGTTTTGAAGCGCCAGACTAGTCCTAATGTCATTTCTTGGGCTTCTCCTGGGATGGTCGCCATCCAGGTCTCGCTGCTTGCTGCCTTGTCCTCTGGGGAGAGGCTGCGCAATACTTGAGGGTCGCTGCTGGCCCACTGCCGGAGATCAAAGCCGCCTTTGATCAGAGAGGCGCGGAGCTTGAGTAGGAGGGCCTCGGCTTCTTCTGGCGTCGAGACGCTTTGCAGACAGTTGTCCACATAGAAACTATTTCCTACACTTTGTCGGACCTCTTCATCAGCTGCTGGGTCCTCTGCGACGTGTTTTTGCAGTGCGAACGTAGCACAGCATGGGCTGCATGTGGTTCCGAAAGGGAGGACTTCCCATTGATAGATGGATGGTTGCTCATCCCCGATCCTCTCTCTCCATAAGAACCGCAGCAGGGGCTTGTCCTCTTCCACTAGTCGCACCTGCAGGAACATCCCTTTGATGTCGCCGTTCTGGCGGAAACGTAGCAACACGCCTAGTAGAGAGGGGCCGAGTGTTGGGCCGGGCAAGAGCTCTTTATTCAGATTTTGTGATCCGATCTGGTAGCTGCAGTTAAACACGATACGATCCTTGCCGTTGTGGTGGACTTTGTGGTGCGGCACGTACCATGATTCGGTCGTCTGATCGGCCTCTTTAATGTCAATTCTCTTTCTGTGTCCCGCTGTGATTAGCTTGTCAATCTCAGCGCGGTACACAGTAGCTTGAGCGGGGTCTCTGGCTAGGCGCCGCTCTGTGTTCGATAGATACCGCTCCGTCGCTTCTTTTGGGGCGTGGAAGGTTGATTGATTGATTGATTGAAAACTTTATTAACAGATTACAGAATGGGTACAATACAGTACAGCTCAATACACACAATTGTTAAGGGGATGCAGACCAGAGAAAGACTTTCGTCTTGTTTACATCAGGGTCCCCCATTTTCAATTCATCAGGACATATATGACATACATGACATACAGATAGTCAGTACTGCTACATCTATACATTTATGACATACCAGATTTGCAAATACAGTACTGTTTGTGATACAGAAGGAGTCAAGAAAGGGGAGTATATACATTTGACGTAGAAACTGTACATTGGAGGAGGTTGGGTGGGGGGGGTTGGGTACATTGGGATATTGACAACCATACTGGGTAATTTACATTGGAGGTGGTTGGGGGGGGGGGGGGGGCACACTGTATAAACAAGTAAAACTGTACATTGAGGGGGGGGGGAGGAGACACTGTACAAACAAACAAAATTGTACATTGGACTATTGACAAAACCATACTAGGTAAATGACTGTACATTGGAGGGGGTTGGGTTAGGATATTTACAGGGGCCAGTGTTGAATTGCAGTCTCCCGTAGGTGTCCCTTGAGAGAGGTTTTGAAAGTGGGTAGTGATCCACATTCCTTTACAGCTTTGGGTAGGGCGTTCCACATTGATGTGGCATAATTGCGAAACGTGTTTAGTCCCTTATTTGAGCCGAATCTGGGTTTAACATGATTTGTGGAGCTCCCTCTGGTGTTGTGATCGTGGTATTCACTGACCTTTGGGAAGTATTTTGACATGTACATGGGTACCTTGGTCGTGTAGTGTATCTTGTAGACCAGGCCCATTGCAAGTTGTTGTACTCTGTCATCTACTCTAAGCAATCCTAGGTTGTCAAAGTGGGCAGGGGTGAGGTGGGTTCTAGGAGTAAGGTCAAGCAGTAGTCTGACCAGTTTGTTTTGAGATGTTTGTAATTTTGTTTTTAGCGCCTTTGAGGTGCTTTGGTACCATGAGGTGCAAGCATAGTCATAGTACCCCTGAATGAGTGCTCCTGCCAGAGTCTTCAGGGTATTCTTGTTTACCAGAGAGGAGATCCGGTACAAGAATCGAGTTCGTTGGTTGACTTTTTTTATTACATTGGATGCCATTTTGTCACAGGAGAGATTAGCCTCTAGGATGGAACCCAGGTAGGTAATTTCATCTTTCCTTGTGACAATATTGTCACCCACTGTAACTGAGAAGCCGTCGGTCTTGCTGAGTTTGTTATTTGAACCGAAGAAAATGGACTCTGTTTTGCCCATGTGTAATGATAGTTTGTTATCAGCGAGCCATATGCAGATTCTGCCTAGTTCCGAGCTGAGGGTTTTTTCAACCTGTAACTTGTTCTTGTCAGAGACCAGCAGGGCTGAGTCGTCCGCAAACAGGAACAAGTTGTAGTCACAAGCTGACGACATGTAATTTGCATAAATTAGGAACAGTAGCGGTCCTAGTATGCTTCCTTGTGGAACACCACAGCTCACTGTGAGGGGGGGGGGGTAGGGTACCGTTTACCTCCACCATCTGTTCCCTCCCCTCAAGGTAGGATTGCATCCAGCTCACTGATAGACTATCAAAACCAATTGCTTTTAGCTTGTCAATCAGAATGGAGTGATTGACCGTGTCAAAGGCCTTTTGTAGGTCCAGCATGACCATGCCGCAGTATTTGCCTGCGTCCACCTCTTGTTTGATGTGGTCATTCAAATAGAGAAGGCATGTGTCAGTGGAGTGGGATGTTCTGAAGCCAGATTGGAATTCGTAGATTAGATTTTTTTCCGCTAGGTACTTTTCGACCTGTTCGTAGACAATTTTTTCCATGACTTTCGAGATGGAGGTGAGAATAGAAACAGGGCGGTAGTTGCCTGGGTCTAATTTGCTGCCCTTTTTGTGCAGAGGGGTCACCCTCGCAATTTTGAAGTCCTTGGGGACGTGTCCCTGTTTTATGGAGAGGTTTATTATGTGTGTGATGATTGGGGTGATGGCGGCTGCTGAGTCTCTGAGGAATTTGGAGGGGATGTTGTCATGGCCAGTGGCCTTGTTAGGTTGGAGGGCGCTCAGTTTATTGAGTACCTCATCTGTTGTTACCATTTCCAGCTTGAAGTCGTCCTTGCGGACCCCTAGGTTTTTGTAGTAAGCTACTATGTGTTCTACCCCATAAAGCCCTGAGTGGGAGGGTAGTTTGTTTACCAGTGTTGTGGCTATGTTTGTGAAGAAAATGTTTAAGTAATTGGCTACATCCAGCTTGTCTGTGATGAGCGTGTTGTCCGTTTTTATGTAGGCATACCCTCTCGCCTCAGGAGTGGAGTTGCGTATCTCATCACTCCGTTGACTTTGACTCTCTTTGTCCCCTGCTCGAGGAGGGCTATGGCATAAATGTCTTCCTTGGAACGAATGTGTTTCTTTTCGTTCTTAAAGGGCATTGTCTCTAGTGTCCATAGCCTCTCGACGTGCTGTAAGAGGGCGGTGTCTTCTTCTGTCACTCTGGAGTGGAGGCAGCGAGTGGCTGCTGTTCGGTTGGGAGACCTGGAGAGGGGGCCTTGTAGTGTCCATCCTAGGCGGGTCTCGACTGCTGCTGGACAGCCTCTGGGCCCAGTGTGGACCCGGTCCATCGGGACGATGAGGTGCGCATGGTCGGATCCTATCAGCAGGGTCGGGGTGGCACCGTCTATGAGCGGTATAGGTAGTTGACGCAGGTGCACGTATTTGTCCATCAGCTTGGCGATGGGGTAGGTGTACTGCGACAGGCCTATGTCTTGGCTGGTGAAAGCGTTAGTGATCCTATACCGTCTCTCTGGCTGCCCGCTTGCTGCGATAGTGAAGGAGACGTTCTCACCCTTGATCGTCTTCAGGTCTCTTCTTATAGTCCGAATCGTCATCGTTTCTTCGCTCCCCCGCAGCCCCAGCTGGGCCGCAGCGGACGCGAGGAGAAGGGTCTTTTCTGACCCGTCGTCAAGGACGGCGTAGGTGTCCATGACCTTGTCCTCGTAGCTCAACGTTACGCAGACCACCTTCAAGAGCACCCGGGCGCCCCCGCTGCTGGCGGGGTCAATGTACATAACACTTGCCTTTGTGCTGCTTGAGGGTGCGGGCTTTCTTCTGTTACTGTCATGTAAAACGTCCAAGTGGGCTCCGTCACACCGACTACACCTCTTCTTTAAGCGGCACTCGGCTGCCATGTGACTGCGCGCACAGCGGTAACAGCGGCGGTTGGACTTTATCCATTGACTCACCTCGTCGGCGGTCATCTTCTTGAACGTGTCACAGTGTGACAGCCAGTGTTCCTTTTCGCAGTACTGGCATACAATCTTCCACTTCTCTTTCGTCGAGGGGGTGCTGTGGTTCTTGTTGCGCGGTACTGATTCGGCTTGGTGCATGACGGTCACCAGCCTGCGGCCATCGTTTGATCTCCTAGGTCCCTCTCTGGAGCTTGGTACGCTCCGCACGAACGTATCCAGTCGTAGGCTGCTGACTTCTCTCGCCAGGAAGTCGGCCAGGTCTAGGAGGGATGGCTCGGGACCGTTGGGATCACGGTGGTCCTTTTGCCGCCTGAAGCGCTCTTGTCGGGCGGGCGGAAGCTTCTCTAATATTCTCTCAACATTAGAGTTTGCGTACAGTTCGTGCATACCCTTTTCCTTTTGTGCCCCCAGCATCCCTACCAGGGATTGTACCTTGATAGAGAGGTCATCTAATGAGCGTTTGTCTGTGGCTGGGGGTAGGCGGTCAATATTCCTTATCTCTTGTATTACGTAGTCCCATATGCGTCCATAACGTTGGTCGAGGGCTACCTGAGCCGCGGTGTATGGGGTACTTGAGTTGGAATATGCCAGCGCTATATTATGCGCTCTGGGCACCTTCAGGTGCTTGAGTAGGATAGCATACTTGTACGTCTCATCTGGGACATCGGACATCATTGTCTCTAAGCACATTCGTAGCTCTGTGTACTGTGCTCTGTTCTCGTGTGTGAAGTCCGGGAACGTCGGTGTGCCAAGGTACGATGCCATGGATGGCTGGCACATCGGTGAACGTTGGGGGAGAGGCCTCCTAGGCGAGTCTCCTCTTACGTGTCGTGGTGGGCTGGTACCTGGCGGGTACCAAGGCCCGTGTACCCAGGTGCTGTTCCTCGGGGCTGGTCGTGCGTCAAGCTCACCCGTGAGTTGAGTCCGGGGTCTGTAACGCAGGGCCTCGGGGGTAAAGTCTGGGCTGTACTGGACCTCCTGGTCCTGTGGAGTACGATGCTGCTGTTGGGCTTGACTTTCCTCCTCTCCCTCTTCTTCTTCCTCTGCCAGGTCTTCTAGATCCTGTAATCGTCTATTTAGTCTCTCTGCGGCGTAGGCCGGTTCTTCCCTGTTGCTGGGTCTCGCATGGACCGGTCGGGGAGGGGGTTCGGAGAGGTGTATAGGCTCTTTCTGTTGGCCGGGCTCCGGGTCGCTTGATCGGGTAGGGGAGGGTGCCCTAGACCCTTGTCTTGACGAGGCCCTGGAGCTCCGTGCGGAGGGAGGGGGGGTTGCCCTGGCAATCAGTTGCTCCATTATCTGCGCTTGTAATCGGTCGCGCTCGGCTTCGCGCTTGATGTGAGCGAGGTCGCGCTCTGCTTCGCGCTGGGCTTGGGCTGCGTCGCGCTGTGCATTGGCGGCTCCGCGCTGTGCATCGGCGGCGGCGCGCTGGGCTTCGGCGCGGTCTCTTTCCATATTCTCTTCCGTCTGGAGGCGTCTAGTCTCCAGGCGTATGCGGTCGTCGTCACTCCTTTGCTGCGCCTGGAAGCGCTCTCGCTCGATCGCAGAGTGTTCGTGTTCACTAAGGGCTTGCGCTTGGAGCTGCGCGTGGAAGCGTTCTCTTTGGTCTGCAGATTGTTCGCGCTCACTTAGTTGTTGAGCCTGCAGGCGGTCTCTTTCCATGGTGTTCGCGCTCACTTTGGTGTTGCGCGCGGAGGCGCTCTTGTTCCATGGAAGAATGTTCGCGCTCGCTAAGCGCCTGTGCTTGGAGTCGATCGCGTTCAGTGGAGGCTGCCAGGGTGGCGATAAATGCCTGCGCTAGCATCTTGTCCGCCTCGCTGGGGGAAGACGCTGATGGAGGTGATCGGCTTCTGGCAGTGCTCGTTGGAGATCCGTTCTCCTGTCGCGCTCCGAGGAGGTCCATCTCCTGGGTGCGCGTCTCTTCTGGTGGTGGGTCGGGTTCCGTCCATGGAGGGCTTTCTTTATCCTGGAGCTCTCCGGGGACTACCTCGTTGACGTTGGCGGGGGGTAGAGTCATGTCATGTCCCTCCTGGTCCCCCCGTGAGCTTGGTCAGTTACGTTAGAACCCACTAGGGTCTCTACTGGCGGGGTCGCCTGGTCGGTAGGGTTTGACATACTTTTATGATCCGCTTTTTCCGCATTTAACGTCTGTATAAAGCTAGGTAGTAGACTGGCAGTGTAGTCCTCTAGGTAACGAGGTGGCTGCCGTCTGCGCTCCGGGCGATCTAGCTTAGGAGAACCGTTTGTGGAGTGTTCATCATTGGCCATGTTAATATTAATATTATATTAATATTACGCTAATTACCCTCCGGCTCGAAGGACCAATTGTAACTGAGGGGTACAATTCCCTGACTGTATTGAATAAGTATGGTATCATTAAACCACTACTGAGTTATGTACATTACTACTGGCCATACAGTACACATGTATATGAGATGAACACCCCCACAATAACACGGCTTCACAAGAAATACTGTTTAGAAGAATATTTATTAGAAGAGCACGAAGATTATCTTACATTACTTATCAAGATTGAGAGTTGCGCTTGTAAGGCGAAGAATGTGCATGAATAGGTCAAGAGCGTAAGTCCATGAGCATATTACGCAGGAAATAATTAATACCACCTGTATCATAAGAATTATATATGGTACACTAGTAGATCAGCTGGAGATACTAAGAGGGTTCCCTCCGGTTGTAAGCCAGCAGGGGAGAGGATTTGTCGGTAGCAAAAGTCTGGATCAACGAGGAATAAGGAGACTCCAGGTACAGGAGACAGTGCAATAATCCCTTGATCCGTAGACGAAGCAACAGCTATTCTCCGGTATGCAGTGCCGCATGGAGGAAAGCTAGCCAGCCTCAGAGTACTAGAGGCGGGCTCGACGGTGCTCCTCACAGGGTAGATCCCACACAGCAGTGGGTGTAGACGATTCTCCGCTCCAACAGCTACAGGACCAAAGCAAATATAATCCAGCCGAAAAGGGCTCTGTAGTCGTTGGGTAGGTTATCCAGTGTACATATCCACACGGTTCTCGTCTAGGGCTCCTCGGATGACGGCACCAGGTTAGGCCGCCCAGCCTGGATAAGCACACTAGCTCGGTACGATGAAACGTTGATAATGCTGGTCACTGTAGAACGGTAGCCGCACGATACACTATACATAATAGACTATTACTTAATAATAGAATAGGTCGAACTCGACGATACAGCGTTAAACTCTGACACTTCAGCTATCAATTCACACGCGGTCTCAAGGCTCTATTTCGGGGCAAAACGGGCCCACTTCACAGCACGTTGTATCGTGGTGTGAGGCTTCAACTTATTGGGGTAACTAACTGCTGTATTCACCTGCGCCGTATTTATACATAAGGTGAACAATCTAGTACCAGCCTTATTTCTGTCTCGTATTCCTGCGCAGAACCGGGCATGTCCAGGCATGTCTTAGCGGTGACTTTGAACTAGACATTGGGGGTATGGCCGTGGCGCCTAGGGGATCGCTATCCAATAGGATAATGAATATTATGGTCTGGCCTGTACTAGGTAAAGGGATATTCCGTGTATATGTACAAAGAATATACAAGGGATATCAGACGATATACAATACTATACAATATATCTCAAGTAATAAATATATATATTCGGTTTAATCTGACCCTTTGTAACAGGCAATGTGGAGGAGAGAATTTTTAGAAGGGCCGTTCAAAGGGGGATCCCCCAACTTGGATGTATGAATGAATGAAGTTTATTTTTCAGTCTTGTTTACAGACAAATCATAAACACATAAACAGTGTGGAAAAGAAAAAAATCGCAAATGTACATATTCACACACAAAATCAACGACAAATAGCTGAAGCACATGCTTATCTTTGCTTATCCTTTACAAATTCTTAAAAACTAAATATATTTTAAAGGGGACATGTACTGCTATTCCTAGCACTATTTGGGCAACTTTACACAATTCCTGTTAGTCTATTGAAGACATCTGTAAGGTTTTTTAAAAAAAATGCATTGTTTTATATTTCTAATCAAGTACTCAAAACCATCATTTTCCAGCTTCAAGATTTCAGGCTGTTATGGCCTGGCTCCGCCCATAAGCACTTTGAGTGACAGTCAGTCCACACAGTCTGAGACTGGTAGACAGAGAGAGATAGAGAGAGAGAGAGAGGGGGGGGGGGTGCGAGAGAGAGAGAGAGAGAGAGAGAGAGAGAGAGAGAGAGAGAGAGAGAGAGAGAGAGAGAGAGAGAGAGAGAGAGAGAGAGAGAGAGAGAGAGAAAAAAAAAAGTCTAGTCTATGTAGATTGTGGGCGGGCATTAGCTACAACCACAGAGCCAATCACATCACTGTCTTCTACCCAGAGCCTGAATGACGTGACTCAGGCCTTCAAATCAGGATGGACTAATTTACTGGAGCAGGAAATTATCTGAGCTGAATCAGAGCAATCCGCCAATATGGTATTTAGACACTAAAACAATTGATACTAACTCCTATTACTATAATACAATGCTAGAGACTGAAAAATGACATTTATAGTACATGTCCCCTTATAAGAAAAAAAATACTTAAAATATGCTGCAAGATATAATTATTTGAAAAATGATATGCCAGTGATAATATAGTGTTGCTATCTATGGATGACGTCTCTCTCGGAACTGAAACGCTGTACTTGTACTCTGCGCTGGTGTCGACGCCCCCGTGGTTCTCTGAGTGGGTGCCGTGGCAGTGTGGCACCCTGCTGAGCCGTGTGGCACCCCGCTGGGCCGCAACGACCGGCCAGGGCCGTCTCCTCGCCAATCTGCTCATTCCACATCCTAATGCCACATAATACATTTTGCCACACAGCTTAAAGATTTAATTACATGTCAAAAACGAGTTTATAAGCTGATTAAACATTATGAATGGTTCTTCATCGTTTAACATGGCATGTTAAACGAAAATTTGATACGCTATACTCGCTGCTGAACGTGTATTTACTTTACTTTACTTACTACAGTAGTTACACTGCTGGCCAATATGACTTACCACCATAGTGTCTTTATACCTGTATCACTGTACATAATAAGATATTCCTTTATTGATCCCCTTGGGGAAATTCAGCAATATTAATACTACAACTCTGTATCTACAATAATGCTGTATATACTGTGTGTGTGTATATATATATATATATATATATATATATACATCCTTACTGTATATATATCTATCCATGTCTGTCTGTACATACGTGTACTATCTCTATGAATGAAGACTACAACTAGCTCAATGAATGAAGACTAGCCACCATAAAGGCTCGCTCACCTTTAGATGCAAGTCTAGTGCCGGCTGGGTAGCATCGAGGTCTAAGCACTTGCCTTCCGTCGCAGAGTGTTCGCAGGTGGAAAACCGGTGGGGTACGAGTCCTGGTCGTTGCAACAGCGACTCCTGCTGGACTGGTCGGTCGGGGCGCCTGTTCAGCAGGGAGGGGATCTGGGAAAGATAATAGTCTAGAAATAATCTTCATTGTGTTTTTTATGAGCTCATTCTTCTTCGCTCCTAAAGGGAACCAGGAGTGGAATAGTTTGAGTCTGGAAATAGTGACTCATTTATCAGTTCTAAATAGGCTACAAACTAAAAAGGAACGTCGTGTTGTTAATAACTTAAGTTCTGACGTGTTGCGGAACTTTTTAGTTTTTCTTTTAAAGAGTTGCGGTGCCGTGAGGAGGGGGATGATATATGGGTCCATGTAGGAACACTCCTCACAGCTCTTGTTTCACATGCACCGCTCTGACCTTCTCCACTTCCTGACTCTTCAAGTCTTATCTTACCTGCACGCCGTGGCAGCCTGGCTAACGAGGTCTGAGAGTGTACAGATGAGACACGTTTCTGGAGCGAGAACAGTCCTTTAATTAATGAAACTGTGGGGCAGCTGGGTCCAACTTAAAGGTTCCGTAGTGTCTTCCTTTTCAGTAAATTTTTTTATTTTTTTGTATCTACTTTTTCTCCTCCTTTTTCTGTGATTTTTCTCCCCATCCCAATTTACCTCTCATGCCAATTCTCCCTCCCCTGTCCAGATCATTGCTCGCATATGCCCCCCACTGGCCGGTTGTAGGCAGGACAGAAGCCTTGCATCACATGTCCCCTCCGATACATATGGAGGCAGCCTGTCACATCTTTTCACCTGCCAGCGCGGACTCTCATTTGGCGAGGAGGAGTAACGTGTGGGAGGCTCACACTGCCCGCGCCATTCTCCCGACTTTGCTGTGCAGGCGTCCCCCAACCGACCTGTAGGAGTCGCTGTTCACAACGACCAGACTACCACCCTTCGACTTCCACCCGCTAACTCTGCCAATTGAGTTAGTATGACGGCCGGCCCAAGCCGGAGGCAACGCCGACAGCCGGATTCGAACCCGGTGTCTCTTGCGTTGGTGACGAGCGCAATGTCCGCTGCGCCACCCAGCCGCCCCTTTTCAGTCAAATAGTTAAGTTAAATAGGTATTTGAGGTCCACTAAACATTAGGTAAATGGCTGCATTTATATAGCAGCTTTTATCGAAAGCGCTTTACAATTTTGTTCCTCACATTTGACCCATTCACTCACACACCAACGGCGACCGTGCACGGTGCCGACCTGCTCATCGGGAGCAGTTAGGGTGTCTTGCTGAGGTTTCCCCTCATTTTCACGTCGAGTGTACATACAGAAATAAGCATATGAAGAAAAATGTCAAATCACACGGCACATAAAATCATAACAAAGAGACAACAAGGCGAGGCAAAACGCAAGGATAACAAATCAATTAAAACAGCTTGATTGACAAAGGTTGGATTATGGCAGATGGCTGTAGCGATGAGGGACCAACTCGGTACTCACAGATGCGGACTTGGAAACCACCCGGTTTGTTTTATTGTTCTCCAAAAACTGTCCCCCCCCCCCCCCCCCCGACAGCAACCACTAGTCACACTTTAGTACAGTTTAATACTAGTGCTGTCAATCGATTAAAATATTTAATCTGATTAATCGCATGATTGTCCATAGTTAACTCGCGATTGATCACAAATTAATCGCATTTTAAAAAATCTACCTTAAACGGATCTTTTTCAAGTTCCAAGTTTTAATACTCTTATCAACATGCGAGTCAACAAATGCTTGCTTTATGCAGCCATTTAACACAAAAGGATGACCCTCATGCATTGCAAATTTGCATCAAATTCAAAACAGAGTGATGCACAAAATTACTTAAAAGAAAATAATAATTTAAAACAATGAATAAAGTGTGCATGAAATAATAGGGGCAAGAAAACGTTAGGAACTTGTTACATTCACCCACACAAGGGCTGAGGACTCACACCCCCCCCCACTCTCTCTCTCTCTCACACACACACACACACACACACACACACACACACACACACACACACACACACACACACACACACACACACACACACACTTTGAGTCAGAAACAAACATAGTATCAATGAGAGTATCAATAATACACCTGAGTGAAGTCTAGTTAAAAAAGAAATAAATAAATAAAAAAAAAAGTAAACATATATTTTTTTTTAAGTTAACCGAGAGTTAAAAAAATAGTGGCGTTAATAGAATCGGGTGTCAACGTGTTAATACCGCGTTACCTTTGACAGTCTTATTTAATACACAATAAAGCCAACGTAAAGTCCAGTCTGGTTGGTCTAACTCCCCCGAGCGTAACTCCCGCGGTCTGCGAGAGAGAGCGCTCCAGTCACAGTCTCATTGTGTAACAGGAGAGCGAGAGGTTAATTACACAGACCGTCTGCACCTGGGCCAATTAACCCTCGCTTAACCGCTGCTTCAGTGAGTCACTCCTGACGTCTCCGTCTGCAGCTCTGACCACACTCCCACTCCTCCTCTTCCTCATCTTCCTCCTCTTCCTCCCACTGTGGCATTTCACACAGATAACAATTAATTTGTCCTCCACAGTGTACCATGGTAGCCATCTGTGCCTTTCCCCTATATTAAACATATAACTCATACATATAACATATAACATGTATGATAGCATGTACAATAATGCTGTAGTTACCAAATATATATATTTATTCTTATCTTTAGTATATATATATCGGTCTGGGGAGGGTGTAGACGACCACATGCTGCCCTATTGTCGGTCTGAGGAGGGTGTAGACTACCACATGCTGCCCTACTGTCAATCTGGGGAGGGTGTAGACTACCACATGCTGCCCTACTGTCAATCTGGGGAGGGTGTAGACTACCACATGCTGCCCTACTGTCAATCTGGGGAGGGTGTAGACTACCACATGCTGCCCTACTGTCAGTCTGGGGAGGGTGTAGACTACCACATGCTGCCCTACTGTCGGTCTGGGGAGGGTGTAGACTACCACATGCTGCCCTACTGTCTAGGGATGGTGTAGACTACCACATGCTGCCTTACTGTCGATCTGGGGAGGGTGTAGACTACCACATGCTGCCCTACTGTCTATGGAGGGTGTAGACTACCACATGCTGCCCTACTGTCTAGGGAGGGTGTAGACTACCACATGCTGCCCTACTGTCTGGGGAGGGTGTAGACTACCACATGCTGCCCTACTGTCATTCTGGGGAGGGTGTAGACTACCACATGCAGCCCTACTGTCGGTCTGGGGAGGGTATACTATAGACTACCACATGCTGCCCTACTGTCTAGGGAGAGTGTAGACTACCACATGCTGCCCTACTGTCGATCTGGGGAGGGTGTAGACTACCACATGCTGCCCTACTGTCAATCTGGGGAGGGTGTAGACTACCACATGCTGCCCTACTGTTGGTCTGGGGAGGGTGTAGACTACCACATGCTGCCCTACTGTCGATCTGGAGAGGGTGTAGACTACCACATGCTGCCCTACTGTCGGTCTGGGGAGGGTGTAGACTACCACATGCTGCCCTACCGTCGATCTGGGGAGGGTGTAGACTACCACATGCTGCCCTACTGTCTAGGGAGGGTGTAGACTACTACATGCTGCCTTACTGTCGATCTGGGGAGGGTGTAGACCACCACATGCTGCCCTACTGTCTATGGAGGGTGTAGACTACCACATGCTGCCCTACTGTCTAGGGAGGGTGTAGACTACCACATGCTGCCCTACTGTCTAGGGAGGGTGTAGACTACCACATGCTGCCCTACTGTCTATGGAGGGTGTAGACTACCACATGCTGCCCTACTGTCTAGGGAGGGTGTATACTACCACATGCTGCCCTACTGTCTAGGGAGGGTGTAGACTACCACATGCTGCCCTACTGTCTAAGGAGGGTGTAGACTACCACATGCTGCCCTACTGTCTAGGGAGGGTGTAGACTACCACATGCTGCCCTACTGTCAGTCTGGGGGGGGGTGTAGACTACCACATGCTGCCCTACTGTCGGTCTGGGGAGGGTGTAGACTACCACATGCTGCCCTACTGTCTAGGGAGGGTGTAGACTACTACATGCTGCTTTACTGTCGATCTGGGGAGGGTGTAGACTACCACATGCTGCCCTACTGTCTATGGAGGGTGTAGACTACCACATGCTGCCCTACTGTCTAGGGAGGGTGTAGACTACCACATGCTGCCCTACTGTCTAGGGAGGGTGTAGACTACCACATGCTGCCCTACTGTCTAGGGAGGGTGTAGACTACCACATGCTGCCCTACTGTCAGTCTGGGGGGGTGTAGACTACCACATGCTGCTCTACTGTCTGGGGAGGGTGTAGACTACCACATGCTGCCCTACTGTCGGTCTGGGGAGGGTGTAGACTACCACATGCTGCCTTACTGTCAGTCTGAAGAGGGTGTAGACCACCACGTGCTGCCCTACTGTCGGTCTGGGGAGGGTGTAGACTACCACATGCTGCCCTACTGTCGGTCTGGGGAGGGTGTGTAGACTACCACATGCTGCCCTACTGTCGGCCTGGGGAGGGTGTAGACTACCACATGCTGCCCTACTGTCGGTCTGGGGAGGGTGTAGACTACCACATGCTGCCCTACTGTCGGTCTGGGGAGGGTGTAGACCAGGGGTTCCCAAACTTTTCAGGCCGGGGCCCAGAAAATAAGGCGTCAGAGAGCCGCGGCCCAATGCACATCGTCAGGCTTTTTTTATTTATTTTTTTTGCCAGGCGACCGATTTTTTAAGCCAAATATCACTTCAATCCTATTAAGTTAGTTATAGTTATTCATTTATATGTGCTATTTATGAGAGGGCTAACTTGTTGCAAAATAATAATGATAATAATAATAGCCTCATTAAAATACTATTGTTGCTTCGGTTGTTTTCAGCGTTTTATGTGCATAATCTGTTATTTAGTTTGAAATGTTCGTTGAAATAAGTAGATTTTTACGTTTTTGTTTATTTATTAAGTTAATATAAAACCATATAGTCACATTTTAGAATACAATAGAATAGAATTTTAGAATAGAACTAGAAACACTGTCCTGGCCTGCTTCTAAGTTCAGTGGCCTGACAAAAAAAATTAAATAAAAAAATAAAAAAATAAAAAAATAAAAAATAAAAAAAATGTTTTTTTTTATTTTTTTATAATTTTTTGTAAATCATCTCGCGGCCCATCCGTGGCTGCTCGCGGCCCACCTTTGGGTCGCGACCCCGACTTTGGGAACCACTGGTGTAGACTACCACATGCTGCCCTACTGTCGGTCTGGGGAGGGTGTAGACTACCACATGCTGCCCTACTGTCGATCTGGAGAGGGTGTAGACTACCACATGCTGCCCTACTGTCTAGGGAGGGTGTAGACTACCACATGCTGCCCTACTGTCGGTCTGGGGAGGGTGTAGACTACCACATGCTGCCTTACTGTCGATCTGGGGAGGGTGTAGACCACCACATGCTGCCCTACTGTCTATGGAGGGTGTAGACTACCACATGCTGCCCTACTGTCGGTCTGGGGAGGGTGTAGACTACCACATGCTGCCTTACTGTCAGTCTGAAGAGGGAGTAGACTACCACATGCTGCCCTACTGTCGGTCTGGGGAGGGTGTAGACTACCACATGCTTCCCTACTGTCGGTCTGGGGAGGGTGTAGACTACCACGTGCTGCCCTACTGTCTAGGGATGGTGTAGACTACCACATGCTGCCCTACTGTCGGTCTGGGGAGGGTGTAGACCACCACGTGCTGCCCTACTGTCGGTCTGGGGAGGGTGTATACTACCACATGCTGCCCTACTGTCGGTCTGGGGAGGGTGTAGACTACCACGTGCTGCCCTACTGTCTAGGGATGGTGTAGACTACCACATGCTGCCCTACTGTCGGTCTGGGGAGGGTGTAGACCACCATGTGCTGCCCTACTGTCGGTCTGGGGAGGGTGTAGACTACCACATGCTGCCCTACTGTCGGTCTGGGGAGGGTGTAGACTACCACATGCTGCCCTACTGTCTATGGAGGGTGTATACTACCACATGCTGCCCTACTGTCGGTCTGGGGAGGGTGTAGACCACCACATGCTGCCCTACTGTCTATGGAGGGTGTATACTACCACATGCTGCCCTACTGTCGGTCTGGGGAGGGTGTAGACTACCACATGCTGCCTTACTGTCAGTCTGAAGAGGGTGTAGACTACCACATGCTGCCCTACTGTCGGTCTGGGGAGGGTGTAGACCACCACATGCTGCCCTACTGTCTATGGAGGGTGTATACTACCACATGCTGCCCTACTGTCGGTCTGGGGAGGGTGTAGACTACCACATGCTGCCTTACTGTCAGTCTGAAGAGGGTGTAGACTACCACATGCTGCCCTACTGTCAGTCTGGGGAGGGTGTAGACTACCACATGCTGCCCTACTGTCGGTCTGGGGAGGGTGTAGACTACCACATGCTGCCCTACTGTCTAGGGATGGTGTAGACTACCACATGCTGCCCTACTGTCGGTCTGGGGAGGGTGTAGACCACCACGTGCTGCCCTACTGTCGGTCTGGGGAGGGTGTAGACTACCACATGCTGCCCTACTGTCGGTCTGGGGAGGGTGTAGACTACCACATGCTGCCCTATTGTCGGTCTGGGGAGGGTGTAGACTACCACATGCTGCCCTACTGTCGATCTGGAGAGGGTGTAGACTACCACATGCTGCCCTACTGTCGGTCTGGGGAGGGTGTAGACCACCACGTGCTGCCCTACTGTCGGTCTGGGGAGGGTGTAGATTACCACATGCTGCCCTACTGTCGGTCTGGGGAGGGTGTAGACTACCACATGCTGCCCTATTGTCGGTCTGGGGAGGGTGTAGACTACCACATGCTGCCCTACTGTCGGTCTGGGGACGGTGTAGACTACCACATGCTGCCCTACTGTCGGTCTGGCGAGGGTGTAGAACTACCACTTGCCTCCTCTGATACGTGTGGAGTGTAGCGGCACCACAGTCATTAGCCACACTATTACACAGCCATAATAACAGCGGCTCACCTTCATCAAACGCGGAAGGAATTATGACTTTTCCCTGCAGCCGCGTGGATCATATCCAGCGCCAGGATCGCTCTCTCATTGACTGTAACTTATGCGCGAGCACGAAAGGGCCTCCCAAGCGGCGGTGAATTATGTTCCCCGGTTATAATGCGCTTCAAGTATGGGAAAATATTCATCTCTTTCCACTGACAGACTAATGTTAGCAGCCGCGGCATCGTGTGAAAGGAGGGCTATTTATTTATTTATTTATTTGTACTAACATGAATTAGGTATAAAACGTGTCGGTCTGAAATAAGTTATAATAATACAATTCTTAAAGACAAAGTTGCCCTTTATTGATCCCCTTGGGGAAATTCAGCAAGATTAATACTACAACTCTGTATGTACAATAATGCTGTATATACCGTATATATATATATATACTTTTTTATATCCTTACTGTATATATATCTATCCATGTCTGTCTGTACATATGTGTACTATCTTTATGAATGAAGACTACTACTAACTATCTCTATGAATGAAGACTACAACTAGCTCTATAATAATAATAATAATTACTTGCATTTATATAATGGTTTTCTAGACACTCGAAGCGCTTTACTGGTAGCACCCAACCTTGGGCTACGCAGGCTCAATGGCTGAACGGCTCAGGGGACAGGGATTAATATCAGCCAATTAAGGGGAAGGGATAATTAGGTGGCCTTGATGTCAAAGACCTGATTGGGAATTTGGCCAGAAGCTCTATGAATGAAGACTACAATTAACTCTATGAATGAAGACTACAATTAACTCTATGAATGAAGACTACAATTAACTCTATGAATGAAGACTACAATTAACTCTATGAATGAAGACTACAATTAACTCTATGAATGAAGACTACAATTAACTCTATGAATGAAGACCACAACTAGCTCTATTAATGAAGACTACAACTAGCTCTATGAAGACTACAACTAGCTCTATGATAACTACAACCCCCTTCTGGCATTTGCCCGTCTTGCCAGATGACCAGGACTCAAGTCAAGTCAAGTGTTCCTGTTCTGAAGGTCCAGATTAACACTGAAAGTCTGCGTTTATTATTTTGTATAACTTATATATTGTTATATATATAAGATATATATCTTTACGTCATCTGTTTGCCTAACAGTATTCATCATTCGCTTATTGTATGTCCCATTCTTAACGCCGTAGGCGCCAGGGCGCGCGCCCCCCTAGACATGTTTTCAGAACATGTTCAGGCATGCCCGTTCAAGGGAGAGAGCGCATTGATTCTGTACAGGTGAACAGGCGGAGTCCACAGGGAACTAATATAGAGTATGTTGGGTAGACGACGTGCGGCAGCAGCATTACAGGAAAACTAACAGAGCGAGAGAGAAGACGTCTGGTGCAGTTGTACATAGACAGAGAGCGGTGTATCGTTATAGAGAGCCACATGGCTAATTAGATACCACTATAATATTGTCGAGCCATTATTGGCACAGTATAGTGACTTGTGTAAGCGAAGTAACGTGGAGAGACTTATAGTTAAACCCAGCGACGTTCTGGACATAACTACTCATTGGAGACCGCCTGCGGGTTAGCTTCCAGTACAGACGGAGCTAACTAGCTATCATCTATGCCAACGGGGCTTTTGGATTAATAGCTATTAACCCTGCCATCGGGCGCTAGGAATACAAGGACCGGTTCCGTACGAGACCCCTTCTCCCAGCGACGACAGGATTATCCGACCAGTCTACAGTTTCTCTGGAGCAGGAGCTCTAGAGAGAACCAACCGTCTCCAGCCACCATCTTGCTTTTCCCTGTATCGCCTCGCTTCGTCTCACTCCATTCAGAGCTCCACCGGTCGAGTATCCGTAGTATAGGAACTATTCGTTACCGTTGACTTTGTTGCACTGACA
This sequence comes from Notolepis coatsorum, assembly GCF_963971535.1. Lineage (NCBI taxonomy): Eukaryota > Metazoa > Chordata > Actinopteri > Aulopiformes > Paralepididae > Notolepis > Notolepis coatsorum. The sequence goes on along the minus strand of NC_140169.1, from coordinate 164,333,233 downwards.
TTCTATTATTAAAGGAGAACCGTGATAAATAATATGTATGTTTACTATTAACATTAAACTGATGCTTGTTCAACTTGTATCCCTGTCCCCGCGCAGTTAATGGAGTGTCCGCCATTTTGAGTAACTGTACTGTCTGGCTAAATTAATATTCTTTAGTAGTGGTTTAATCTAACATATCTCAATACAGTCAGGGTTGTGTAGCCCCTTAGCTACAGTTCCTTTATTATCCTTTATTATTATTATAGCAGCATGTCGGATAGGTAGTAATAATAATAGAACAAAGTGCAAGTAGTAATGATGATAGTGATAACAGTAGTAGTAGTGACAGTGGCTCGGGAGGTAGAGCAGTCGTCTGGTAATCCGGAGGTTCCCGGTTCGATTCCCACTCCCCCCCCCCCCCCGGGCATCGTGTCCTTGAGCAAGACACTTAACTGCTCCCGACGAGCAGGTCGGCACCTCGCACGGTCGCCTCCGCCGTCGGTGTGTGAACGTGTGCGTGAACGGGTGGATTTGTAAAGCGCTTTGGATAAAGGCGCTATATAAGTGCAGTCCATTTACCATTGCATCTTCTTTCTACCACCTCTACCAATGGCATGTGTAGTACTTTTCTGGGCTAATTGTTCTGATTTAATCAGAACCTAATATCTAATCTGCTCTACGTTGTGTTTAAAACCTTTAAAGCCCTGGAAAGTACTTTTAACAAAGACCGGGAGGTCTTTGTTTCACGACCAGCGGCACAGCAGGAGAAATGGAGGAGAAGGTAGTTATTTCAAAAGTAGTGGTTTATTAAAATCCACAAAGTTATACAAAAATGATCTGTTTCAATTTAAAATAAAGAATGCTATAGTTGTGATCACTAGACACTATGCCGTCTGCGATCCCAACTAGACTAAGAAAGTAGATTGTTGAATGGTCTTTGTTGAGTTGTCTTTGTTCTCTGGCTGATGAACAAAGGTAAAGGTCTGTTCTCCCTCCAAAATGTTCTTTGTGTTCTGCTCCTCTGCTTCCGCGTTGTCTCCTCCCGTGTGAAGAGGTGGGTGTGGTTCCTTGGTGGTTTCGTTTCAGAGTGTCCTTTGACACCGTCCCACACCCCCTCTTATATCAAAAGCCTGGAGTCTCTGCGTGACGTCACCAAAGTGACATCATCAGATGTTTTCCTCCAATCCCAGGCCTACTAAGTTTGAATGTGAAATAGGAGGTTGGCTTCACAGCCAACTCTTTTTCCTTTGTTTTCCAGTCAAAGAACAAACACCGTCTAACAACTTAATACTTGGGTTATTGATCTCACAATATATATATTCGAATTGCAATTGATTACATAAACACAGAGATATCATATGTGAACATAGTCTGATACCATAAAGCCTAATTTCACCCTAGGTGAAACTAGTTTTACATTGCAGGGGATTTAAGTCTGTAACACAGTCTGCTGACTTTCAGTGAATAGCTAACAGGCCTAATCATTCTTTTAACTTAAACCCAATATCTCTTTTATACTGTTTATACTTTAGCGTTCGTTAATAATATGTTCCTCCATGATTACCAAGATCCAGCCTAACAGTCTCACATTGATGGTAAACATTCTACCTCAGTAAACACACATAAGTTAGTTAACTATAATTCCTATTTGAGACTTTTCATACTACTCAGAACAGTTGACTGTCCTTGGTTGACTGTCCTTGTGTCCCTAGGCCGCGAAGCAGCTGATAACAACTTCATGTGACCTCATCACCTCATTGTGTTAGCTAGGGCTTATCTGAAATCCTTCCTGTCCCACACCCTCAAGGAGCCAGGTGGCTCTTTTGTTCTAGGACTCCCGAATGGCTTATCCAAACAGGTCTTTATCTTTTACAGCCGGCTGTTTGAGTGGCCCGGCACACAACCTGTTATGAGGGTTCTTGCGTTGACTAACTAAGGCAGCTGTTTTCTGATCAAAGCTTCCTCTTATGACCTTTTCTATTGGGAATAAAAGATTCAAATACAGTTTAGGATTTATGTTCCATCAAAAACTACTACATTCCACACTCGGATAGATTAACTATCCTTAATTATGTCAAACATAGATCCTAACTTCTGCTTACTACTACCTGGATAAGAATTAAGACATTTTAAATCATACTTGGATAAAATACATACGGTTTCCCACACTCGGATCCTAAAAATCAACACAACATTCTTTTTCTAAATCTCTTTCTTATGTATACTTATAAACTCAAACATCTTTATTTGCAGTAAATTTTAATTATTGTGTGCAGTGTGCAGTCTTTGACACGCTTTTTCGTACCAGGATCAATTTCCACTGGTTTCCACTGTGGGTTGTCAAATTCTGACTTGGAGCAGTGAGAAGGGGGGGGGGGGTCAATGTTTTCTGGATTGACCTGGCCCCCTCCTTATTTCTCAGAGCTGGTGCAGTTCACGACTGCTGAAGGCTACAACCAACTCTGGGAGGTAGAATTAGACATCATCCCACCCCGTCTTCTGTCGAGACCTTGTGCCTCGTGCTGAACTCTATAGGGGTATGACCCCCTGCTGTATTGCGGGTTCAGTTGAACCAGGAGCTCTTCCCTCGGGTGTCAGTTGCGTCGCTCTCAGGTGGGGTGATTAGATCTCCCCTCTGGCGCTGTCACGGCTGTGAGGAGGTCATCGCTGGCTGCTCAACCCCCGTTGACCCTCAGATTAGTGGAAGAGGTTTACTTCTCCCCCCCCTCCGCCTGGTCGTTGATAGGGGCGATAGCAGCTCCACCCTTTCGCTTGTTGACACCCTGGTCAATTGCTAAGGCCTTGCAGCCTGTCTGTTGACAGCCGGAGTTGTTGATGAGGCCTAGCAGCCTGTCTCCTCGTAGATTGCCTGTCGTTCGGCCTCTCTTGTTCCCCTCCGAAGCCTCAAGACCCGGTCACTGCGTTGGCCGGAACTCTCAACGCTTGAGAGTTAGGCTTCTCCTGGATCTCTTGGTACCCGCAGTGTTGTGATTCCCCATGGACCTCTGGGTAGACACTAGCCAGTGTCTGGTTCCCCAGTACTGATGGAGTCCTTGGTCTGTCTCGTACCACCCTCGGATGCATGCTGGTTCCCCAATCTCCCATTCATATCCTGCAGTGAATATATATCGCTTCGGTGGACAGTGCAGGTTACTTCTACCACAACAATTGGTTGAGAATCCATATTTTTCCTCCCTCAGACACTCTTTACTGGTCTGAGTTCTGACAACTTTCTTTTCCAAATCATTTTTCTATATATGTTATGACTTCTAGATCGTTAATATTCAAAATTCAGAAAAATTCACATGGCTCTCTTTATATTATGCTGTCAAAACAGTATAACCCACACCACCCTTTGATGTGGAATAACATTCAAACATCATACCTCCGTCCCTGGACAGCTGCCACCGGGCCTGGACAGCCAGTACTGACACACCCTCTCTCCCAGTAGTCCTACATGTATGGCAACAAATCACAGTCCGCCTTAAACACACATCTTCCACATTCTCTGCCAGCCTCTACTACGCCGTCAGAGTCCCCCACAAGCCAATTATCAATTGCACATGTCCACACCCTACACAAAGACTATTTGGCCAATAGCGACCAAAACCTACTGAGCTTATCAATATACAGAGAATCATGCTTCCCAACACTTTCACCAATCACGACACACCCCCAGATCCTATATCCGGATTTTTTATGGGCGGAGAACAAAAATCCATGAACCAGCTCTAGTCCGTTCACTTCGTTCCCAGTCCATTATATAGACATATACTACCCAGTCCTGCTGTGTCGAGATCACTTCCAGCTTGTCAGGTACCCTAAGAAAAAATATAGAAAAGAAACAAAAACAAAGAAAAAACATGCCCAAACTAATAATTGAAAACAATAAACCAAACTTGTGAGCATCTCTCTTTTCAACTCACTCTTAGAAACAAAATTAACCTATTATCTAGGGGCGTATTCACCCCCGTATAAACTAAGAAACAAAAATGAAAAACTCAAATGAATAAACAAAATGAACGCTCCCGGCCTAAGTCAGGAATTGCTCGTAACACACTAGAAAAGAGAAAAAATATGTAGAAATAAAAATAAACACCTATATACATTTACATTTAGTCATTTAGCTGACGCTTTTATCCAAAGCGACTTACAAGTTCTGTGCGACAAGACAGCAAGAAGGGTATAACTCTATCAGCTGAGTAACAATGTTCATCAAAGTGTTGCGTGTTACAGTGTAGGTTAGTTTATTAGGACAAGTGCATGACATTAAGGTTAGTCGGGGTTAGATTATTATTATTTTTTTTATCATTTCAGATAATGGTTGAAGAAGTGAGTCTTTAGTCGACGGCGAAAGATTGGACGGGATTCGGCTGTCCTAACTGGGATGGGTAGTTCATTCCACCATTGTGGGGCAAGGACTGAGAATAGGCGGCTTCTCTTTGATGACCCTCCGGGAGCTTGGATAGGAGTAGATCTGAGGCGGCCAGAAGACGCAGAGCGTAGGGGTCTTGAGGGTGTGTAGTTAGAGACCATTGACCGGAGGTAGGCGGGAGCGGTTCCCTTTGCCGCACGGTATGCTAGGTCGAGGGCCTTGAAGCGGATACGTGCAGCAATGGGGAGCCAGTGCAGGTCCCTAAGAAGTGGGGTGACATGGGCTGACTTCGGTAGGTTTGAGATCAGGCGGGCCGCTGCATTTTGAATGAGTTGAAGAGGCTTGGTGGCAGTGGCCGGGAGGCCAGCTAGCAGTGCGTTGCAGTAGTCGAGGCGGGAGATGACTGTTGATTGGACGAGGAGTTGGGTGGCTTCTTTTGTCAGGAAGGGGCGTATCCTTCTGACGTTGCTCAGGAGGAATCTGCAGGTTCTGGTTGTCGCTGCGATGTGAGCAGAGAAGTTCAACTGGTCATCGAGGACAACACCAAGGTTCTTGGCGGTCGGCGACGCGGTCACAGCTGCATTCTCGACTGTGATGGAGAGGTCGGTCAGGGGGGAGGATTTGGCCGGCAGGTGGAGCAATTCTGTTTTGCTTAGGTTCAGTTTGAGGTGGTTGGTCGTCATCCAGGCGGAGATGTCGGACAGACAGGCCGAGATCCGCTCAGAGACGTGGATATCTGAGGGAGGGAAGGAGAGGAAGAGTTGAGTATCATCGGCATAACAATGATATGAGAAGCCATGAGATGTATATCTATTACTCATGATGGTTGATGTCCATCTATCAATATCATAAAAACCTAGGAACAACTATGGGTCTCCTTAATTTCTTAATCATGCAGTCCACCCTTTGACCAATCTGAATGTTGATCAAGCATGGATAATCTACTGACCACTAGCTGCCGCAGTGTCACATCATTTCACTGTCTAATATTGAATACCTAATATTAACTGTTTAACAAGATTTGATTTTCTCGTTAGTCCGATTAGTTCACACATCCGTCCGTTACTTCATCACGCCATATTACTCACACATCCATTTTAGTAACTTCCACTCATAACCTAATCACCTAACCCCTCTATTTATTTTGTATTCTATTTTTATTCTAATCAGGAGCATATATTTTTTTATCCAATCTATTCCATCTTTACCCTAATCAGTTGTATATATTTTTATTCTGCCGGTGGCCTCTGCAGACATGACCTTTGAAAATGACCTTTCAGTCCACAGATCCAGCAAACCTGTCCTTGTTCCCTTGGTTGTGGGACCCTGTGGCCCGTCCGCCTGTGATCGGATGACCCTGGGGTCATCAGGCCCAGAGCATGTCCTTGCTGTCTGCCATCACCGCCATGGTTCCCTTGAGCCTGTTCTGGGGAGAAAGCCACGTACCTATTTGGTTCAGTCACAGTTCTTTGAGCCTGTTGTTGGGAGGGGCCCGCTATCTGTCCAGGAAACGGGGCACAAGACATTGTTTGATCACGGCGGCCTAACTCCGACGCCCGAAGCATGATCTCAATTGCTGTACCATCTAGTAGTGCAGTCTTTCTCGCCAGTTCTTGTTCCAGTCTCTGAGTCTCGTGTGCGGCTAATTCCGACGCCCGAAGCATGACCCCAATCGCTGTACAATCTAGCAGTACATACTTTCTCGCCCATTCTTGCTCCATTCTCTGCGTCTCGTGTGCGGCTTGACCGATCTCCAGCTGTGTCTTCATCAGATCTCGATGAACTGCCTCGTGTCGTTCGAACGCTGCTATAAACGCTCTCTGTTGTCTATAGGACGACGCCTCTTCCCCCATCTCAGCACTGGCGGTTTGACTTCCCATCGCTGGGCCCCGCCTCTCATCTTGGCTCTGGTGCTGAGGGGGTCCTGGACAGGGGGAGCTTACGGGCCGTGGACACTGCACTTGATACCGACCTTGGTTTTGCCCACGCCCACCTCCTCTGTTCCCCCCTCGAGTGCCTCCCCTTCTGGCTCTATAGCCATTCTCATATTCCCATGAAATATGTCCGATCTCCCCACACTGCCAGCAATCAACCTGCCGACCTTTGTTTCCATTCGCGCCCCCTCTCCTGCCTCCACTTGATCCCCGTGCCTGCCAGGGTGTCCCTCTTGGGGTTTGTTGTTGTCCCGGCGCAGGACCCCCTGGTGTTCCCGCCTGAGCCTGTCCCTGTTCATGTGGTTCCCCTTCGTAGCCCGTCCCCCCTCTTGGCTGTGCGGACTGGATTGGGCCTTGGAGGTATTCCACTACCTGTCCTGCCTCGGTTGGCTGTTGTTCTCGATGGAGGCACGTCCTCCGCTCTTCTTCCACCCTGGCCCTGGCTGACTGGCTCCTAGTCATTGGGCCACGTCTTCTCAGTTTGGTACTGATGGTGGGGGTGGGGGAAACCTAGGCACGGGACACAGGTGGGCTGTAGAAACTGTTTATGTATTATCTCATACCTGCTGTCGGTTTCTATTTCAGCCGTACGGCCAGAGTCAACTCCCTGGGACTGCTGTAACAACATCGCTCTCCTCAGTTGCTTTCTTTGTCTCTTGGTTAACTGGCAGTCACCTGCAATGGACACTTCAGCGTGGATCGGCTCGGGTAATACAGTTGTCTCTGGGTCGCTCGCAGCAACGACCCCCTGTGGTGGAGTTAAAAACATTATTTCCAGTCCCTCCGTCACACTGGTCTCAGGAGGGGAGTCGGTCACATTCAAGTCAATCAGGTTAACGTCACTGTTCAATTCGGTCAATGAAATGTCTGCAGAGGTTATCGGCATTACCCCACTACCGGCATTATTTCTTTTCATCACCTTTCGTAATCTCTTTTTCTGTTTTTTGATTTGGGTACGCATTCTATACCGGCCTCCTTTCTTATATTTAAATACAAGGTTTTGTAACGGCCTGAATATCTTTGGCCATTCTTTCGTCACTTTTATTGTGACATTCCCAGTCGTTGAGATAGACAGATTGTCTACCCTTTCTATGGTTATTGCATCTAACCCTCCAGTTGCTCCTATCTGTGTATTGGCCATTCTCACCTCTTTCAAACACTCTTAATATCACCGTTTGGAAAGCAAGTGTCTCTGTATTTAAACTATTTTTACAAACTTGAGTTAATCTCACTCACACTGTCAGAGTTATTGGTGCAAACAGGAATTGGTAAATCGCTGTGTGTGATACTATACCCCGACTTTCAACAGTCAATTTGATTCCCCTGTCTGGAGTTTGGAATTGTCAGCACTGCCCTGTCCGCCCTGGAGCAGCTGTGAAGAGAGAAAAGAAAAAGCATACACTTAATTATCAGTGTCATTTCCCTTTCACCATCCATCATTTATCTTTAAGCATGGAATGTCGGGCATCTTCTATACTAATATCACTTAAGAGAGCATTTGTGCAATTTTCTTTTGAATTATTAACGACACGGCCTTAATCGTTTTTCGTTGTCTCCATCGGAAAACTGGATCTCCCAATCCCGTTGTCATGCTCCTTCTTCACACAACTCCGGGGAACCCTATATCGCATCAGCCTTTTCCCTTCTGTTGATCAATCAGAAATTTGTTATTCACAGCCTATCATTTCTAAACACCTGTGCTGGATATGGTAATTTAGGTGACTAAAATCACTTTAACTCTTATTGCTCTGCAAATGACTATGTGTATCTTTAATTCTAACCTTTCCTTCTATGTGTAACTTTATTTATTTCTATTACTAAGAAAGCCTAAAAATGTATTCCGCTCATATTACATTTTACATACCAGTAATACACCTATCTCACACATAATTCTGCACACAATTACTACACATTCCCCCGTAACACCTAACCACAGGTGTTAAACCCACTTCTCACGAGAAAATAAATCAATTTTCAGTGACTCATGTCACTGAATTCTCGTGCCTTGGGAACAGTGTCACACAACCTGTTTATTAAACCACAGGCGCCGACACTACCCCCATTTTGAAATCCCTGCAGACCAATGACATCTCACTGGTCAGCCTGACTTGTGGCCCACGGCGTCCCCCCCAGTTTGCAACCTGGAACACGAAACCCCGGGCTTTCTACTCAAGGATATCCAAAGTCCATACCACTCTCAACCACTGCTGCCCACACACAGCACCTCCGACACAAATTAACCACTGTAACCACCTTCACCCAAATATCCACACATAATATGACTCAATGCGCGCAGTGTGGCAGCGAGCTTTTGACGAGTGCACGCATAGCGCATCCCCGTTAATGCGCGGTGGCAGACAGCGAGCCACGACGATCTGTCTACCACCCACGCCACGACGTCTAGCAGTCCCCGTACCGTTAAAACGAAAATGCGTGCCGTGTGGCAGCGAGCTTCGACGAGTTGCACACATAACGCATCCCCGTCAATGCGTGGAGGCAGACAGCGAGCCACGACGATCTGTCTACCAACACCGCCATCACAGGTGCAGCCGAGCAGAGTGACCCCTCACACGCAGGTCCATCTGCGTGGAGAGTCCCTAACCTGTCCTCAAAGCATGCTCCGACTTACGGCCCACCATCATGAACGCAACATCCAAACCACTGGCACGGAGACCTGGTGAGAGCCAGAGAGTATGGCCCACCGCTGGTTGCTACAACATCATTGCCCTGACGCCGGCCAATACCACTACCAGCACTAGAAATCCCCAACAACTAACAATAAACTGCATCTAAAACCTACAGAGAATAACAATAAACAATAAACATAACAATACACTGCATTTGAAACCTATAGAGAATAACAATAAACAATATACAAGTCCAAACTAGGAGAGAAAGAGAGAGCGTTTTGGGGGGGCCGAGGGGGGAAGAGAAAATGGAAGAGAGGTGGAGGAGGGATACCTCTAAGCGAGATTCCTCGTCCATATAACACCTCATTACAATATAGCCTGTGCCACATAAACGGCCACCCCACTCGTCAAATGACCCCACTCTTAAAGAATGCTCTTCCAACCAGGTCGGGAGCATCAACTGTCCCATAGAGAGAAAGAGAGAGTGGGAGAGAGATTGAGGGGGGGGGGGAGAGAGAGGGAAAGAAGGAGAGAGAGAAAGGGGCGCGGGGGGAAAAGGGAATGGAAGGGAGGGAGAGAGAGAGGGGGGTTGAGGGGGAGAGCGAGGGGGGTTGAGGGGGGGGGGGATAGGGAGGAGGAGGGGGGGTAGGGAGAGAGTGAGGGGGAGGGAGAGAGAGAGGTGGGGGAGTGAGGGGGAGGGAGAGAAAGGGAGAGAGAGAGAGGGAGAAAGAGGGAGAGGAGGGAGGGAAAGAGGGAGAGGGAAAGAGGGAGAGAGTGGGGGGTTTAGGGAGAGAAGAGAGAAAAGAGAGAGAGAGGGGGAGACAGAGGGAGAGGGAGAGAGAGAGAGAGAGGGGGGGTGGAGAGGGAGAGAGAGAGGTGGGGGAGAGCGAAGGGGGCGAGGGGGGAAGAGGGAATGGAAGAGAGGGAGAGAGAGAGGGGGGTCGAGGGGGGAAGAGGGAATGGTAGAGGGGGTTAGGGAGAGAAAGAGAGATAGGGAGAGAAAGGGCGAGTTAGGGAGAGTGAGGGGGAGGGGGGGACCTGGGCCCCACATTCCACCACCAGATTAAACTATTTCCCCAAACTATCACAGCATAACAATCTAACTCTATTATTAAACTAACCTCTAAATGAAATCGTTCTGTGTGTAGAACCCAAAAACAGTTTCGAATGGAAACTTACCATGGCCTCTGCTGCCCCCTACCGTATTCCTAAATAAACTCCACCTTCCCCTCAACAATGGACGCCCGGCGCCCCTACTCAAGATGGCCGCCTCACCGCGAGATATCCCGAGAGTCTCGTCATGCTATGTCGTTAGCACAGTTAGCTTAGCATATTAGCTTCGTTAGCTTTAGCCCAGCGCAGGCCGCCAGTCCGTCCTCCGCTCCACGCACCCTTATGACGTCACAACCGGCGACCGCTTAGCCGTTAGCGCGGCTAGTTAGCATTAGCTTAGCTTCACTCACGACACCATAATAACGTTCCCCAACGGCCCATTGTCCTCTTTCGCCGCGCGGGCCGACACCTTGCAATGTTAACGCAACACCACTTTCCCCACAACAGAACTCTAATCCTCTCAAAATGCCAGTGTAGAGATTTAATCAAAAAATAAAAACATTACATCACACAGGCCTTCTCAAAACACTAGCTTGACCCCACCGCCTTCGCTTCCGCGGTGCCCAGGACGACTTCCGGGTCAAACTTTCACTTGTTCCGATCCCTTAATATATTAAACAACTACTTTATCCGCATCGAATTTGAAAATTTTAAAGTGCCTTACACATCCCCGTAGTCCCATGATACTACCGATCGACTTTATACACTCGAAACTACGCCGCTTCGTCACTAGTATTCCCCGGTCGCCCCCAGGCTAATGTAGCAGCTAACTGCTGCCGCATTCCAACGGCCCTCGAAAAAACCGCCGTTCTACTATTACATTTCCCCACGGCTGTTTGGTCATTAAAATTTCATAATAATACAACAATAAACTCTTACGTTTCATCAATCATTCCTAACCATAGCCATCATTCAAACATACATATTATTGCCACTCCTAACCACAAATAAAAACACAAACATCCATTCAGATTTACCTACTATTGTTACCAGAACGTCCGCGCGGCCATTTTAAAAAATTCACATTTCGTTTCACTTTATTCAATAAAACGAGATCAAGTGCAATCGTACACTTTAACTATACTGAATGTTTAAGATTACAACCAGTCTTTCAACCGACTTGCTACCAAGTACTATATCAGTCTTTCAACCGAATTGCCATCAAGTACCATTGTTCGCCCTTTATTACAGCGGACGCGCCTCATAATATGTTCTGGAGTGTATACATATTAAAAAAGGATCGTCTTTGACTTTCGGGTTTTTTTAATCCACAAGCTCAATTTGTCGACAACCCCCTCGCCATTTTAATCCTATTCGAAAATGCCCTAAAAGCGGGCATAATCTACATTTAATTCGGTCGATATTTAATGCAGATACCACGCTTCGTCGAATTGACGTCACAACGCTTATCCCAGAAAAATATGTTACAACCTCGTCCCACCAGCTAGCCCTAGCTCACATTAATTAACTCGTTTCATTCCTGTAATCGCATAACGTGTCCCCTATTATTACACTGATCTATTTCGCTCTTAGTCATTCTGATTTACATGATCCAAATAATGTTGAATTTGTGTATTAACGACCCCATACCTCGTCGATGGACCAGTCTCCACGCCGGTGCCGTTTGAGTCATGGTTCCAGGCCCAGATCCTGCTCCACCAACTAGTATAGACACAATTCACTCATCGCCTCGATATGTAAAAAAATTGCCACCTTATCCGCGCCCTGTTCTAGGTCAAAATGAAATAGGTGTTTTCACTACCCAAAATGCGCCCAGTCAAACTTGCCACTCCAGATTTACCGCGTTCACGATTCAATAAACGTTTCATCTACTGCAGTTCAACGCTTTGATCATGCTGTTAAAACAGTTGTTATGCCTCCACTCCTTCGTATAGTTTATCCTATACGAGGCTTTCAACGTTCTCATATATTTCAATATGAGTGGTTTCTAATGATCCTTCATACATAATTCCTATATGAGGCTTTAACTTTGTCAACCTCTTTGTTCGAACTGAGCGACCCATCACTCACCTATTTCCCAGGTTCGAAGCTGTCGTCCGGCAGCTCTGGTCGTTGTTGGGTTTGAAGAATGAAGAAGAAAAAAAATAAAAATCTCTCCCGAGTCGCTTCTAGTCCTCCGGTCACAGCACCAAAATGTAGTACTTTTCTGGGCTAATTGTTCTGATTTAATCAGAACCTAATATCTAATCTGCTCTACGTTGTGTTTAAAACCTTTAAAGCCCTGGAAAGTACTTTTAACAAAGACCGGGAGGTCTTTGTTTCACGACCAGCGGCACAGCAGGAGAAATGGAGGAGAAGGTAATTATTTCAAAAGTAGTGGTTTATTAAAATCCACAAAGTTATACAAAAATGATCTGTTTCAATTTAAAATAAAGAATGCTATAGTTGTGATCACTAGACACTATGCCGTCTGCGATCCCAACTAGACTAAGAAAGTAGATTGTTGAATGGTCTTTGTTGAGTTGTCTTTGTTCTCTGGCTGATGAACAAAGGTAAAGGTCTGTTCTCCCTCCAAAATGTTCTTTGTGTTCTGCTCCTCTGCTTCCGCGTCGTCTCCTCCCGTGTGAAGAGGTGGGTGTGGTTCCTTGGTGGTTTCGTTTCAGAGTGTCCTTTGACACCGTCCCACACCCCCTCTTATATCAAAAGCCTGGAGTCTCTGCGTGACGTCACCAAAGTGACATCATCAGATGTTTTCCTCCAATCCCAGGCCTACTAAGTTTGAATGTGAAATAGGAGGTTGGCTTCACAGCCAACTCTTTTTCCTTTGTTTTCCAGTCAAAGAACAAACACCGTCTAACAACTTAATACTTGGGTTATTGATCTTACAATATTCGAATTGCAATTGATTACATAAACACAGAGATATCATATGTGAACATAGTCTGATACCATAAAGCCTAATTTCACCCTAGGTGAAACTAGTTTTACATTGCAGGGGATTTAAGTCTGTAACACAGTCTGCTGACTTTCAGTGAATAGCTAACAGGCCTAATCATTCTTTTAACTTCCAGCCTAACAGTCTCACATTGATGGTAAACATTCTACCTCAGTAAACACACATAAGTTAGTTAACTATAATTCCTATTTGAGACTTTTCATACTACTCAGAACAGTTGACTGTCCTTGGTTGACTGTCCTTGTGTCCCTAGGCCGCGAAGCAGCTGATAACAACTTCATGTGACCTCATCATCTCATTGTGTTAGCTAGGGCTTATCTGAAATCCTTCCTGTCCCACACCCTCAAGGAGCCAGGTGGCTCTTTTGTTCTAGGACTCCCGAATGGCTTATCCAAACAGGTCTTTATCTTTTACAGCCGGCTGTTTGAGTGGCCCGGCACACAACCTGTTATGAGGGTTCTTGCGTTGACTAACTAAGGCAGCTGTTTTCTGATCAAAGCTTCCTCTTATGACCTTTTCTATTGGGAATAAAAGATTCAAATACAGTTTAGGATTTATGTTCCATCAAAAACTACTACACATGCTTGATCAAAAAATATATAGTGTATATATAACCACAATGATCAAATCATATTTGGAAACGTAGTTTATAGACATGCTGTTGCTTCCACTCTAAAGCCTCTGTACTCTGTATGTCATTCTGCCCTTACATTTATCACTGGATAAATAATCTGGACGTTGTGGACAGCGACTCCTACAGGTCGGTTGGGGGACAGGAAAATGGCGGGGGTAGTGTGAGCCGCCCACACGTTACACCTTGCCAAATGAGAGTCCGCGCTGGCAGGTGAAAAGATGTGACAGGCTGCCTCCACGTATCGGAGGAGACATGTGATGCAAGGCTTCTATCCTCCCTACAACCGGCCAGTGGGGGGGCATATGCGAGCAACGTTCAATACAGGGGAGGGGAGAATTGGCACGGCTAAATTGGGATGGGAGAAAAAATTGAAAAAGAGGAGAAAAAAGTGGATACAAAAAATAAGATTTATCACCGGTGACAGTTATGGTTCCATCATTGTATCCTATATTATGATAAGGTCGGGTGGTCCTCTCTGGCAGAGAGACGTGACTTGCACAGGCGTCTGTTTCTATATATACAGTAAGGCCATTGTTCCTTTTAATTTCACTACATGTTCAGCAGTGTTGGGCATCGTTTGGATTTGAACGATTCCGGTTCCGATTCTGATTCTCCATTTCGATTCCTGTTCTAAACGATTCTCGGTTCCGATTCTTTGACGTGCAGGTCAAAACAGGTCACAGCTTATTTCGCAGGAGATTTTTTTTTTATTATTTTTGAAAAATCGTTAATTTTTTTCATACTATTCACATTGTCAGTTGACTTGATACAGTTTAATTTGGTTGCTGTACTGTAACTAGGGTATTAATTAACAAAGTACATTTTTTATTTAATTTTTTTTAAGAATCGAAATTAAGAATCGAAATACAAATACTGCACCTTGTGTATGCTGCACCTTGTGTATACTGCACCTTGTGTGTACTGCACCTTAGGAACCGGTTCCTATTAGAACCGGTTCTCGATGCCCAACCCTAATGTTCAGCGTTGACCTCTCTGTGTGTGTCTGTGTGCAGGCCCTGACGGTGGACCTCCACTACTACTATATCCTGGAGCTGTCCTTCTACCTGTCGCTGCTCGTCTCTCAGTTCACAGACATCAGGAGGAAGGTAGGAGTCACGACACCCACAGGGCTGCGATAACGTCACAGCTACTGGATTCAGATTCTGCTTTATTGTTGCATCTTCGTCATATTTCACAAAAACAAGCTAAATCCTTGGGTCTTGCCCCCCTCGACCTACAGCATGGTAATAAAAATACACACAAACACAATAAAAACCAGCACAATAGTGATGTCTGAGAGAGTGACGGTGCTGAGTGTGGTTGATATAAAAAGTGCTACAGTAGAATAAAATCAACGTAAATACATAAATACTAGGGCTGTCCCTGACTAAGGATTTGGATGGTCGACTATGATTGGCCAAAATTTGCCGTTAGTCGACTATTTTTTGTATCATTCCATTTGGGCTGTGTGGGGTGCTTAATGTCTGAAGGAGTCGACTGAAGGCTTCTTGTCCTCTGCAAAAGCATGCAATTGGTCCACTGATGGATACATCTTGATATTTGTCTAGTCTAGTGTGTTCATTAGACAGGTGAAATCCTCTTTCAGTGCCTCTGTGCCTGTTTTCGTAGGCAGTTAGCCTCTTGTATGCGTGCCATTAGCGTTAGCCACGCTTCTAGGCCTCTTTTCTTTTGGAAAGAATGATAAAAAATAAAGAATTTTTTTTTATTCGACTAAGAGGTTGGCAGTCGACTACGGCTCCTTTCGACCGATTAGTCGACTGATCGACTAATAGGGGTCAGCCCTAAAAAATACACACAAACACAATAAAAACCAGCAATAATAGTGATGTCTGAGAGAGTGACGGTGCTGAGTGTGGTTGATATAAAAAGTGCAACAGTAGAATAAAATCAACGTAAAATACATAAATACACACAATAAAATCTGAATGACTAAATAGTGTCTGATGGCTTGATGGTAATGTGAGTCCTTGAGCCTGCTGGACCTGGCTCTGAGGCTGCGGTATTGCGCTAACGCCTCCCGGAAGGCAGCAGTTGGAACAGGCTGTTGTTATTATCTCAGTATCGGGGAGCGATGCCGCAGGTTTTTAGTTCAGATTTGATTCATTTAGATTTTTATTTTTAACATTTCCAGTAGTATGGTGTTACAGACCTGAAGCAATATCACAGCGCAGCCAAGAGCTTAGTGGTGTGACATTATAATGCTGAGCGTAGAGCTAGAATGTTAGAATGGACAGACGTTTTCCGGTTGAATTGGTGGACGATAGAATTGGTGAAATGTCTGAATTGTGACAAAAAGTAGACCCTTTCTTTTCAATAGAGAATAATGAAAGATCGCAATAATACCATAAGCCGCCATTACACACAGTTTATTATCTCAATGTGGAGAAATCCATAAGGTGTAGCCTGGCACAGGTCAGACCCATGGAACAAAGGCAAGCTAGCTCTACATTGGGTCTGAAGGCGGCACATTGAGAAATAGATGAGATAAGATATTCCTTTATTGATCCCTTTGGGGAAATGCAGGTGTCATAGCAGCATGGGGGAGGGGGGAGGGGAGGTATGCAGGGTAATAGTAGAAAGACATAAATATAGGCAATAAAATTTGATCTGAATATAAATAAACACACGTGTAAACAATATAATATAATAATATATATATATATATATAATAATAATAAATATCCTGGTCGTCAATTTTACTTACCGGATCATGTTTCCATGTATCCGTGTGTGTTACCAAGGTAACGGGCTGTCAGTGTGCAATCAGGCAGGGGTTACTGTAGTTAAAGTTTAGAACAGTCTCCATGCTGAGTCTTGCTGCTGTTGTTATCACAGATAGAGACACAAAATAGTCTCATCCTACACTGTAATGTGATGTAATGTGATCACAGAGCCAGCAGCTCACGCTGGCATGAGACACGTCACCACAGTAACAAGATGCCAACACGTCACCACGGTAACAAGACGTCACCACAGTAACAAGACGCCAACACGTCACCACGGTAACAAGACGCCAACACGTCACCACGGTAACAAGAAGCCAACACATCACCGCGGTAACAAGACAGCCAACATGTCACTGTTATGTACCATGAGCTTTATCACTCCTGTGTCACTGTGCATGCAGGTGAGGGCTGCTAATTAGCTGATTGCTGCTGATTGGATACCTGTCTGGCAGGTTAAAGCCACTTGTTCAAGTCACACATGCAGCCTGACTGTTGCTAGAGGAGAGTGTGGTAACAGAGTCTTATCACGTTCCACCATTTTTTTATCTTTAGTTTGTGCTAGTATTCATTGTTAGAGTAGTCTTTTGGTTCAAACACAGGCTTTGGTGTCTGTTTGCACTTATGTTGCGTCCCTTTGAGCCAGGGTTGTAACAGTTGGGCGCTCGTCCGGGAGTGAATTTGGAAACAAATACCCCTAGAATTTGTTTGGTGTTTTATTTTTTTTTGCATGGGGTGTGTGGTGCTGTAGTGTGGGTAGTGATCGTTACATGTAACGTGGGGGCTTGAGCCGAGCTTCAAACAGGTGAGTATGCCCTTATTTTTTTTTTGTAATTTGATTTTACTACTTATATGCTGTTAAAATATATAGTTTAGTGGACACCACAGGTAGGTAGGGTCCTTATTTTCTGGTTGTTTGTCAGCTTCCTGTGTACCACTTACTCCTGGGGCAGTCAGAGAAGTGATTGGTACCATCTACTTGTCTTGTACCATACTATATGCTTGACGGGTGGATGGTCAATATGATCTTTGGCTGGTAGCAGGTGTGGTTGAAGAGGGTTAGGTCTACAGGGCGTTAGCTTAACCCTTTAATCGCCGTTGACGCTGGAACACATCATTCCCCGCCATGCTTATTCTGCCGATGACGCTGGACAGCGTCTTTGATATCAATATTTCAAAAATCTGTGATCGAAATCATATCATTATATGTACTGGTGAGCCCCTGTCAACTCTCTAACGGTTCAAGAGCGCCATCTGGTGGCCGATCGGCGGATCGCCCAGGGAAGAAACAGGGAAGTGGAAGCTGGTGCTCATTTCAATTTGGTCCGATCACTCGCTATAGGTCCCGGGACTCGAGCTCGACACAATGGATATCGATCCGTTGCCAATAACTCGATAAACAACATGATTTGGACGTATATACTATTATACAACCTGGAAATGGATCGGGTATTTCTACATCCCATAATAGAAAAAATTCTGTTCCACGCTCATCTCCCAACGGCGAGAGGAAGCTACGGTGAGTTTCAGCATTATTTTGTAATGTCTTCTATACTAACTGCTCTAATGATCATATCACCCACACTAGATGAATGATATAACGGATTTTGTTGATCACCCTTCTCATGAGATGTTGGAGAGGTTTTCCAAAGAACAGCTTCTGGAGCTTCTGTGCACTACAAGGTAGAGCTTACTGCCGGTGAGAAGCGTTTGAAACCAACTGCCTTGAGTGCTTTGAGGGTTTTACTCATTAGGGAGCAGGTGCTTGTGGCGAGGGTGGAGGAGCCTCTTGTTTCTGACGTGTCTCCGCTACTATCTGGGGTGGCGGAGGGTGAGTGGAGGCTTAGAGAGTTAGAGTTTAAGGAAAAACAGCTACAGCAAGAGGAGAGGAGAATGTTGCTGGAGCACGAGCGTGCGCAGAAGGAGAGTGAGCTTAAGCACGAGCGTGCGCAGAGGGAGAGTGAGCTTAAGGAGAGAGAGCACGAGCGTGCGCAGAAGGAGAGTGAGCTTAAGGAGAGAGAGAGGAGAGAGGAGCGTGAGCATGAGCGTGAGCGTGAGCTTAAGGAGCGTGAGCTTAAGGAGAGACAAATGTTGCTGGAGCACGAACGTGCGCAGAAGGAGCTTGATTATAAGCATGCTGCCTTGCGGGCGGGTGCTCTGCCGTCAGAGTCGCGTTTCGGTTTTGATGTAGGCGAAAATATTAGGATGGTGCCTCCTTTTTTTGAGAAGGATGTGGATAAGTATTTTCCCCTTTTTGAACGGGTGGCAACCACGTTGAAGTGGCCTGATACGGCCTGGACACTGCTGCTGCAGTGTGTTCTTGTTTGTAAGGCACAAGAAGCGTATACTGCTCTGTCCCATGAACAAAGTGCTGACTATGAGCTTGTTAAGGCTTCCATATTGAGGGCTTATGAGTTAGTCCCCGAGGCCTATCGTCAGAGTTTTAGAGGCTATCGCAGGTCGAAGGGACAGTCGTAAGTTGAATTTGGAAAAGAGAATGAGAACCTGTTTGACAGGTGGTGCACCTCTCAGAAGGCAGAGTCAAGAGAGCAGCTTGGACAGTTGATTCTCCTAGAGGAATTTAAAAGATGTGTTCCTGATACCGTTTCCACGCATCTAAACGAGCGCCGGGTATTGAAGATAGGCGACGCCGCTGTCTTCGCTGATGAGTTTGTGTTGACACACAAGTCCGTCTTCGTAGAGGAATGCCGTGTTGAGTCCAGGGGTAGGCGTCCTTTTCAGGGGGGCCGTTTCCCAAAACCTGGGTCTGCTGGTCAGTTTACTTCACCTCCTAGGCGGGGTGGTTCTGCTAGTGCATTCCCAGAGGGGATTATATGTTTCTACTGTAAAGAGCCTGGTCATATCGTTGCTGGGTGCCCGGTGCTTGAACAGAAAAATTTCAGAACTGTGGCTCTGGTAGAAACCGTATGCAGAACACCTATGCCAACGTTAGAGGGTGATGGGGAAAGTATCAAACGTGTGGACAAAGAGCTTGAGGGTTCCTCAAGATTTATGATGGATGGATTTGTTTTTCCTGACTGATGCACTAGAGTCCAAGCAGGCTATAACAATTTGGAGAGATACCGGAGCTTTTCAGTCCCTCATTCTGGAGGGGATTTTGCCGTGTTCAGAAAAGTCTTCTTTGCATTCCGGTGTCGTTGTTCGTGGCTTTGGAGGTGGATTTGTGGATGCACCTTTGCATGAGGTCACACTCAACTCTCCCTTAGTATCAGGCAATGTTGTTGTGGGGGTATGTTCTCACATCCCCATAAGAGGGGTGTCCTTCATTCTAGGGAATGATTTGGCTGGTGACAAAGTGCTGGCTAATCCAGTTGTAACTCCCATTCCTGTGGTTTCTGAGGTCCCTGATGAGCTGACACAGAAACATCCAGGAGTGTTCCCTGTGTGTGCTGTGACACGGGCAATATCAAAGGACAAAAGTGATGTTGTTGATACTTCAACTTGTGACATTACACTTAGTGACACATTCTTTGTTGAATTGAAAAGTGAACCTGTTGAGAATTTTGGAATGCACACTGTGGATGTACCTCTGCATAATGATTTTCTTGATTGTGCCTTTGTGTCAGGCCCGGTGGTGCGGATATGCATGTGGCAGGAGATGATCTGGCAGCGCATTGTCTCAAGGTCTTCCCAGCCTGTACGGTGAGTGTGGGAAGGATGCTATGAGAGATGCTGTTGATTCATGTGACACCGTTCTAGTTGAAGAGGCTACAAGGCCTGGCTTAGGCTGCCAGCCTTCCCACAGTAGCTCTATTGTTCATGATGTTTCACTTGTGGGCAGGGATGGTCCCAGTATGTCAGTTGATGATTCTGACATCGATTAATGTGTCCACACTGACTCTCTGCCACGCACTAGGTGTGCTAGTCAACCTAGTTACCTGTGTTCTGTACAGCAGGAGCCGCCTTCACGACCTGGTCTGATGAGTGGCAACAATTTTGATCAGGACAATGTTATTTTGTGTGACGCCATTTTGGATGGTATTCCAGACGCTTTTGTGACTGATGTATTGCCATGTTCCAGGGACGGTGGGGCTGTACCTGAGGCGGTGCATCCTACTCTGGATGTTCACGGTTTGCAGTGTCCTGAACTGCCAGTGCCAGGTGGGATGGATATGGGCGCTGTGGTGGTATCAGAGATCTATGGTTTTTGTTTTTCTGTGTTCTGTCCTGTTGAGCGCAGTGAGCTTAGCTCTCATATTGATTTTGGTTTGCAGTCTCTTTTTGACAGGTCGGTATCGGTGGAGGGGCCTGTTGAAATGGAGCTCATATGTGATAAGGTCTTGGTTTGTCGATGGGGTCCTAAGCCTTACGCCTCAGTGGAGGAGGAGCCTGCCCCACTCCAGCCATATACCGCAGTGGAGGGACCTTTTGTGAGGTCTAGCTTGCCCGAGAGTCAGGACAGGGTTGTTTTTTGTTTTACACAGCATTGGCGAATGTTCCACAGTGGGGAGCATGCGGCAAGGTTGATGGTCGTGTTCGACAGGGGCCGACCCGTTATCGCTATTGTGGTAGTGGCCCTGACAATTAGTGGGTCACAAGATATTTTTTGTTTACTGGTTTGATGTGTAGTGGTTGCCTCCTGGGCAACCATTTTGGTGGGGGAGATGTTATGTACCATGAGCTTGATCACTCCTGTGTCACTGTGCATGCAGGTGAGGGCTACTAATTAGCTGATTGCTGCTGATTGGATACCTGTCTGGCAGGTTAAAGCCACTTGCTCAAGTCACACATGCAGCCTGACTGTTGCTAGAGGAGAGTGTGGTAACAGAGTCTTTTCACGTTCCACAATTCTTTGATCTTTAGTTTGTGCTAGTATTCATTGTTAGAGTAGTCTTTTGGTTCAAACACAGGCTTTGGTGTCTGTTTGCACTTATGTTGCGTCCCTTTGAGCCAGGGTCGTAACAGTCACCACGGTAACAAGACACCCAACACGTCACCGCAGTCAAAGTCAAAATGACTTTATTTGCGGCAATCTTCGCTCTTTCAGACCCTGTGGAGCTAGCTTGTCTACGTTCTGACTGGAAA
Source organism: Notolepis coatsorum (assembly GCF_963971535.1). Classification (NCBI taxonomy): domain Eukaryota; kingdom Metazoa; phylum Chordata; class Actinopteri; order Aulopiformes; family Paralepididae; genus Notolepis; species Notolepis coatsorum. Next base: position 164,311,861 of record NC_140169.1, on the reverse strand, counting down.
CGATTTAAAAACATTATAATAATATTATAACTGTTTTTAATTTGTGCCATCAGAGTTTAGCATAGGCTACGTTCACGCTGCAGGCGAGAGTGTCCTAAATCAGATTAAATATATATATATTTTTTTTATGTGACTCCGATCAAATCACATGGAATCTGATCTTTTCAATTCTGATTTGGGCCACTTTCATATGTTGGTCCTAAATCATATGCAGGTCTGATTTGTTTTAATTAGGGCTGTCAGTTTATCGCGTTAATTAGATTAATTAATTACACAGCAAATTATCGCGTTATTAAAATTAACTCAAAATTAATTACAAAAAAGAAAAAGATTTTTTTTTTTATAATTTGTATTTTTTTATCTCATTCATTCCATAAGAATGTAGAATACACATTTACAGATTTTTTTTTTAATATGGTCCATTTGCATGTTCTTGGTATCTGATTCTAGGGACATCTATGAATCTCAGGGAATGTATTCCCAGTGTCAGAAATACTTTGGGCTAGATCCACAAAGAATGGATTGCACGGTGCAAGTTGCACACTTACTTACAATTCATTATGAATTGAAAATGGGGGACCCTGATGTAAACAAGACGAAAGTCTTTCTCTGGTCTGCATCATGGGCGGAGTTTATGGGGGTGCAGGGGGTGCATTGCACCCCCTGGTGGCCGGGGGTGAAATTGCTTTTTTTTTTTTTATATATATTTTTTAAATCAATATTATTTTTATTTTAATAAAATTATAATAATTGTGAGAAACAAATCTGAATTCTATTATGTTTTGTTTTACAATACATTCATTTTATAGTAGTAATCATGTCACATTATATTATTTTCGTAATGACTTGTGACGGAAGTGAGTCAGTCAGACAGACACGCAGCAGGTGGGCGGAGTTTGAACTTGAACTAACCCACCTCTGACCTCTTCCTTCCTAGTACACGAGTCACACGACCTACCTTACCTGTAGTATTGGAAAACGACGTTTTGAAAACGTAAAGTAAATATGGATATCCGTAAATTTCTAAAGCCGCGGCCTCCACCCGCACCCCCGCACAAACAAAAAGAGCCACAGCTGCGGCCTCCACCCGCACCCCCGCACAAACAAAAAGAGCCACAGCCGCGGCCTGCTCCACCCGTCCAGCAGCAGCATCACCCGCCAACAACGAGCACCGGCGCCACAGCTGCTACCGACCCCGTAGAAGAGTCACCGGCGCTGGGGGCTCCAGCAGAGAGGCAGCCGCCCCGCCTGCCCCCCGCACCCCCAGCAGAGCAGTCACAACCACCGTGTCCGGGCAGTTTGGACACAACAAACCCGCCGCCCCCCCCACCTGCCCCGGGGCCATCAGTGGAGGTAGTGGATCATGGTGATCTTGGGGAAAAACACGGCTGTCCAAAGCAGCCTATCTTACAGCAATTCCCCACAAAGTTAATAGCAAAAAACAACCGTTCATTTTCCACCTTCTATTACGAGACGCATGCGTGGATGGAATATTGCGTTTTAAAGGATGCAGTGTTTTGTTTTGCCTGCCGACACTTCCAGAATGACAGCAACGTCGTGGACTCATTTCGTAATACCGGCGTGCGTGCCTGGAATAAACTGGGCTCGAAACTGGATAAACATGCGATATCCGATGCCCATAAGAGTTGCATGATTAAATGGGATCACTTTAAAAAGAGTGCATCTTCAGGGTCTATTGCAGCTAAACTTTCAGAAAGTCACAAAGCTACTGTAGAGAAGAACAGGTTGTATCTGTCCAAAGTTGTTGATATTATTAGGCTATTGTCTAAACTTGGATTGCCTTTCCGTGGACACAGGGAGGGGATAGATTCAGAAACACGGGGCAATTTTATTGAGGTGTGCAGCTTCTTCTCTAAATATGATAAAGGATTTGAAAGCATGCAGACAACTTATTTTAATTCAACAAGCCCAGAATTCCAGAATGAAATAATTGATATCTGTGCAAACTTGGTTTATGCAGATATTGCAGAAACAGTACAGAATACTGGTTTCTTCAGTATTATGGCAGACGAGGCCAGGTCCTCTAAAACGGAACAATTGTCAATTTGTTTAAGATACGTTGAGCAGCTTGAAATCAAGGAGCGTTTTCTGTGTTTTATTGATTGCTCAGCATCTCGTGGTGCAGCTGCTATAGTGGACGCTATAAACACAGGACTGGAGATGGGTGGTTTAAAAAACATCACAATTGTTGCTCAGAGTTATGACGGCGCCTCCGTAATGTCGGGTCACGTTTCAGGCGTGCAGCAGCGCATCAAAGAGACCTATCCGTACGCAGTCTACATACACTGCTTGGCACACAAACTAAATCTGGTGCTTGTTGAGTCTTGCACTGCCAACCGCAGCGTGAAAACATTCCTGAATGTCATTGATAAGCTGTACTGTGTATTTGCACAACCGTCAAATCACCATAGATTTATTGAAATCCAGAAATCTCTGAATTTGAAGCAAACTGAGATTGTACAGCCCAGTGAAACGAGATGGGCATGCAAGTGGAAATCTGTGCATGCGGTTAAGACCCACTATTCCGCTATTATAGCCTGCCTCAAAGAAATTAGTGAAGAGGGAGGAAGGTGGTCTCCTGACGCCACTGGCCTTTATGAACACTTGACAAGAATGTCATTCATTACATGTCTCATTGTATTTGAAGGCATACTGCGTACGATTCATGTTACGCACAAGTGCCTACAGTCCACCAATTGCACACTCTCCGAAGCTGTAGGATACACTAACAATCTGAAAGCGCACTTCAAATCTCAGAGGCAGACAGATGCATGGAGCGACGTGTGGGAATCAGTCAAAACGTTCTGCAAGGACAACAACGTGCCTGATGATGATGATGCAACCCAAACTGCTGTTGACCCCGATGCAGCGACAGCACCCAAACGTAAACGGGCCACGAGACCTCCCACTGCCCTCGACAGTTATTTGGTTACGTCTACTTTGGGCCAAAGGGAAATGCATGAAACTGAACGTGACAGTGCAGTAGTGACTGTGACAGTGTCAGAGGGTGACACTGACACAGCAGAGAGACACACACACACACCTGGATTTCGTCACCAACACCTATTTCTACCTGTACTGGATACTCTCATCAGCGAACTGGACAGGCGATTCACAGGAGAGGCAATACCACTTGCACAGGCATGTGCAGCAGTGTTTACATGTGACAAAAAAGGAATCGAACCTCTCCTGGAAAAATATGCACAGCCGCTGAAAATCAACCCTATTCTGGTTGGATCAGAGATGGATCTTGTAAAGGCGTCTTGTGACACAGTTGTTTCACTTGATCATCTTAAAAAGACTGTTACAAAGGGCAGCTATCCAAATCTGTACAAGTTGCTACAGTTGGCACTCACTCTACCCATTGGATCTGCTACCACAGAGAGAAGTTTCTCTGCCATGAGAAGGATCCGAAATTGGCTGCGATCAACAATGGGTGATAAAAGGTTTTCTTCTCTGTCCATTCTGAACATTGAGAATGATATAACGGCAAAGCTGGAACCGGAGAAGATTGTGGACATTTATGATGGACGCAAAAAAAGGCGCCTGACTCTCCACTAGGTGAGAGAGAGTTTGTTTGTACAGCCTTTGACAAGACAACCTACTGTATGCATACGTGTGCGCGGCTGTGCGCTTGGCAGAGTGTTGCACAGTATTGTTATTTTTGTATGTCATGTTTGGTACAGTAAAGTGGTCTAGTGGAGCAATATACTTGTTGTGGTCTTTTTATTTTAGTATTTCCTTCTTCAAGATTATTTTTATTTTAATAAAATTATAATAATTGTGAGAAACAAATCTGAATTCTATTATGTTTTGTTTTACAATACATTAATTTTATAGTAGTAATCATGTCACATTATAAGGCGAACCTTCTGTAGTGTGGCAGTGAAAGGGTTAACGCGCAGCCAAGCACCACCATTCGCAGCAGCAGAATGCCCTGCGGATAGTACATTGTAATGCTTGTACAAAGCCACTTATTCTGAGATGATAATTAATGTATCTGGATAACCAATGCACGGATTTTGTCGAGGCAGGTAGCGTTATTTCGGGAAAATTGATATCCATAGTCTTGTATATTTTTCGTCCACGAAAAATGGAGGCTGTAATAATTATTATTGCTCGAGAGTCTCTATGAATAATAATAATTAGAGCCTCCATTTTTCATGGACGAAAAATATACCTGACTATAGATATCAATTTCCCCGAAATAACGCTACCTGCCCCGACAGAATCCGTTCATTGGTTATCCAGATACAGATGAATTAGCATCTTAGATACCTAAATAAAATAAAAAAAGGTCATGTATAGTTCGTCAAGCAGTCGCACCCCCTGGCGTCAAGTTCAAACTCCGCCTATGGTCTGCATCCCCTTAACAATTTTGTGTATTGAGCCGTACTGTATTGTACCCATTCTGCAATCTGTTAATAACATTTTCATTCAATCAATCAATCTGCGCGGTGATTGATTGAATGAAAATTTTATTTTGAGTAAATTGTAATGAACCAAATGAGAATATCAATACATTTACTTTGACTATGAATAACACCATGCTCAAATTGACCATACCTGAAAAATCTAAGCAAATTAATAGATGGAAGATGATTAAACAGAAGGTTTTGTAGATACAGTACTGAATTCTGCCATCCGGACACATGCAATTTGAAATATGATTATAGAATATAGAATATCAGGCATAAAATGGTTATGCGATTAAAATGCGATTAATTTGATTAATTAATTACAAATCCTGTAATTAATTAGATAAATCTTTTTAATAGCCTGACAGCACTAGTTTTAATAATAATAATATATTTTATTTATAAAGTGCTTTTCAAGAACCCAAAGACGCTGACAATGAGCAAAACAAATTAACAGAGAAACGAAGAACCACAGGGAATAAGCAACAGTATGAAGTATTACTTGCTAACCACGGGTAGCAAGTAACAGATACAGAGTCCAGTAGGGGAACAGTCAGGGGAGTAAGGAAACCGAGGGGAGGGGGGGGGGGGGGGGGGGGGGGGGGGCAGGAGAGGGAGAGAAAGTAGGGAAGGGGAGGTGGTAGGTTGGAGGAGGTTGATTAGTTGGCCTCCACTGCACATCAACTTATGCATTGAACCATCAACTGTGACTTCAGTGTCCTCCATGTTTACGTCCATCTTTTTTATTGTTCATTTGCGCATGCGGGTCAGTTCAGGAGCGTGACCAGTTCACACTGGAATCTCATATTGGCCACATTAAAAAAAATTATATATATATATATAATAATAATAATGACAACAGCCAAAAAAAAAAAACAGAGCAATAAATCAGAATTGAGCAGTAAGGCTTGCAGTGTGTGTGAATGTAACCATGGTAGGGTTCTCAGTGGAGGGAAATGGTTATCTTTGTTTAACTCTGCTCATCTCTGTTACATGGCGTTTGTCTTGTTTAGTCCTTGTGAGCAGCTCCATTGCCTCAGTGTGTCTTTAAGTTTATTTATTTATTTATTTATTTATTTATTTATTTATTTATTTATTTATTTATTTATTTATTTATTTATTTATTTATTTATTTATTTATTTAATTTATTTATTTATTTATTTATTTATTTATTTATTTATTTATTTATTTATTTATTTATTTATTTATTTATTTATTTATTTATTTATTTATTTATTTATTTATTTATTTATTTATTTATTTATTTATTTATTTATTTATTTATTTATTTAATACCCAGGGACATCAATCGACACTTTTCAGTTTCCACATCAATGTGCCAGAGTTTAGCTAATGAGCTGGTTTCCATCCGTAGTCCCTTCCTAACATTGGTCTCTGATGTGCGACATCACACAACCCCACGGGAAGAAGAAAACAGGATTTAAATTGTCTTCCTCTTTCGAGTCAGGGTGAAAACAACGTATTAAAGGTTTTTCAGAATCAGGACAGCTTCCTTTCAGTAATATGTTCCCGGGAATTTACCCTGATGAATTTGTGCAGTAGTACAAATACAATTTAAAATAAAGCCAAATTATATGCAAAGTGCATGTTTAGACCTGCACGGTCCCAGAGTCGAGTGTAAAATATTCCTTTTTTGATCCCCTTGGGGAAATGCCGGCGTCATAGCAGCATGGGGGAAGGGGGAGGGGGGGGTACAGGTATGGGCAGGGTAATAGTAGAAAGATATAAATATAGGCGATACAATTAGATCTGAATATGAAAATATGAGAAAAATAAACGGTGTAAACAAAGGTGCAGATGAGGGTCTGTTTGCCCTATCGGTTATATTATACGTTACAACAAATATAGGCAATAAAGAATTTGTATGGATACTATGAGTAAGACTCAAAGTAAACGGTATACACAAGGTGCAGTACACACAAGGTGCAGTATACACAAGGTGCAGTATACACAAGGTGCAGTATACACAAGGTGCAGTACACACACGGTGCAGTACACACAAGGTGCAGTACACACACGGTGCAGTACACACAAGGTGCAGTACACACAAGGTGCAGTACACACAAGGTGCAGTATACACAAGGTGCAGTATACACAAGGTGCAGTATACACAAGGTGCAGTACACACAAGGTGCAGTACACACAAGGTGCAGTACACACAAGGTGCAGTATACACAAGGTGCAGTATACACAAGGTGCAGTACACACAAGGTGCAATATACACAAGGTGCAGTATACACAAGGTGCAGTACACACAAGGTGCAGTATACACAAGGTGCAGTATACACAAGGTGCAGTACACACAAGGTGCAGTACACACAAGGTGCAGTACACACAAGGTGCAGTATACACAAGGTGCAGTATACACAAGGTGCAGTACACACAAGGTGCAATATACACAAGGTGCAGTATACACAAGGTGCAGTACACACAAGGTGCAGTATACACAAGGTGCAGTATACACAAGGTGCAGTACACACAAGGTGCAGTACACACAAGGTGCAGTATACACAAGGTACCCTAACTGGCATGATATACGTCATAGTCCGTATAAAAGGCCTCGTCTCTAGATTATCATGGTGTTAAAGTGTTAAGCGGTTTTTTCAGAATCAGGACAGTTTCACTAGTATGTTCCCAAGAATTGACCCTGGTGGATTTGTGCAGTAGTACAAATAAAATGTCAATAAAACCAAATCTATACAAAGTACATGTTTAGACCTGTAAGGTCCCCAGCTTTACAACAGAGCTTTAAAACCGAGGAGGAACATAAACAAACCATACAGACGTGTTACAAGGATACATGTAAGCAGAGGTTACTACACATAAACATACAGTAGACGGCAGCAACAACAACAACAACAACAACAACAACATATCAGCAGAGCAACACAAGCCTTTTGTGCCAAATCAAGCATAAAATACATCAAATAAAAAGAAGCGTAGGTTTCTGCCAGAACAGTACAAAATAATCTAGTCTCTCTTTCTCTCTCGGTTTCTCTCTCTCTCTTTCTCTCTTGGTTTCTCTCTCTCCTCTCTTCTCTCCCTCTCTTTCTCTCTCTAGTCCACGCAGAGTTATGATGAAACATATTAATCCAGGGTCAAGCAGACAGCTGCGCTGCCGACACCAATTTTAAATAAGAATGAATCCACGAGGGGCACATTCCACAATGTAAAGATAGCCACAGAACGGTGTGTTTGTTTACTGTACATGTCAAACCGCCACACCGACGGAATATGTTGCATCAAGTTGAATTTACATCTCAAGGGTTCTTCCTTCCGTTATGTCTATTAACGCATAATCTATCACCTCCGCCTTCCACCTGGTCTCACCAGCTCTTTTCAAACCTTTGTTTCAACCCGTGAGACACTGAAGTTACCTTCATTTACAGTGATGACGAGCCTACAGAACAATCCGAAAAAATGTATAACGCACATCCTCCGTTCCTTGGTGTTGAGCCAAACTGTAAAAACAGTAGTACATGAAACAAAGCGGGGCTCGCAACTCACTTTTGATGCTCCAAGGTGTTTTAATTGTGACAAAGAAATTGCAGATACAACGTTTAGACCCTTCCGGTCTTTTTCAGGTGAAAACGTTGTATCTGCTATATTTATTTGTCACAATTAAAACACCTTGGAGCATCAAAAGTGGGTTGCGAGCCCCGCTTTGTTTCACAACCTTACAGAACAATACATATAGACACAATAAATAACAATAAACCTTTTTTTTTTTTACTTTTTTTTATTGGCTAAGACAGTTACAAGTCGACACACAGTGGTCGGAGATCATACTTTTAAATGCAGCGAGAGAAGGAAGAACCTACAGCTTCAGAGTCAGTCGGAGGGCGTTCCAGGTGTTGGAAGCATCCATGAAAAAAGCAGTTTTTCCCAGTTCAGAGCAAACTGGAGGAACCCTCTGAACCAGCCAGGCATTTGAACGTGTAGAATAGGTTCCAAGATTCCATTCCAACAGTGATGTGATGTAAGAGGGAAGTTTACCTATAAGGGCTTTAAAAATAAACAAATACCAATAGGGGTGTAACGGTACACAAAAACCACTGTACCTCGGTTTTGAAGTCGCGGTTCGGTACGGTTTTCGGTACAGTGGGGGAAAGTCTGGCTTTCCATGTTCCACCCAGGGGTGATGTAGTGTGCAGTAACTAATTGTACTTGTAGGGCTGTCAACAAATATTCTATATTGAAATTAATAATCGACTTGTAAAAAAGATTATAATAATAATAATTATTATTATATTAGATTGTGAAGAAAACAGCCCCCAGTGGGCGGTCGTTAGTGGTTAACATACCGTTGTATTCGTTCGGTACACTACACAGCCGTTCGGTACGGTATGGTACACACTGAAACTTGTTCGGTTCGGTACGGATACGTGTACCTTTACACCCCTAAATACCAATGATAGTTACGCCTTTCAACCAGAGAAGGCCATCCAACCTTTTCATAAAGGACACAGTGGTGGGTATCTTACCTGTCATAAAGGACACAGTGTATCGTATATATCATAAAGGACACAGTGTATCATATCTATCATAAAGGACACAGTGCATCATATATCATAAAGGACACAGTGCATCATATATATATCATAAAGGACACAGTGTATCATATCTATCATAAAGGACACAGTGTATCATATCTATCATAAAGGACACAGTGTATCGTATATATCATAAAGGACACAGTGTATCATATATATCATAAAGGACACAGTGCATCATATATATCATAAAGGACACAGTGCATCATATATATCATAAAGGACACAGTGCATCATATATATCATAAAGGACACAGTGTATCATATATATCATAAAGGACACAGTGAGTGTATCATATATATCATAAAGGACACAGTGAGTGTATCATATATATCATAAAGGACACAGTGCATCATATATATCATAAAGGACACAGTGCATCATAAAGGACACAGTGCATCATATATATCATAAAGGACACAGTGTATCATATATATCATAAAGGACACAGTGTATCATATCTATCATAAAGGACACAGTGCATCATATATATCATAAAGGACACAGTGTATCATATATATCATAAAGGACACAGTGCATCATATATATCATAAAGGACACAGTGCATCATATATATCATAAAGGACACAGTGTATCATATCTATCATAAAGGACACAGTGTATCATATCTATCATAAAGGACACAGTGAGTGTATCATATCTATCATAAAGGACACAGTGCATCATATATATCATAAAGGACACAGTGAGTGTATCATATATATCATAAAGGACACAGTGTATCATATCTATCATAAAGGACACAGTGCATCATATATATCGATGCATCATAAAGGACACAGTGTATCATATCTATCATAAAGGACACAGTGAGTGTATCATATCTATCATAAAGGACACAGTGCATCATATATATCATAAAGGACACAGTGAGTGTATCATATATATCATAAAGGACACAGTGCATCATATATATCATAAAGGACACAGTGAGTGTATCATATCTATCATAAAGGACACAGTGCATCATATCTATCATAAAGGACACAGTGAGTGTATCATATCTATCATAAAGGACACAGTGCATCATATATATCATAAAGGACACAGTGAGTGTATCATATATATCATAAAGGACACAGTGCATCATATATATCATAAAGGACACAGTGAGTGTATCATATATATCATAAAGGACACAGTGTATCATATATATCATAAAGGACACAGTGAGTGTATCATATATATCATAAAGGACACAGTGTATCATATATATCATAAAGGACACAGTGAGTGTATCATATATATCATAAAGGACACAGTGTATCATATATATCATAAAGGACACAGTGCATCATATCTATCATAAAGGACACAGTGAGTGTATCATATATATCATAAAGGACACAGTGTATCATATATATCATAAAGGACACAGTGCATCATATATATCATAAAGGACACAGTGAGTGTATCATATATATCATAAAGGACACAGTGTATCATATATATCATAAAGGACACAGTGCATCATATATATCATAAAGGACACAGTGTATCGTATATATCATAAAGGACACAGTGTATCGTATATATCATAAAGGACACAGTGCATCATATATATCATAAAGGACACAGTGAGTGTATCATATATATCATAAAGGACACAGTGTATCATATCTATCATAAAGGACACAGTGCATCATATATATCATAAAGGACACAGTGAGTGTATCATATATATCATAAAGGACACAGTGTATCATATATATCATAAAGGACACAGTGCATCATATATATCATAAAGGACACAGTGTATCATATAATATCATAAAGGACACAGTGTATCATATCTATCATAAAGGACACAGTGTATCATATATATCATAAAGGACACAGTGCATCATATCTATCATAAAGGACACAGTGAGTGTATCATATATATCATAAAGGACACAGTGCATCATATATATCATAAAGGACACAGTGTATCATATATATCATAAAGGACACAGTGTATCATATCTATCATAAAGGACACAGTGTATCATATCTATCATAAAGGACACAGTGTATCATATATATCATAAAGGACACAGTGTATCATATATATCATAAAGGACACAGTGTATCATATAATATCATAAAGGACACAGTGTATCATATCTATCATAAAGGACACAGTGTATCATATATATCATAAAGGACACAGTGCATCATATCTATCATAAAGGACACAGTGAGTGTATCATATATATCATAAAGGACACAGTGTATCATATCTATCATAAAGGGCACAGTGCATCATATATATCATAAAGGACACAGTGAGTGCATTATATCTATCATAAAGGACACAGTGCATCATATATATCATAAAGGACACAGTGCATCATATCTATCATAAAGGACACAGTGTATCATATCTATCATAAAGGACACAGTGTATCATATATATCATAAAGGACACAGTGCATCATATCTATCATAAAGGACACAGTGTATCATATATATCATAAAGGACACAGTGTATCATATCTATCATAAAGGACACAGTGTATCATATCTATCATAAAGGACACAGTGTATCATATATATCATAAAGGACACAGTGCATCATATCTATCATAAAGGACACAGTGTATCATATATATCATAAAGGACACAGTGTATCATATCTATCATAAAGGACACAGTGAGTGTATCATATATATCATAAAGGGCACAGTGCATCATATATATCATAAAGGACACAGTGAGTGCATTATATCTATCATAAAGGACACAGTGCATCATATATATCATAAAGGACACAGTGAGTGTATCATATCTATCATAAAGGACACAGTGCATCATATATATCATAAAGGACACAGTGAGTGTATCATATATATCATAAAGGACACAGTGCATCATATATATCATAAAGGACACAGTGAGTGTATCATATATATCATAAAGGACACAGTGTATCATATATATCATAAAGGACACAGTGTATCATATCTATCATAAAGGACACAGTGTATCATATATATCATAAAGGACACAGTGCATCATATATATCATAAAGGACACAGTGAGTGTATCATATATATCATAAAGGACACAGTGTATCATATCTATCATAAAGGACACAGTGCATCATATATATCATAAAGGACACAGTGAGTGTATCATATATATCATAAAGGACACAGTGTATCATATATATCATAAAGGACACAGTGTATCATATATATCATAAAGGACACAGTGTATCATATCTATCATAAAGGACACAGTGTATCATATATATCATAAAGGACACAGTGCATCATATCTATCATAAAGGACACAGTGAGTGTATCATATATATCATAAAGGACACAGTGCATCATATATATCATAAAGGACACAGTGTATCATATATATCATAAAGGACACAGTGTATCATATCTATCATAAAGGACACAGTGTATCATATCTATCATAAAGGACACAGTGTATCATATATATCATAAAGGACACAGTGTATCATATATATCATAAAGGACACAGTGTATCATATCTATCATAAGGGACACAGTGCATAAAGGACACAGTGAGTGTATCATATATATCATAAAGGGCACAGTGCATCATATATATCATAAAGGACACAGTGAGTGCATTATATCTATCATAAAGGACACAGTGAGTGCATTATATCTATCATAAAGGACACAGTGCATCATATATATCATAAAGGACACAGTGAGTGTATCATATCTATCATAAAGGACACAGTGCATCATATATATCATAAAGGACACAGTGAGTGTATCATATATATCATAAAGGACACAGTGCATCATATATATCATAAAGGACACAGTGAGTGTATCATATATCATAAAGGACACAGTGTATCATATATCATAAAGGACACAGTGTATCATATATATCATAAAGGACACAGTGCATCATATCTATCATAAAGGACACAGTGAGTGCATTATATCTATCATAAAGGACACAGTGCATCATATATATCATAAAGGACACAGTGAGTGTATCATATCTATCATAAAGGACACAGTGCATCATATATATCATAAAGGACACAGTGAGTGTATCATATATATCATAAAGGACACAGTGCATCATATATATCATAAAGGACACAGTGAGTGTATCATATATCATAAAGGACACAGTGTATCATATATCATAAAGGACACAGTGTATCATATATATCATAAAGGACACAGTGTATCATATCTATCATAAAGGACACAGTGTATCATATATATCATAAAGGACACAGTGTATCATATATATCATAAATGACACAGTGCATCATATATATCATAAAGGACACAGTGTATCATATCTATCATAAAGGACACAGTGCATCATATCTATCATAAAGGACAGTGTATCATATCTATCATAAAGGACACAGTGTATCATATATATCATAAAGGACACAGTGCATCATATCTATCATAAAGGACAGTGTATCATATCTATCATAAAGGACACAGTGTATCATATATATCATAAAGGACACAGTGTATCATATATATCATAAAGGACACAGTGCATCATATATATCATAAAGGACACAGTGTATCATATCTATCATAAAGGACACAGTGAGTGTATCATATATATCATAAAAAGGACACAGTGCATCATATATATCACCAGTAATACATTTGAGGGCAGAACGATAGACAGAGTCCAGCGGTTTAAGAGTTAAAACAGACTTTTAGGTTGTAAATTCTGCAAAAGTAGGTACAGGAACACGACTGGCCATAAAAGTGTATTCATGCAGTTCGATGATGTCATAGGATTGCGTTTGCCTTGGCACCCCGAGAAAACATATAAAACAAGATAAAATAAATGTCTATTAAAATGTCTACATTTAATAGAATCACAAGCTCAAAAGTACATTTCGGTGGAATTCCCCCTTTTTAAGAAAGATTGAGAGATCCAGTACCGTTTGCAGAGCTCTGCACAGTATTCACACAGGCAGTATACCAGGGGTGTAACGGTACACAAAAACCACGGTACGGTACATACCTCGGTTTTGAAGTCAAGGTTCGGTACGGGTTTTCGGTACAGTGGGGGGAAAGTTTGGCTTTCCATGTTCCACTCAGGGGTGGTGTAGTGTGCAGTAACTAATTGTACTTGTAGGGCCGTCAATGAATATTCTATATTGAAATTAATAATCGACTTGTAAAAATTAAAAAAATTAAGAATAATAATAATTATATTAGATTGTGAAAAAAACAGCCCCCGGTGGGCGGTCGTTAGTGGTTAACATACGGTTGTATTCGTTCGGTACACAGCCGTACTGAACCTAAGGTCCAGTACTGAAACGGTTCGGTACGGATACGTGTACCTTTACACCCCTACTGTATATAGACAGGTGCATCTCAATAGTATTGAGGAAATATATTGGTTGCTTCCATGCCACGCCTCATTGATTCATGCAGAAGGAGCCCGCCCAAGTATTGAGTACATATACTTTTCAGTAGGCCGACATTTCTGTAATGTATACGTATATATATACATTTTTTCAGTTTTCATCAGCTGTAAGCCATAATCATCAAATTTGAAAGAAATAAAGGCTTGAAATATTTCACTCTGTGTGTAATGAATCTATATAATATATGGATCAGGAGTGAGAACCCTAGATATTTTTATTATTTCAAGAAAGCTTGCCAAGCCAGATTTTTTTTTTACTGCTCTGGCAGATTATTTTACTTGTTTCAAGGACATATTTGCTTAAAACTTGTTTTTATTTCTTACTTTTGTCAGACCAATGTGTGGAGTTCTAAATGGATACCAGGACATGTATTCTCTGTTTACTGCAGAGTGGAGCGACTGGGAGACCCATGTTACTGACCAGACACTCTATATCAGTGATGGCTGTTTACTGCAGAGTGGAGGGACTGGGAGACCCATGTTACTGACCAGACACTCTATATCAGTGATGACTGTTTACTGCAGAGCGGAGGGACTGGGAGACCCATGTTACTGACCAGACACTCTATATCAGTGATGGCTGTTTACTGCAGAGTGGAGGGACTGGGAGACCCATGTTACTGACCAGACACTCTATATCAGTGATGGCTGTTTACTGCAGAGTGGATGGACTGAGAGACCCATGTTACTGACCAGACACTCTATATATCAGTGATGGCTGTTTACTGCAGAGCAGGAGGGACTGAGAGACCCATGTTACTGACCAGACACTCTATATCAGTGATGGCTGTTTACTGCAGAGCAGGAGGGACTGAGAGACCCATGTTACTGACCAGACACTCTATATCAGTGATGGCTGTTTACTGCAGAGCAGGAGGGACTGAGAGACCCATGTTATTGACCAGACACTCTATATCAGTGATGTCTGTTTACTGCAGAGTGGAGGGACTGGGAGACCCATGTTACTGACCAGATACTCTATATATCAGTGATGGCTGTTTACTGCAGAGCAGGAGGGACTGAGAGACCCATGTTACTGACCAGACACTCTATATCAGTGATGTCTGTTTACTGCAGAGTGGAGGGACTGGGAGACCCATGTTACTGACCAGATACTCTATATATCAGTGATGGCTGTTTACTGCAGAGCAGGAGGGACTGAGAGACCCATGTTACTGACCAGACACTCTATATCAGTGATGGCTGTTTACTGCAGAGCAGGAGGGACTGAGAGACCCATGTTACTAACCAGACACTCTGTATCAGTGATGTCTGTTTACTGCAGAGTGGAGGGACTGGGAGACCCATGTTACTGACCAGACACTCTATATCAAATCAAATCAAATTTATTTGTAAGGCCCGACAACACATGTTAATGTCCCCATGGGCCATACACGTCTTCTTTAAACAAGTCAAGAAGAAACATAACAATAAGTCAAGAACAGTGATCAGTGATGACTGTTTATTACTGCAGAGTGGAGGGACTGAGAGACCCATGTTACTGACCAGACACTGTATATCAGTGATGGCTGTTTACCGCAGAGTGGAGGGACTTTACTGACCAGACACTCTATATAAGTGATGACTGTTTACTGCAGAGCGGAGGGACTGGGAGACCCATGTTACTGACCAGACACTCTATATCAGTGATGGCTGTTTACTGCAGAGCGGAGGGACTGGGAGACCCATGTTACTGACCAGACACTCTATATCAGTGATGACCATCAGAATGTAGAGCTATTATTTTAACACATACTGTACTGCCCTGCAGAAGCTGACTGCAGTAACTACAATGTTTTTCAAAATGTAGTTATAAGTGAAATTTTACTTCTCTATATCTGTTTCATCTTGTGACAAAGTTTCAGAGTTCAATCTTGCTCTGTTTTAGAGAAAAAGGGTATAAAGAATTGCAGTAACTACCAAATCACTGGATAGTCAAATAACTTTAAAGAAATTTTTCTCAGTTTCACTGTTTGCGTGGTTACTGCGGACAGTGCAGACCACTTATTTATTTATGTATTTATTAGTTTATTTGTCAGGTACGATGCAAAAGAAAACATTGTAGCAGGTTACAGTAACAAGATACAGATGCATGTAGGATTTCTAGCCAAGGCTAATTTGCAACCGCTGTCCCTGGTTAGGCTTTTCTACTTAAACTGGGCATTACATATCATCAGTACCAAAAGTACATTAGTTAAAGCACTTAATTAATAGTGACATTCTTTACATGATCATACAATAATTACCATAATTGCATCACATTACAGCAAGTGTACATGTGTTGTGTATGTGCATATGTTCCCTGATGCATGGCAATATACAGGTGCATCTCAATAAATTAGAATATTGAGGAAATATCATTTGCCTCCACGCCACGCCTCATTGATTCATGCCAAAGGAGCCCCAACCAAGTATTGAGTGCTTATACTTTTCAGTAGGCCGACATTTCTGTAATATATATATATATATATATATATATATATATATATATATATATATATATATATATATATATATATATATATATATATTTGTATTGGTCTTATGTAATATTCACATTTTCTCAGATACAGAATTTGGGGTTTTCATTAGCTGTAAGCCATAATCCTCAAAATTGAACGAAATAAAGGCTTGAAATATTTCACTGTGTGTGTAATGAATCTATATAATATACGATTTTCACTTTTTGAATTGAATTACTGAAATAAATTAACCTTTCCTCGATATTCGAATTCATTGAGATGCACCCGCATGTGCATGACACTTACAGCCAGGTATTTATTTTGAACAAAAGAACACTGCTTGCAGCACCTTTTTAAGCCTGTTTGTGTGTAAGAATGACCACTGGATCCACAGTCACGACAGCATGCAGACCACGACCCGCTACAGTCATGACAGCATGCAGACCACACCCCGCTACAGTCACGACAGCATGCAGACCACGCCCCGTTACAGTCACGACAGCATGCAGACCCCCCCCGCTACAGTCACGACAGCATTCAGACCACGACCCGCTACAGTCACGACAGCATGCAGACCACGCCCCGCTACAGTCATGACAGCATGCAGACCACACCCCGCTACAGTCACGACAGCATGCAGACCACGCCCCGCTACAGTCACGACAGCATGCAGACCACGCCCCGCTACAGTCACGACAGCATGCCGACCACGCCCCGCTACAGTCACGACAGCATGCCGACCACGACCCGCTTCCCCCTTTCTCTTCTGTCTCTGCTGAGAACGGCTCCACTCTGTGGTCTGTGTGGTTCACACTCCGTGTCAGTCTGCATGCCTCCTACCTCATGGTCATGTCCCTCCCCCGCCCGCCCCGCCAGCGGCGGCGGCCATGTTGACACCATGCCATGTTGTTTTTTTCTCCACACCTCTCATCTCTTTGTTGACGTTTTGCATGTTTGTCTTTTTGTTTTTGTGTTTCTCTTCTTTCAGTTTTATTCATGCACACCAGCTTCACTGAGGACGCCTCCCTCCATGGCACCCCCCGCCGACAGTATGTTCTCCTCCCTGCACACTGTGTCGCCTTGCTTCCATTCTGTGTCTCACGGCATTGCTTTTCCTCCTCCTCCTCCGCCTGCTCCTTGTCCTCCACTTCATCCCTCCTGCCGGCTCTGTGCCACGCCCGCCTCAAATCTGTTGTTAAAAGCGGCGATATAAGTCGAATATGTTTTGGTTTGGTGGTTCAATGATGAGTCGAGTCCTTGATCATGAACACTAAATCAAATCCAATGTATTTGTAAAGCAAGGGAATGTTCCCATGCCCATGGGCTGTACAAGTCTTCTTTAAACAAGTCCAGAAGAAACATCACAATAAATCAAGAACAAAAAATTATAAACAAACAATCAAATCCAAATATGCAACACTCCCAGACATTCCCCAGCGAAGGTAAGGAAAAACTCACTAAAAACCTAGCAATAGGAAAAAAGCACCACAGGCGAGGTGGAGGAGAGAAACCTCAGATGGGATGGGTGGAGAATAAAACAGGTGGATAGTTGGTATGTATGTATATATACATGTAATAAAAAGTAAAAAATTCAATATATAAAACACATATTATGTACATGGCATGCAATAGCAACTGTCAATAATAATAACATAGTGTAGCGCCGAAGAATAGTCGGGAGGCGGGTGTCGAAAGACAACGCTCAACGTTTATATCAACTTCAACGAACGAAAAAGAGCATTTGAGACATGACTAAAACTAAAAATAGCTGACAAAATTAACACACACACACACCACAGATCATGAGGCTTTGACTCCCCAAAGGTAGACAGAATGCCTCTGCGTGTATGTGATTTAGATCACCCTACCCTCTCTCGTTATTGGTTAGTATCAAATCAAATGTATTTGTAGAGCCCGAAATGACAAGGAATTGCCCCCATGGGATTCACAGATCGAGAAGAAACATCGCAATAGATCCAGAATAAAAAAAACACCATAAAATCCACATTTTGCAACACCCCCCCAGACTTTCCCCAAATGAAGATAAGGAACGACTGACTAAAACCTAGCAATAGGAGAAACTGAACACCACAGGCGGCGTGGAGGAGAGAAACCACAGATGGGCCGTTCAAAGGGGGATCCCCCAACAGGATGTCGGTGATATTATAGTGTCGCTATGGATGATAGATGGATGGAGAATAGAACAAGCGGGTAATTGGTATGTGTGTGTGTGTGTATATATCATGTCTTTACCTGTGAAAGGCTCCCTCTCTCTTCTTATTGGTTAGTATCATGACGTTACCATGGCAACCCCGTCTCCTAGGACTTCCTGATCATGTTCCTGCACCACCTGGCCACCATCTCCCTCATCACCTTCTCCTACGTCAACAACATGGCGCGGGTGGGGACGCTGGTGATGTCGCTCCACGACGCGGCCGACGTGCTCATGGAGGTGGGGGTCACTTTACTCTACTTTTTTTTTTACTTTATTATTATAATAATATAGAATGTAGTTTATTTATAATATTTAGACAATTATTTAGGAGTTAAAAGGTGATGTGTTTCTATTGTTGGGGTTAACTTGTGGAACAATGGGCGGCTAGGTGGTGTAGTGGGCAAGGCACTCGCCATCAACGCTGGAGACGCTGGGTTCGAATCCAGCTCTCGGCGTTGCTATCAGCTTGGCTGGTCGTTCATACTAACACAATTGGCAGTGTTAGGGGTGGGAAAGCTGATGGGTGGATCCTGGGTGTTGTGGACAGCGACCCCTACAGTTTGGTCGGGGCGCCTGCACAGCGAGGGTAGGATCTGGAGGGAGGTAGTGTGACCTTCCACACGTTACACTCTCCCAGTGAGAGTCCGCGCTGCCAGGCTGGCTGCCGGCTGGCTGCACATGCGTCGGAGGAAAGCATGTGACAGTCTCCGGCCTCTCGGACCAACAGTAGGGGGGAGTGCGCAACAACCAGGAAGGGGGTTGGGAATTGGCATAACGACTAACAGTGGGATGGGAGAAAAATCGGAAAAAAGGAGGGGGGGAAAAGATAATAAAAAAAAAATTTGTGGAACAATGCTGATATACATTTAACAATAAGTCATTCGCTTTTTTTTTTTTTTTTTTTACTGCTATTACTACTACTGCTATTACTACTACTACTATTATTACTACTACTACTACTACTACTACTACTACTACTACTACTATTACTATTACTACTACTACTATTACTACTATTATTACTACTACTACTACTACTACTGCTACTACTGCTACTATTACTACTACTACTGCTACTATTACTACTACTGCTACTACTACTATTACTACTACTGCTACTGCTACTATTACTACTACTACTACTGCTACTACTATTACTACTGCTACTATTACTACTACTACTACTACTACTATTACTACTACTGCTACTGCTACTATTACTACTACTACTACTGTTACTGCTACTATTACTACTACTGCTACTGCTACTGCTACTACTACTACTGCTACTACTATTATTACTACTACTACTACTACTACTACTACTACTACTACTACTACTACTACTACTACTACTACTACTACTACTGCTAGTGCTACTATTACTACTACTACTACTACTACTACTACTACTACTGCTACTGCTACTATTACTACTACTGCTACTGCTACTATTACTGCTATTATGTTCTCCCCGTGCTCGCAAGGGTTTCCCCCCCGATAAGATAAACCCAATGGAAAAACATGCACAACAACAAGATCGCTAACGCTGTGGCGTCCTTGACGAAGACGGACAGGAGCACTTGGATTGGTCCCCTGGCGCGGCTCACGTTGACGCCTGTCTGCTCCCGGCTGCCCTTGGGGGGGAAGGGCGACGGGATGTGTTAATCGCAGATACGAATTGCATGCATGCATCGCATGTGTGCCAATTGATGACCTCGGAGCAGGTCCTAAATTATTAGTATTATTATTATTATACTGCTACTATTACTACTACTGCTACTACTACTACTACTACTGCTATTACTACTACTACTGCTACTATTATTATTGCTACTTGTAACTGAGGGGTACAATTCCCTGACTGTATTGAAGAGTATGGTATATTAAACCACTACTAGTTATGTACTTTAATTACTGGCCATACAGTACATGAATATATATGGTGAACACCCACACAGGAATACGGCAATGACACATAAAGTACTATTTAGAGGGTATTTATTATTATCAAAGCAACGTTAGGTTACAGATTGAGAATTATGCTTGCGCTTGTATGGCGAAGAACACACGTAAAGTAAGTCAAGAGCGTAAGTCAATGAGAATAGTATGAATACTAAGATGGGTCTAAACTGACGCCACCTGTGGCATAGCAATTACATAGGGCACACTAGTACCAGCTGGAGACACTGGGGGGTTCCCTCCGGGTGTAAGGCCGGCAGGGTAGAGGAATGTTCGGGTACAAAGTCTGGGTCAACGAGGAATAACGAGGTTCCAGATACAGGAGCCAGTGCAGTACTCCCTTGATCAGTAGACAAAGCAACAACTATAATCCAGTATGCTCGACAGCATGGAAGACAGCTAGCCAGCCTCTTCCTAGAGGCGGGCTCGAGTGATGATCCTCACGGGGGGTAGATCCCAAACGATAGTGGGGTCGACGGTTCTCTGCTCCAGCAGTCACGGTACCAAAGCAATATAATCCAACCAGAAAAGGTTCTGCAGTCGCCGGTGTAGGTTCTCCGGTGTACATATCCAACGGTTCTCGTCTAGGACTCCTCGGGTGGGGGCACGAGTTTAGGCCGCCCAGCCTGGATAAGTGCACTAGCTATATGCACAACGAACCGGTGGTAATGCTGGTCACTGAAGAACGGTAGCCGCACGATACACTATAAATGATAGACTATTACTTCACATTAGAATAAGTCGAACTCAACGGTACTGCGTTAAACTCTGACACTTTAGCAATCTATTCGCACGCGGTTCTCAAGGCTCTATTCAGAGGCAAAGTTGCTCACTTCACTGCACGTTGTCTCGTGGTGAAGGCATCAAGGTTTAGAAGACAAGTGCTGCTGTGTACACCTGCGCCGTATTTATACGTAAGGTGAATTATCTAGTGCCAACCTCAGTTCTGTCTCGTATTACTGCGCAAACCCTGGGCATGTTGAGACATGCCTGGAGTTGCCTTTGAACTTGCCGTTGGGGGTATGGTCGTTGGCGCCTAGGGGTCGCTGTCCAATAGGAGAGCGAATATTATGGTCTGGTTTGTACCCAGGTAAAGGGATATTCCGTGTATATATACAAATAATATACAAGGGATATCAAACGATATACAAATATTATACAAGGGATCTCAAGCAATAAATATATATATTCGGTTTAATCTGACCCTTTGTAACACTACTACTATTATTACTGCTACTATTATTATTGCTACTACTATTACTACTGCTAATATTATTATTGCTACTACTATTACTACTGCTACTACTATTAAAATACACGTTACAACAAGTCATGTATCCTAAAATTATCAAGTCACAGGTGGTCATATTCAAACTAATTTACTCTCGATAACAAACGAAGTGAATGTGTGCAAAACAGCGTAGAAGTGTTGGATATGTGTGAGATTTTATGTGTGCTTCTATTTTTATTTACTTTATATTCCATTTTATTTTATTCTACCGTAATTGTCTGTCCGTTAATGTCGCACCAAACGACCAAATTAAATTCCTTGTATGTGTAAATTACTTGGCCCTTTCTGATTCTGATCATCTGTGAAATAAAATAAGTCAGTTGTTTTTTTGGTGAAGTGTCCCTTTAAGAGCACATTACCATCTGCACAGCACTGGTGTTGGATGTCATTAACATCTGCACAGCACTGGTGTTGGATGTGTCTTTTCAACTTTCTTCTTCCATAATCACGAGACTGAAGTGATCCGTCTTCTGTTCTCAGGCTGCAAAGATGGCTAATTATGCGAAGTGCCAGACTCTCTGCAACCTGCTGTTCGCCATGTTCGCCATCCTCTTCATCAGCTCCAGGCTGGGAGTGTATCCAGTCTGGTAAGTGGAGGTCACTTACATGTACAGCCAGGGAGAGATATCGTACGATCCCGTGCTGTAGATGCCAAATATTTATAATTTTATATATGTATGTGTATTATAATATATATATATTGGTGTAGTGGTTACATCATTGCCGTTTTTCCGTGTTCCTCTGTCCAACGCAATGTATTTCCCCATTGCCCATTTCTAAATCGTCTTGTTTAAAACAAATAAAGCATTAACATTTGCATGGTGTACCTTTCTGCGCATATTCATCCACAATCTATAGCTCAACATGAAAATATTCACAATTAATCATCCAAAAAAAAATCGCAAAATTTTATTTCAACCAAAAATGCCTCATTTTGTGCAAAAATGGAAAGCTTTTCAATTTCCATGCGGCAGAATTGTTACAATAGCCAATAATCCATTTTCCCAATGATAAATCCCTATACGGGTGGACCTCGCTGGCGGTCCATACCGCGAGTCCGCGACCCCATTTTATTTAGGATTTTTTTTGGGGACCCCACACTTAATGTATCGCGTAATTTCAACATGGAATTAAGGAATATCAAAATAAAAGCACACATTGTTGAACTTGATCATGCATATTTATTAGAACATTTTATTACATCACTATGTTATCAATACACATTTATAAAACGAGGCATATTTAGACAGAATATGTTGCCAGAACATTAAAAAAAAAATTATTATATAAAAAAATATTTACTTGCCAATGCGCTGTCACCTACCCGCGCCCCCAATTTGGGTCACGACCTGTAGTTTGAGAACCACTGATCTATAGTGTCTAGTGAACAGAAGGTCACGCCCCCTCAGCTTACTGAGAGTTAATCATCTATACTATAGTGTCTAGTGAACAGAAGGTGACGCCCCCTCAGCTTACTGAGAGTTAATCATCTCTATACTATAGTGTCTAGTGAACAGAAGGCCACGCCCCCTCAGCTTACTGAGAGTTAATCATCTCTATACTATAGTGTCTAGTGAACAGAAGGCCACGCCCCCTCAGCCTACTGAGAGTTAATCATCTATACTATAGTGTCTAGTGAACAGAAGGCCACGCCCCCTCAGCTTACTGAGAGTTAATCATCTATAGTGTCTAGTGAACAGAAGGCCACGCCCCCTCACCACACAGAGTTAATCATCTCTATACTATAGTGTCTAGTGAACAGAAGGCCACGCCCCCTCAGCTTACTGAGAGTTAATCATCTATACTATAGTGTCTAGTGAACAGAAGGCCACGCCCCCTCAGCTTACTGAGAGTTAATCATCTATACTATAGTGTCTAGTGAACAGAAGGCCACACCCCCTCAGCTTACTGAGAGTTAATCATCTCTATACTATAGTGTCTAGTGAACAGAAGGCCACGCCCCCTCAGCTTACTGAGAGTTAATCATCTCTATACTATAGTGTCTAGGGAACAGAAGGTCACGCCCCCTCAGCCTACTGAGAGTTAATCATCTATACTATAGTGTCTAGTGAACAGAAGGCCACGCCCCCTCAGCCTACTGAGAGTTAATCATCTCTATACTATAGTGTATAGTGAACAGAAGGCCACGCCCCCTCAGCTTACTGAGAGTTAATCATCTATAGTGTCTAGTGAACAGAAGGCCACGCCCCCTCAGCTTACTGAGAGTTAATCATCTCTATACTATAGTGTCTAGTGAACAGAAGGCCACGCCCCCTCAGCCTACTGAGAGTTAATCATCTCTACTATAGTGTCTAGTGAACAGAAGGCCACGCCCCCTCAGCTTACTGAGAGTTAATCATCTCTATACTATAGTGTCTAGTGAACAGAAGGCCACGCCCCCTCACCACACAGAGTTAATCATCTATACTATAGTGTCTAGTGAACAGAAGGCCACGCCCCCTCAGCTTACTGAGAGTTAATCATCTATACTATAGTGTCTAGTGAACAGAAGGCCATGCCCCCTCAGTTTACTGAGAGTTAATCATCTATACTATAGTGTCTAGTGAACAGAAGGCCACGCCCCCTCAGCTTACTGAGAGTTAATCATCTATACTATAGTGTCTAGTGAACAGAAGGCCACGCCCCCTCAGCTTACTGAGAGTTAATCATCTATACTATAGTGTCTAGTGAACAGAAGGCCACGCCCCCTCACCACACAGAGTTAATCATCTATACTATAGTGTCTAGTGAACAGAAGGCCACGCCCCCTCACCACACAGAGTTAATCATCTCTATACTATAGTGTCTAGTGAACAGAAGGCCACGCCCCCTCAGCTTACTGAGAGTTAATCATCTCTATACTATAGTGTCTAGTGAACAGAAGGCCACGCCCCCTCAGCTTACTAAGAGTTAATCATCTATACTATAGTGTCTAGTGAACAGAAGGCCACGCCCCCTCAGCTTACTGAGAGTTAATCATCTATACTATAGTGTCTAGTGCAGTGGTTCTCAAACTTTTTACACCAAGTACCACCTGAGAACGTAGCTGGCTCTCCAAGTACCACCATATGACCGGCGTTAAAATACAGTCTATTCAGCTATGCACACGCAGGAGGCAAATGTATTCCTAATACCATTATGTATTGTTAACTTTTGTCAGACACTGCCACAATGTACAAAGGGATAGTACTAGAACTAGCAAACGCTTCCACACAACTCATACAATGCAAGGGGCATTGAGAACATAATAACTAACATTCTCACATAGCAAGTGAGAAAATTAAGAACAACTGTATTTCAGCAAATGTACTTAAAGGGGAACTATCTTATAAATGGCCTTTTTGAGTGTTTAGCATTGTTTCCTAGCTATGTGAACTTATATTAATATGATCTATGTCTCTAATTCTCATATTGGCGCATTCTTCCAATTCTCCTCTCACAATATTCACCCTCACTGAACTGAGTCATCTGAAAATGTGATGATTTGTGATGTCAGAGAGACACCGCTGCATGATAATGTGGCTGTGTGGCATCAGGTACATGATGAGCTGTACACAGTGGTTGGAGCCCAGGCTCAAAACGGCTTGAGATCTTGAGGTAGAAAAATGCTGTTTTTGAGGACTTGATTAGAAATACAAAGCAATGAAAAAAATAAAAATACAGAGGTGTTCCATAGACTCACAGGAATTGTGTAAAAGTGCCCAAATAGTGAAAGAAATAGTAAAATAGTTCCCCTTTAATTCTCTCTCTATCTCTCTCTCTCTCTCTCTGTCTGTCTCTCTCTCTCACACACAGCAAGCGATTGTCCATCATTCTCTCTCTCACTCACACACACACACACACACACACACACACACACACACACACACACACACACACACACACACACACACACACAATTATTTTGTTACAAAAACATTCTGGTGGAGGAATTTTTGAATTTTTACCCTTTAAATGCCAGTGTTTGTGATGGGCATCACAAATTATTGTAAAAAATAAAATAAAACACATATTCAATAAATGTTTTAATGTTTACCCTTTAAATGTCAGTTTGTGTGATGGCATCACAAATTATTGTTAAAAAAACACAAAAAGTAAAATATTTTCAATATATCAAATGCAAAGTAAATTTTTCTGGGGGGGATTGTTACAGGCTAGGCATGTGTCAATGATTAGCAGCAACACAGATTTTGATGGATTTTTTGTAATGTCAGATTTTTTATCTGACATTACAAAAAATCTAAAAATAAATGGTTATGATCAGGGCTGAAGTTGAATTAAAGATTTATGACTGTTTAGACTGCATTACTCTCTGTCACAGTGATCTCCTGGTTGTTCCCCACTTAGGTTATCTAACTATCATGCCGCCGCAACCAGACCTGGAATATATAACCATCAAGTGTCGTCCTTTCTTCCTCCCGAGGGAGTTAACGGCGATCATCCTTGTAGGAGTGTATATTCCACCGCAAGCCAGCAATAATGTCGCGCTCTCCAGACTCCATGACGAGGTAAATAAAATCCAAGCTGCGAACGTTAATGCCGCCATTATAGTGGTGGGTGATTTCAATAGCGCCAATCTGAGAAAGGTATTACCTGACTTCTATCAGCATGTGACTTGTAACACCAGAGGCGGTAACATCCTAGATCACTGTTACACGCAATTCAAGGGTGGATACAAGGCTCATTCTGCTAGTGGCTTTGGTAAGTCAGATCACGCGTCCATTTTCCTTTCACCAAAGTACAAATGGAGAATCAAAAGCACTCCTGTAGTCTCGCGAGAGGTGCAGAAATGGGATTTGACGTCAGAGGGGACGCTCCAGGCTGCGTTTGACTGCACAGACTGGAGCGTGTTCCGCGACACAGATAACATTCATGTCTACACGGAGACAGTGCTGGACTATGTTCGTACTTTGGTGGAAGAAACAATCCCCACTACCACAATGAGAGTTTACCCAAATCAAAAACCCTGGGTAGACAAATCCGTCCGTGAAGCTCTGAGAGCGCGCACCAAAGCATACAACGACGGCCTAGTGGCAGGCAACATGAATGACCACAAGGTGGCGCGATACAACGTAAGGAGGACAGTGACAGAGGCCAAAGGGGCGCTACAAGGATAAAATCGAACTCCAGTTTGAACAGGCTGACTCTAGAGCTATGTGGCAGGGGCTCAAAACGATGACAGACTACAAAGGCGCCTCCCTCAAACTGAACAGTGACATCTCCTTAGCAAATGACCTCAATACCTTCTATGCAAGGTTTGATGCTGGTAATAACAACACCAGCCCACAAGCCACGGCAATGGGGGGGGGGGGTCTGCTGCTGATGGAGACTCAGTGTTCAGGGTAACAGAGCATGAGGTGAGGCGGACCTTTAAAAAAGTGAATATCAGGAAGGCAGCAGGTCCGGACGGCATCCCCGGCCGCGTCCTAAAAGTCCGTGCCGACCAACTGGCCCCGGTATTCACTGACATATTTAACCTGTCCTTAGAACAGGCTGTCATCCCCACCTGCCTGAAGAAGTCCACTATTATCCCTGTACCCAAAAAATCCAAGCCTGCTTGCCTCAACGACTACCGCCCTGTAGCTCTCACCTCCATAGCCATGAAGTGCTTTGAGAAGCTAGTAAAGGGCTACATCTGCTCCTCCCTCCCCATCAACATGGACCCCCTGCAATTTGCATACCACCCCAACAGGTCCACGGAGGACGCCATAGCCCATGTGCTGCACACAGCAGCATCACACCTGGACAAGAGGCAGGGGAACTATGTGAGAATGCTATTCATCGACTACAGCTCGGCATTCAAGTTCAAGTTCAAGTTCAAGTTCTTTAATAGTTGTCATACAGAAGTACAGAATACTTTCATATAAAATGCTTCTTACTGTTACGCTCCAGAGACTGTGCTAGACAAGATAGTATCAAATAACATAATAACATAATATAGCATGAATTTAGAAGAAGAAAATGAGGTCACAGTGTTCGGTATAGACATATGTACAATGTTCTGAGTTACCATATAATATACAATACACAATACTATGCAGTGTACTAATGTACAGTACTATCTAGTGCAAAGCAGAAATGGGATGAGGTACAATTTTAGGTACAATTTACAGTAAGGTGTACGAGTTGTAGTGCAATCCTTCATCCATAAATATAAAGTGTGGGGAGTGGGTGCTACAGTGTGTTTGTTTAAAGTGGGTGTGTGCTATAAGTGTGTGGAGTGGGTGCTACAGTGTGTTTGTTTAAAGTGAGTGTGTGCGTGTGGATGTGTGTGCTATGTGCGTTTGGTGGTTGTTGTTGTGTAGTGTTCATTCATTGTTCGTTTAGCAGCCTGATGGCCTGGGGATAGAAGCTTCTTCTGAGTCTTTCTGTGCTCGCCTTGAGACTCCTGTATCGCTTGCCTGACCGCAGCAGTTCAAAGAGGCAGTTGTTCGGGTGACTGGAGTCTTTAATGATTCTCTTAGCCTTGCCCTTGCAACGCTTGTAGTAAATGTTCTGGAGGGTGGGGAGCCCCCCTCCAATTGTGCGTTCGGCTGAACGTGTCACTCTTTGTAGTCTGCTTTGGTCTTGTGCAGTGCTATTCCCAAACCAGGAGGTGATGTTGCCGGTCAAGATGCTCTCTATTGTACATGAGTAGAAGTTCTTAAGGATCTTCTGGCTGACTTGGAACTTCCTTAGGCGCCTGAGGAAGTAGAGGCGTTGTCGTGCCTTCTTCACAACACTGTTAATGTGTGTGGTCCATGTCAAGTCCTCGGATATGTAGGCTCCGAGGTACTTAAAGCTGTTGACTCTCTCAACCGGTGCCCCGTCGATGCTGAGGGGGCTGTAGTCCTTGACCCCCGACCTCCTGAAGTCCACAATCATCTCCTTTGTTTTGCTGACGTTCAGGGAGAGGCTGTTTTCCTGGCACCATCCCGCCAGGACCTTGACCTCTTCCAGGTAGGCCCTCTCGTCGTTGGCAGAGATCAGGCCCACCACCACTGTGTCGTCAGCAAATTTGACGATTGTATTGCTACTCCGCTGAGCCACACAGTCGTGTGTGTACAGGGAGTAGAGGAGGGGACTCAGAACACAGCCCTGGGGGGCCCCTATGTTGAGGGTGATGGATGAGGAGGTGCAGTTGCCTGCTCTCACCACCTGGGGTCTGCCAGTCAGGAAGTCCAAGACCCACTGGCAGAGGTCATAGCCCAAGCCCAGGTCCCTGAGCTTGGCTATGAGTATGGAGGGGACTATGGTATTGAATGCCGAGCTGTAGTCGATGAATAGCATTCTCACATAGTTCCCCTGCCTCTTGTCCAGGTGTGATGCTGCTGTGTGCAGCACATGGGATATGGCGTCCTCCGTGGACCTGTTGGGGCGGTATGCAAATTGCAGGGGGTCCATGTTGATGGGGAGGGAGGAGCAGATGTAGCCCTTTACTAGCTTCTCAAAGCACTTCATGGCTATGGAGGTGAGAGCTACAGGGCGGTAGTCGTTGAGGCAAGCAGGCTCATTCAATATCATAGTCCCCTCCATACTCATAGCCAAGCTCAGGGACCTGGGCTTGAACTATGACCTCTGCCAGTGGGTCTTGGACTTCCTGACGGGCAGACCCCAGGTGGTGAGAGCAGGCAACTGCACCTCCTCATCCATCACCCTCAACATAGGGGCCCCCCAGGGCTGTGTTCTGAGTCCCCTCCTCTACTCCCTGTACACACACGACTGTGTAGCTCAGCGGAGTAGCAATACAATCATCAAATTTGCTGACGACACAGTGGTGGTGGGCCTGATCTCTGCCAACGACGAGAGGGCCTACCTGGAAGAGGTCAAGGTCCTGGCGGGATGGTGCCAGGAAAACAGCCTCTCCCTGAACGTCAGCAAAACAAAGGAGATGATTGTGGACTTCAGGAGGTCGGGGGTCAAGGACTACAGCCCCCTCAGCATCGACGGGGCACCGGTTGAGAGAGTCAACAGCTTTAAGTACCTCGGAGCCTACATATCCGAGGACTTGACATGGACCACACACATTGACAGTGTTGTGAAGAAGGCACGACATCGCCTCTACTTCCTCAGGCGCCTAAGGAAGTTCCAAGTCAGTCAGAAGATCCTTAAGAACTTCTACTCATGTACAATAGAGAGCATCTTGACTGGCAACATCACCTCCTGGTTTGGGAATAGCACTGCACAAGACCGAAGCAGACTACAAAGAGTGACACGTTCAGCCGAACGCACAATTGGAGGGGGGCTCCCCACCCTCCAGAACATTTACAACAAGCGTTGCAAGGGCAAGGCTAAGAGAATCATTAAAGACTCCAGTCACCCGAACAACTGCCTCTTTGAACTGCTGCGGTCAGGCAAGCGATACCGGAGTCTCAAGGCGAGCACAGAAAGACTCAGAAGAAGCTTCTATCCCCAGGCCATCAGGCTGCTAAACGAACAATGAACACTACACAACAACAACCATCAAACGCACATAGCACACACATCCACACGCACACACTCACTTTAAACAAACACACTGTAGCACCCACTCCACACACTTTATAGCACACACCCACTTTAAACAAACACACTGTAGCACCCACTCCCCACACTTTATATTTATTGATGAAGGATTGCACTACAACTCGTACACCTTACTGTAAATTGTACCTAAATTGTACCTCATCCCATTTCTGCTTTGCACTATATAGTACTGTACATTAGTACACTGCATAGTATTGTATATTATATGGTAACTCAGTTACGTCTATTCTGCATCGAACATTGTACATATGTCTATACTGAACACTGTGACCTCATTTTCTACTTCTAAATTACATGCTATACTATGTTATTTGATACTATCTTGTCTAGCACAGTCTCTGGAGCGTAACAGTAAGAAGCATTTTGTATGAAAGTATTCTGTACTTCTGTATGACAACTATTAAAGAAACTTGAACTTGAAACTTGAGAAACACTGGCCTGGCCTGCTTCTAAGTTCAGTGGCCTGACTCCAAAAAAAATGTTTACTGGATGTTTACTGTTAATGCTTGTGTGTCTAATTTGATGTTATGTTTAAAAAATAATAAAAAAAAAAAATAGTAAAAGAAAAAAAAAACTTTTTTTGTGCTTTTTTGTAAATGTTTTCAAGTACCACCAGCAGTACCACCAAGTACCACTAGTGGTACGCGTACCACAGTTTGAGAACCACTGGTCTAGTGAACAGAAGGCCACGCCCCCTCAGCTTACTGAGAGTTAATCATCTATACCAGGGGTCAGCAACCTTTTTGACATGGAGTGCCTGGTTGAAATATAGTTGTAACTAGTGTGCCTCAACAATATTCCATGCATCGTAATTTTTTTTTCTAATAATCAGGTATTTTTAATGATAATTTTTACATTATTACATCATTATTGTTATTGTTATTATTAACAATATTATTATGATGGTTGTATCAACCCTAAATCTGAGTTTGGGGGGGGGGGGTGAATGCAATGTAGACAAACAGCTGCATACAGTGCGACCATTTCACTCACATTTGCCCATTCATTTGTGGACACATCACACACCATCGGTGTGTGTACTGTACGTGTGCTGTCATAGCTCCACCTACAGGCCTAATGGAGAACACCAGGAGAACCAGTTTTCAATCCATAATAAGTTAACAGAAAAATAAGTACACAACCACATTATTTCAACCTAATAAAACTATGTTTATTGTCATTGTTTTAAGAACACAAGTTGACTTGGTAATACTCACATTTTGAGTAAAAAAAATGGCTTTTAACATGTGCAATGTTCAATGAAATAATAGAAAAATGAATAATAAAATGTCACAATGTCACAATGGTGACCTTAATAATGTTTTTGTTATAAGGCTCTGCAAATGTTACTGAATGATGTAGCAATGTATTTCCAGCTAAATTGAAATAAACAAATAAAGGGTCTCAATTAAATATGTGTAGTGTCACATGACACATCACACAGATCAGAACACAGATCAGCACACAGGACACCTCAGAAGAACACAGCTTCATCTAACGAGGCGTCGCAAGGTTTAACTGAGGCTAACATGATGGCACACACACAGTGCACACACAAAGCACACCCTCCTCCTCCTCCTCCTCCTCCTCCAATCTCTCCACCAGATCTCTCTCTCTCTCTCTCAGCTATAGAGAGAGAGAGAGAGAGAGAGAGAGAGAGAGAGAGAGAGAGAGAGAGAGCGAGAGAGACATGACGCAAGGTTCAGCACCACACACAGTGGACAGCTCCCCTAGCCCTACACATACGCATGCATAATAATAATATATGCGCGATTGTGCGTAAAAATAGCTCTATTATGCGTAGAGCCCTGCATATGCACTTTCAAGTTAACAAGCAAACCGATGTATAGGAAAATAAACAGCAGCCTACCTGTCGCGACAGTGAGATCCCTGGCCCTGTTTTGCCTGGCTGAGCTCCGTTATTTGGGGGGTGTAATTAGTCACTTTAAGCTTCGGAGTGGTCGGTTGTCAATCGACTCCGGGATGTTTTCTGACATTTCATTGATGCGTCGCTCGACACTTTGAGCTGACACTGGGATATCTTTTATCCTTGCTTTTATTTTCTCTTTATTTGGCAAGCCTTCAAACAAAACATCTGAGGTACAGATAAAAGCCTCCTTAATATACTCGCCATCCGTGAATGGCTTTCCACGTTTTGCAATGCAATGAGCAATGCGAAAGCTTGCTTCAGTTGCGTGGTTTTGAGCGCGCGTGAACACTTTGAGGGTGCTGGCTTGCTTCCCATACCTGGCGACGGCACGTTTAATAGATTCTGCCTTATCCGCCTGATCCTTGAAACTTGTTTTATGCTTAGTCTCGAAATGGCGTTTCACAGATGACGTTTGGCAAACTACATTTTCCAAACAGAAAGAACACATAGCACGGTCCTTCTGAAGGTCCACAAACCCGTAATCGTCTGTCCACGAGGGCTGGAATGTCCGAATTTGCTTTGATTTCTTAGCAGGGGTTGCCATCATGACACTGCACAGAATGCAACCTCACTGTGTGTTACCTGGCGCGACTGCTGCGGGAGGCCGGCGGGAGGCCGGCTACAGCGGAGCACATGGGAACAGCTGATTGCTGTCATAATATAGGGGTGTGCAGAACAGTCGACTTACAAAAAAGAACCTGTGGGAGGATTTCAACAAGAGATATGCGACAACAGTGCAAAACATTTCACTATAATATTTCAAAGCGAAGTAAAAAAAAAAAAATAATAATAATAATAATAATAATAATATTTTTTTTTTTTTTTTATTATGCTGCCCCCCCCCCCCCGCGTGCCTATGGAAATGGTCCCGCGTGCCTGAGCAGGCACGCGTGCCTAGGGTTGCCGACCCCTGATCTATACTATAGTGTCTAGTGAACAGAAGGCCACGCCCCCTCAGCCTACTGAGAGTTAAACATCTATAGTGTCTAGTGAACAGAAGGCCACGCCCCCTCAGCTTACTGAGAGTTAATCATCTATACCAGGGCTATTCAACTAAATTGTTCAGGGGGCCACATTGTCCGAAACCCAAGGGGCCAGGGGCCGGACTGCCACGGCGCCTCCCCATGCTATGAATATATGTACACTTGACACAACACACAACCACATTTTCACAACTTTTTTGCCACATCTGCAACATCTCCTGCAAAAAGTGCTTCATTTATGACTGTGCAACAACTGCAACATATCCTCTTCAACATTTCAATATAAATATAAAATAAAAAACAAACAAGTGCATGATGTGCATCTGAACATTCTAACATCAACACTTGAACAAAAAAACACATTTATAGTGCAGCTGAGCTTATGAAAAAGTGCTTCATGTCTGTGCAACAACAGCAAATCACAGCATCTTATTAGCACTTATTGTCCACTCTTAACTCTCAAACATCAGGGGGGTGGGGGGCAGACAGGCCTAGCCTACATACACACATCTAATGAGAGAGATTGCACTTCTTTGACTGGGCAATGGCAGAGAAAGAGGGTTCATAGGAAGTGAGGGCTACCCGCAAACAGTGATGCAAATGCTCATTTGTCAAGGAGGCACGGTTGCTTGTTTTAATGGCATTCATGTGAGAGAAACTGGATTCACAGGTGTATGTTGAGCCAAACATTGTTAGCACAGATATTGCCAGCGTTTTTATTTTGGGGAATGTGTTGACATGAATTAGGGCTGGGCGATAAAACGATAACGATAACTATCGCGATAAATTATTTCCTCGAAATAAACATGAAACGTGGTCGCAAAGTTTCGATATATCGATTTTCCAAGCTTGGATATCAGCACACGCACTAACAACCAATCAGTGAAGGAGATGGCCGACAGTGAAGGAGACCCGCGGTGCACCTCTGGGTAGAGAGGTAGGACTCTAGTAGTAAACAAGGCTGGCTAGGATAACTAGCTTGCACGGCACTATTTTATATATTTACGTGCCGAGTATGTGTGTGGCGTGAATTCTGAGGCCACGTTTATAGTAGTGTGGGGTATACAGTGGACGTCGTTTCAATATATTGGGGCGGAAGAGAGTATTTTAGGGTAATATTTATTACATTGTCATGGAATACACCGCTTAGACACAACAGGCTGGCTAGGATAACTAGCTTGCACGGCACTATTTTATATATTTACGTGCCGAGTATGTGTGTGGCGTGAATTCTGAGGCCACGTTTATAGTAGTGTGGGGTATACAGTGGACGTCGTTTCAATATATTGGGGCGGAAGAGAGTATTTTAGGGTAATATTTATTACATTGTCATGGAATACACCGCTTAGACACAACAGGCTGGCTAGGATAACTAGCTTGCGCGGCACTATTTTATATATTTACGTGCCGAGTATGTGTGTGTCGTGAATTCTGAAGCCACGTTTATAGTAGTGTGGGGTATACAGTGGACGTCGTTTCAATATATTGGGGCGGAAGAGAGTATTTTAGGGTAATATTTAGTACATTGTCTGTCATGAGATACTCCGCTTGTCGGCTAACTGCTAACGTGCGCGGACTGATGACGACATCAACATTCGCAGCAGCAAAACAAGTCTATTATATATATCTATGCTATTAATAGCCCGTCCATCGCCGCCGGGCATAAGAAGTTAATTAAACTTGACAGACATTATATCGACAATAATTATCGATATCGAGTTATATGAAAATAATTTTATAATTTTATCACGATAACGTTTTTGGCCATATCACCCAGCCCTAACATGAAT
This sequence comes from Notolepis coatsorum, assembly GCF_963971535.1. Taxonomy (NCBI): domain Eukaryota; kingdom Metazoa; phylum Chordata; class Actinopteri; order Aulopiformes; family Paralepididae; genus Notolepis; species Notolepis coatsorum. Next base: position 164,276,290 of record NC_140169.1, on the reverse strand, counting down.
ACACTTTATCCAAAATGTTGTGGTGGATTCATTCTCAAGTGCCTGCTTCAGAGCAGATGATGCTTGCTCAATTATTTCAAGTTGCAGGAGACCTTCATTAATGTGAAGTGATGCAAGGAACTCTTGTCCTTTTGTGGAAATAGCAGCTACATTGGCAAATGGGTTGCTCACAAAATGCATCAATTCTCTGGACATGTCAAATTCATCAAATCGACTTTTCCCTCAATTTATCAATGAAATCTGTCATTAATTGAGTGACTTTTGGCTCAATTGTGCGTGTGAACGTTGACATAAAAAGAAAAAGTACATTTTTTTTTTATTTTTTATTTTATTATCATGTAATCTTTGGCGGGCCGGTCAGAATCATCCCGCGGGCCGCCAGTTGAATAGCCCTGATCTATACTATAGTGTCTAGTGAACAGAAGGCCACGCCCCCTCAGCTTACTGAGAGTTAATCATCTATACCAGGGGTCAGGAACCTTTTTGACTGGGAGAGCCATAAAAGCCAAATATTTCTAAATATATTTCATTGAGAGCCATATAGTATTTTTAACATATAATAAATTAAATATGTCTTACTTTTAATACGACTTCTGGTGCTGCATGGTTTTGCTGATGGCCTTGTAATCTGGTTCATACGTGGTGAGATTGAGCTTCATGCAGGCGTTGAGGCTTCCATCAGTTAAATGTGAGCGTAGGTTGGTCTTAATGTTCCTCATATGCGAGAATGACTGCCCACATGCATATGTAGAGCCAAACATGGTCAATACGGCAATACTCACGCTGCATTGTGTGGTATGTCACAGGAAGCTCGTTCCAAGTTTTAAGAATCAGATGGTCTTCAGGTTGAAGATTTTTAATTTCTGTCCACTTGTGTTCCCTCGCCAGCTCTGCTCGCTATATCTTCAGCTACAGATACTATTAGCTGTATCTTCAAAACTAATTTCTGTTTACTTTAAAATGACACAGTATTATTAAGAAATATCACAAGTATTAAAAAAATAAAATAAAAAAAAAAAAGTTTATTTTTTTTACTCAAACATTTCTGGGAGCCATATGCTGTCACCAGAAGAGCCATATATGGCTCGCGAGCCATAGGTTCCCGACCCCAGATCTATACTATAGTGTCTAGTGAACAGAAGGCCACGCCCCCTCACCACACAGAGTTAATCATCTATACTATAGTGTCTAGTGAACAGAAGGCCACGCCCCCTCAGCTTACTGAGAGTTAATCATCTCTATACTATAGTGTCTAGTGAACAGAAGGTCACGCCCCCTCAGCTTACTGAGAGTTAATCATCTATACTATAGTGTCTAGTGAACAGAAGGCCATGCCCCCTCAGCTTACTGAGGGTTAAGTAAGGGATAATGTATAGCTACGAGGTCATTGTCGCAAAATAATTGACAGACACAGAGTTTAAAATACCGAGGCGCAGCGCCGAGGTGTTTTAAACATCAGTGAAGGTCAATTATTTTGCGACAATGATCGAGTATAGCTATACATTATCCCGCTTATTACATGGCTAACTTACTAACAATATACCTAATTCATCGACAAGACTAGATCAAATGAAGACGCAGTTGTTCTGTGGCTCTGTCAGCCCAAATAAAGTGGTCTCTGGTCTGATTGCATGACTGAGTGCAGCTGTGCATATGCTGAGCTGCACTGAGGCAGTGTGTCAGTGGGGCTTGATTGCGAACAGCTGCGCACAGCGGTCATTATTGTCCCACAGCGGTCATTATTGTGTGATAACGGACCTCTGACGCGCGCTATTGACCAATCACAAGCAAGCATTTCGGCGAATGTGAAAACGCCATGTAATAAGTAAGGGATAATGTATAGCTACGAGGTCATTGTCGCAAAATAATTGACCGACACAGAGTTTAAAATACCGAGCCGCCTCGGCGAGGTGTTTTAAACGTCAGTGAAGGTCAATTATTTTGCGACAATGATCGAGTATAGCTATACATTATCCCGCTTATTACATGGCTAAATTACTAACAATATACCTAATTCATTTTACATCGACTCGCAACACTGGTTCTGGCTGCGTTCTGGCTCCGCTCGTCGCTCCGCCCCCTGTCATCGCCGGCAGCAGAACACCGGCAGTGTCTAATTGCACTGAAACAGTGTGTGTCAGTGGGGCTTAATTGCGAACAGCTGCGCACAGCGGTCATTATTGTCCCACAGCGGTCATTATTGTGTGATAACGGACCTCTGACGCGCGCTATTGACCAATCACAAGCAAGCATTTCGGCGAATGTGAAAACGCCATGTAATAAGTAAGGGATAATGTATAGCTACGAGGTCATTGTCGCAAAATAATTGACCGACACAGAGTTTAAAATACCGAGCCGCCTCGGCGAGGTGTTTTAAACGTCAGTGAAGGTCAATTATTTTGCGACAATGATCGAGTATAGCTATACATTATCCCGCTTATTACATGGCTAAATTACTAACAATATACCTAATTCATTTTACATCGACTCGCAACACTGGTTCTGGCTGCGTTCTGGCTCCGCCCCCTGTCATCGCCGGCAGCAGAACACCGGCAGTGTCTAATTGCACTGAAACAGTGTGTGTCAGTGGGCTTGATTGCGAACAGCTGCGCACAGCGGTCATTATTGTCCCACAGCGGTCATTATTGTGTGATAACGGACCTCTGACGCGTGCTATTGACCAATCACAAGCAAGCATTTCGGCGAATGTGAAAACGCCATGTAATAATCATCTATAGTGTCTAGTGAACAGAAGGCCACGCCCCCTCTGTTACTGAGAGTTAATCATCTATACCAGGGGTTCCCAAACTTTTCAGGCCAAGGCCCAGAAAATAAGGCGTCAGAGAGCCGCAACCCAATGCACATCGTCAGGCTTTTTTTTTTTTTTTTTTTGCCAGGCGACCGATTTTTTAAGCCAAATATCACTTCAATCCTATTAAGTTAGTTCAAGTTAGTTATTCATTTATATGTGCTATTTATGAGAGGGCTAACTTGTTGCAAAATAATAATGATAATAATCATAGCCTCATTAAAATACTATTGTTGCTTCGGTTGTTTTCAGCGTTTTATGTGCATAATCTGTTATTTAGTTTGAAATGTTCGTTGAAATAAGTAGATTTTTCGTTTTTGTTTATTTATTAAGTTAATATAAAACCATATAGTCACATTTTAGAATACAATAGAATAGAATTTTAGAATACAACTAGAAACACTGTCCTGGCCTGCTTCTAAGTTCAGTGGCATGAAAAAAAAAAAAAAAAAAAAAAAAAAAAAAAAAATTTAAATCATCTCGCGGCCCACCCGTGGCTGCTCGCGGCCCACCTTTGGGTCGCGACCCCGACTTTGGGAACCACTGATCTATACCAGGGGTCAGCAACCTTTTTGACATGGAGTGCCTGTTTGAAATATAGTTGTAACTAGTGTGCCTCAACAATATTCCATGCATCGTAATAATTTTTTCTCATAATCAGGTCTTTTTAATGATAATTTTTACATTATTACATCATTATTGTTATTGTTATTATTAACAATATTATTATGATGGTTGTATCAACCCTAAATCTGAGTTGGGGGGGGGGGGGGGATGCAATGCAGATAAACAGCTGCATACAGTGCGACCATTTCACTCACATTTGCCCATTCATTTTTGGACACATCACACACTAGTGGTCTGCAAGGGCCTTGAAATGAAGCCCGTACCCAGCCCGAGCCCGTGAACTTCAGGCCCTGCCCGAAAATAAGCCCGACTGTAAATAATATTTTAGGCCCTAGCCCGCGTGAAAACCCGATTTTTTTTTATTATTTATTATTAATTTTTTTTTTTTTTTTTTTTAAATATTCGAAACACGGTTTTATATGAACTTAATAAATAAACAAAAACGAAAATGTTCAATAGGTCTACCTAAATAACAGATAGTGAAAACGAAAGAAACATTAATATATATATTATAACATATAGCCAAAAATTCTTTGATTTTTTTGTTTTAAATATTCTAAACACTGTTTATATATTAACTTAATAAATAAACAAAAACGAAAATGTCCAATAGGTCTAACTAAATAACACATTATCATGCTGAAAACTAACAACCAGTATAGCCTTTTTTCGCAAATTCTATTTCCCAGCGCGAGTCAGCCTCGTAAAACTCGTAATTTGAAGGCTATATGGAATCTTCTTTGACACACACACACACACACACGACACAATAGCCTACTCAGTCACTGTACAAACAAACAGAAAACATAAATCAGATTTCGAGCAGAGCAACATTTATATAATGAAAGCGCAACAGAACAGGGCAGCAGCGACGTCACCCCAGACACCAGCAAATAATAATAATCAAACTCACCACTTCGCTGTGTTGATGTCAGCAAGGCGTTGAACAACGTTAACAACGTTAACATCCAAGAACAAATTAAAACATTCGCCAACTGGCTATATTCCAACTTCAACCTATGCCGCTTCGGTCTGGTTAATTTGTTCATCATCCACCTGAGCCGCGCGCTCCCCTCGAGTTATCATCCACCTGAGCCGCGCGCTCCCCTCGAGTTATCATCCACCTGAGCCGCGCGCTCCCCTCGAGTTATCATCCACCTGAGCCGCGCGCTCCCCTCGAGTTATCATCCACCTGAGCCGCGCGCTCCCCTCGAGTTATCATCCACCTGAGCCGCGCGCTCCCCTCGAGTTATCCCTGCAGGCTGCGGAGGGAGACATCCAAATGTTTCCAAAAATGCAACTTTCCCTTATTTTATCTGTTAACCTATACATCTTGACTCCTCAGACACGAGGCTTTCACGCTCTGATGACAGCACTACGTTACGCGAAAATGAAACAGAAACTTAAGGTTAACCTGGCTATAACCCTAGTTATATGAGTATAGCGAGCAAAAAAAAAAGAAAAAAAGACGCAATAAAAAAAAAAAAATTTTAAAGAGGGCACTGCCCGGCCCGGCCGAGCCCGAATTATTTATTTAAAAACAAAGCCCTACCCAGCCCGAACCCGTCGGGTCGGGTAGGGCCCCGTCGGGCTTGGGCAAGGTTGCAGTGCACTATCACACACCATCGGTGTGTGTACTGTACGTGTGCTGTCATAGCTCCACCTACAGGCCTAATGGAGAACACCAGGAGAACACCAGGATGTGAATGGAGGGTGAATGTGAGGTATATCGTGTAAATAAGTTTTGATTGATCGCAAGACTACACTGTAAAAAAAAATTATTAGTTACCAGAACTTAAAAATATTGAGTTCAGTTACTGTGCATTAAGGTTTTCAGTTTTCAATCCATAATAAGTTAACAGAAAAATAAGTACACAACCACATTATTTCAACCTAGTAAAACTATGTTTATTGTCATTGTTTTAAGAACACAAGTTGACTTGGTAATACTCACATTTTGAGTAAAAAAATGGCTTTTAACATATGCAATGTTCAATGAAATAGAAAAATAAATAATAAAATTTGTTTATTAATCCCACTGGTCACAATGGTGACCGTAATAATGTTTTTGTTATAAGGCTCTGCAAATGTTACTGAATGATGTAGCAATGTATTTCCAGCTAAATTGAAATAATAAACAAATAAAGGGTCTCAATTAAATATGTGGTAGTCAAAAGAACCTGTGGGAGGATTTCAACAAGATAAATGCGACAACAGTGCAAAATATTTCACTATAATATATAAAAAAAAAAAAAAACTGATCTATACTATAGTGTCTAGTGAACAGAAGGCCACGCCCCCTCAGCCTACTGAGAGTTAATCATCTCTACTATAGTGTCTAGTGAACAGAAGGCCACGCCCCCTCAGTCTACTGAGAGTTAAACATCTATAGTGTCTAGTGAACAGAAGGCCACGCCCCCTCAGCTTACTGAGAGTTAATCATCTACTATAGTGTCTAGTGAACAGAAGGCCACGCCCCCTCAGCTTACTGAGAGTTAATCATCTATACTATAGTGTCTAGTGAACAGAAGGCCACGCCCCCTCAGCCTACTGAGAGTTAAACATCTATACTGTCTAGTGAACAGAAGGCCACGCCCCCTCAGCGTACTGAGAGTTAATCATCTCTATATTATAGTGTCTAGTGAACAGAAGGCCACGCCCCCTCATCTTACTGAGAGTTAATCATCTATACTATAGTGTCTAGTGAACAGAAGGCCACGCCCCCTCAGCCTACTGAGAGTTAAACATCTATAGTGTCTAGTGAACAGAAGGCCACGCCCCCTCAGCTTACTGAGAGTTAATCATCTCTACTATAGTGTCTAGTGAACAGAAGGCCACGCCCCCTCATCTTACTGAGAGTTAATCATCTATACTATAGTGTCTAGTGAACAGAAGGCCACGCCCCCTCAGCTTACTGAGAGTTAATCATCTATACTATAATGTCTAGTGAACAGAAGGCCACGCCCCCTCAGCTTACTGAGAGTTAATCATCTATACTATAGTGTCTAGTGAACAGAAGGCCACGCCCCCTCAGCCTACTGAGAGTTAATCATCTCTATACTATAGTGTCTAGTGAACAGAAGGCCACGCCCCCTCAGCTTACTGAGAGTTAATCATCTATACTATAGTGTCTAGTGAACAGAAGGCCACGCCCCCTCAGCTTACTGAGAGTTAATCATCTATACTATAGTGTCTAGTGAACAGAAGGCCACGCCCCCTCAGCTTACTGAGAGTTAATCATCTCTATACTATAGTGTCTAGTGAACAGAAGGCCACGCCCCCTCAGCCTACTGAGAGTTAATCATCTATACTATAGTGTCTAGTGAACAGAAGGCCACGCCCCCTCAGCTTACTGAGAGTTAATCATCTCTATACTATAGTGTCTAGTGAACAGAAGGCCACGTCCCCTCAGCTTACTGAGAGTTAATCATCTCTATACTATAGTGTCTAGTGAACAGAAGGACACGCCCCCTCAGCTTACTGAGAGTTAATCATCTATACTATAGTGTCTAGTGAACAGAAGGCCACGCCCCCTCACCACACAGAGTTAATCATCTATACTATAGTGTCTAGTGAACAGAAGGCCACGCCCCCTCAGTCTACTGAGAGTTAAACATCTATAGTGTCTAGTGAACAGAAGGCCACGCCCCCTCAGCTTACTGAGAGTTAATCATCTATAGTGTCTAGTGAACAGAAGGTCACGCCCCCTCAGCTTACTGAGAGTTAATCATCTATACCAGTGGTTCCCAAAGTCGGGGTCGCGACCCAAAGGTGGGCCGCAAGCAGCCACGGATGGGCCGCGAGATGATTTAAAAAAAAAAAAAACAGAAATAACTTTTTCTTTTTATTTAAATTTTTTTTGTCAGGCCACTGAACTTAGAAGCAGGCCAGGACAGTGTTTATAGTTGTATTCTAAAATTCTATTCTATTGTATTCTAAAATGTGACTATATGGTTTTATATTAACTTAATAAATAAACAAAAACTAAAAATCTACTTATAAATAACAGATTATGCGCATAAAACGCTGAAAACAACCGGAGCAACAATAGTATTTTAATGAGGCTATTATTATTATCATTATTATTTTGCAACAAGTTAGCCCTCTCATAAATAGCACATATAAATGAATAACTAACTTGAACTAACTTAATAGGATTGAAGTGATATTTGGCTTAAAAAATCGGTCGCCTGGCAAAAAAAAAAAAAAAAAAAGCCAGACGATGTGCATTGGGCCGCGGCTCTCTGACGCCTTATTTTCTGGGCCCCGGCCTGAAAAGTTTGGGAACCCCTGATCTATACTATAGTGTCTAGTGAACAGAAGGCCACGCCCCCTCAGCTTACTGAGAGTTAATCATCTATACTATAGTGTCTAGTGAACAGAAGGCCACGCCCCCTCAGCTTACTGAGAGTTAATCATCTCTATACTATAGTGTCTAGTGAACAGGCCATGCCCCCTCAGCTTACTGAGAGTTAATCATCTCTATACTATAGTGTCTAGTGAACAGAAGGCCACGCCCCCTCATCTTACTGAGAGTTAATCATCTCTATACTATAGTGTCTAGTGAACAGGCCACGCCCCCTCAGCTTACTGAGAGTTAATCATCTCTATACTATAGTGTCTAGTGAACAGAAGGCCACGCCCCCTCATCTTACTGAGAGTTAATCATCTATACTATAGTGTCTAGTGAACAGAAGGCCACGCCCCCTCAGCTTACTGAGAGTTAATCATCTCTATACTATAGTGTCTAGTGAACAGAAGGCCACGCCCCCTCAGCTTACTGAGAGTTAATCATCTATACTATAGTGTCTAGTGAACAGAAGGCCACGCCCCCTCAGCTTACTGAGAGTTAATCATCTATACCAGGGGTGCCTAACCTTTTTTGAACCAAGATCTACTTTTTAATTTACCACCTAGCCGAGAGCTACCAGCCAAAATTGTATAATTGTAAGCCGTCATTTGAGGCTTTATAAAAGCAGCATAATGAACACAAATCTGTCGGTGCCGAGTCCGACCTCATCTTAAATAACAAACAGCATTGCTTGTTGTAGTTAACAAGGAGAGGCAGAGTTGATTTAGCAAAACATTTTTTTTTTTTTTTTTTTTTTTTTAAATAATCAAATTTTATTAATCAAGATCTACTTGAAATCAGCCCGCGATCTACCTGTCGATCGCGATCGACTGGTTGGGCACCACTGATCCAGTCCCGGCGCCATGGGCGGGCATTAGGGGGCCGGGCCCGCCCACTGAGTCAGCTGTGCCCACCCTGGTAAAAAAAAAAACCATTTTTTTTTTTTTTTTTTTTTTTATCAAAGTCAACTATCCAAATCCTTAGTCGGGGACAGCCCTAGTGGGCACTGATGTCAACAACAACACTACTGAAGCTAGCACGGCACTCTGTGAGAATTCGTTTTTTACCCTCAAGAACGTCTTTACAGAACATCGCCTTAGTATGTTTCATCGACGCAGCTAAGGCCAATTTAATTCAGTTGGCATGTGAGAAGGACTTAACAAAAAAGTTCAGGAATGAGTGGAGGGGCAGTGTTTTAAGAAGATTTCACTCTGTCCCCAAACACCGCTTGCCTCTCTACTTATGATGGTGAGTAGCCTGTGGAGGAATTTAGTTTGCTTTTTTATGCACCTTATTTTTGTCAGTTCAGTTCAGTTTGTCAGTGAATTCAGAAGTGTTGAATAAATGGAGACTTTTCAAAGATATAGAATAGAATAGAAATGTATTATCCTGAGGGAAATTTGACACTGCAAATCACTCAACATTAAACATTTAGACAGAACAAGTCACAAATAAGAATAACAAGACAAATGGCCTAAGAATAGAATAAAATGAAATAGAATAAAAATTGAATAAAAGATACAGTAAATAAATACAGTAAAAATATACTGAAGTCTACAGTAGGTGTAATAATGCACAGTGCTGTTTAAAAAGTAAGAGTCCAGGAAGATGGTAATTGTCACTCTGTGCTCAGTGATGCAGTGAGGCACAGTGATGCATTGTATAGTCTGATGGCTGTCGGAATGAAGGACTTCCTGTGCCGTTCAGTGCTGCATTTAGGTAGTGTGAGCCTATAACATGCTCCTCCTGTCAGCCAAGTCTGTGTATAGTGGGTGGGAGGGGTTTTCCCTGATGGCCTGGAGCTTAGCAAGGTTCCTCCTCTCCGCCACCCTCGCTAGAGTCCAGCTCCACCCCAACCACGCTACTGGCCTTCTTGACCATCTTATCCAGCCTGTTTGTGTCCCCTGCTCTCAGTCCGCTGCCCCAGCAGGTCTGTTATATATATCCGTTCAGTCTGTTTTTGTATAAGTGAAAGTTCTTAAGATAGAGAGAAATTAGATTTTTCAATTGACTCTCTGCTGTTTAGTTCATCACCGTGGGCAGCGCCAAGCAAGCCACAGCGCCGCTGTCCCAGCTGAAACGTATAAAAGGGAACCTGTGTTGAAAAACCATTGTGCCCCCCCGAGAACATTTAATGCCCCCCCACTAATTTGTTTCTGCAGCCTGGTCTGCACTGATCTATACTATAGTGTCTAGTGAACAGAAGGCCACGCCCCCTGAGCCTACTGAGAGTTAATCATCTCTACTATAGTGTCTAGTGAACAGAAGGCCACACCCCCTCAGCCTACTGAGAGTTAATCATCTCTATAGTGTCTAGTGAACAGAAGGCCACGCCCCCTCAGCTTACTGAGAGTTAATCATCTATTCTATATACTATAGTGTCTAGTGAACAGAAGGCCACACCCCCTCAGCTTACTGAGAGTTAATCATCTATACTATAGTGTCTAGTGAACAGAAGGCCACGCCCCCTTAGCTTACTGAGAGTTAATCATCTATACCAGGGGTGCCCAACCTTTTTTGAACCAAGATCTACTTTTTTATTTACCACCTAGCCCGAGAGCTACCAGCCAAAATTTTATTTTGTAAGCCGTCATTTGAGGCTTTATAAAAGCAGCATAATGAACACAAATCTGTCAGTGCCGAGTCCAACCTCATCTTAAATAACAAACAGCATTGCTTGTTGTAGTTAACAAGGAGAGGAAGAGTTGATTTAGCAAAAAAAAAAAAAAAAATAATCGAATTTTATTAATCAAGATCTACTTGAAATCAGCCCGCGATCTACCTGTCGATCGCGATCGACTGGTTGGGAACCACTGATCTATACTATAGTGTCTAGTGAACAGAAGGCCACGCCCCCTCACCACTGAGAGTTAATCATCTATACTATAGTGTCTAGTGAACAGAAGGCCACGCCCCCTCAGCTTACTGAGAGTTAATCATCTATACTATAGTGTCTAGTGAACAGAAGGCCACGCCCCCTCAGCTTACTGAGAGTTAATCATCTCTATACTATAGTGTCTAGTGAACAGAAGGCCACGCCCCCTCAGCTTACTGAGAGTTAATCATCTATACTATAGTGTCTAGTGAACAGAAGGCCACGCCCCCTCACCACACAGAGTTAATCATCTATACTATAGTGCAGGGGTAGGCAACCCTAGGCACGCGTGCCTGCATAGGCACGCGGGGGCATTTTCATAGGCACAGGGGGCAGCAGTAAAAAAAAATATATATATATATATATAATTTTTTTTTTGTATTATTATTATAGTGAAATATATCATTCAGTAACATTTGCAGAGCCTTATAACAAACACATTATTACGGTCACCATTGTGACCAGTGGGATTATTCAACACATTTTATTATTTATTTTTCTATTTCATTGAACATTGCACATGTTAAAAGCCATTTCTTTTACTCAAAATGTGAGTATTACCAAGTCAACTTGTGTTCTTAAAACAATGACAATAAACATAGTTTTATTAGGTTGAAATAATGTGGTTGTGTAGTTATTTTTCTGTTAACTTATTATGGATTGAAAACCGAAAACCTTAATGCACAGTAACTGAACTCAATATTTTAAAGTTCTGGTAACTTATTATTATAATTTTTTTTACAGTGTAGTCTTGCGATCAATCAAAACTTATTTACACGATATACCTCACATTCACCCTCCATTCACATCCTGGTGTTCTCCTGGTATTCTCCATTAGGCCTGTAGGTGGAGCTATGACAGCACATAGCTCGATGGTGTGTGATGTGTCCAAAAATGAATGGGCAAATGTGAGTGAAATGGTCGCACTGTATGCAGCTGTTTGTCTGCATTGCATCCCCCCCCCCCCCCCCCCAACACAGATTTAGGGTTGATACAACCATCATAATAATATTGTTAATAATAACAATAACAATAATGATGTAATAATGTAAAAATTATCATTAAAAAGACCGGATTATGAAGAAAAAAAATATGATACATGGAATATTGTTGAGGCACACTAGTTACAACTATATTTCAAACAGGCACTCCATGTCAAAAAGGTTGCTGACCCCTGCTATAGTGTCTAGTGAACAGAAGGCCACGCCCCCTCACCACACATAGTTAATCATCTCTATACTATAGTGTCTAGTGAACAGAAGGCCACGCCCCCTCAGCTTACTGAGAGTTAATCATCTCTATACTATAGTGTCTAGTGAACAGAAGGCCACGCCCCCTCAGCTTACTGAGAGTTAATCATCTATACTATAGTGTCTAGTGAACAGAAGGCCACGCCCCCTCAGCTTACTGAGAGTTAATCATCTATACTATAGTGTCTAGTGAACAGAAGGCCACGCCCCCTCAGCTTACTGAGAGTTAATCATCTATACTATAGTGTCTAGTGAACAGAAGGCCACGCCCCCTCAGCTTACTGAGAGTTAATCATCTCTATACTATAGTGTCTAGTGAACAGAAGGCCACGCCCCCTCAGCTTACTGAGAGTTAATCATCTATACTATAGTGTCTAGTGAAAAGAAGGCCACGCTCCCTCAGCTTACTGAGAGTTAATCATCTCTATACTATAGTGTCTAGTGAACAGAAGGCCACGCCCCCTCAGCTTACTGAGAGTTAATCATCTATATTCTATACTATAGTGTCTAGTGAACAGAAGGCCACGCCCCCTCACCACACAGAGTTAATCATCTCTATACTATAGTGTCTAGTGAACAGAAGGCCACACCCCCTCACCACACTGAGAGTTAATCATCTATACTATAGTGTCTAGTGAACAGAAGGCCACGCCCCCTCACCACACTGAGAGTTGGCTGGTGTGCTCAGGGAGGGTGAAACACTAAAAACACTTAGAACAAATCAAATGATACATCTGAAGCTGAATAAAATGACACTCCTGACATTAACATACCACAATAAGCCTTTGTTATTGATACTGAATCAACATCGTTGTACTGGATCTTTCAAATGCTCTCCGTACAAGTTTTTGTGTATCTTGTTTGATAAATGAGGCCCATTGTGTACAGTAAATATGTGGAGCGTTAGTGGTAGCGTTCTTCACCTCATTTCAGTCCCTTTACTGGGATGTAAAATATGCTTCTTCTCGCTGGGCTCCAGCGATTGGGGCAGAGTGGCTAAGCATGAGTGAATTACTGAATGAAGAGATTATCCAGCACAGGTACAGTACAACAAAAAGAAGTTTGGCATCCAACCAGAGTTCAAATGTAACAGTAAAGTGTAACAGTAATATACAATGTACAGGTGATTAAACTGGGTATAGAATATATAAATTAGTACTACTGAGTAATGGTGCTAATCAGATGTATGTACAGAGTTGTAGTATTAATATGTACAGTGTTACAGATATAAAGACACTATGGTAGTAAGTCATACTGGCCAGCAGTGTAACTAGTAAGAGTAGGTAAGAGATATGTACAGATATAGATATAGTATACTATCTACAGATATGTAAAAAGGATTATATGCAGGTATGTACAAACAGATGTACTGGCCATGAGACTCCGGTAGCGCTTGCCTGACCGCAGCAGTGCAAAGAGGCAGTTGTTTGGGTGGCTAGAGTCTTTGACTATTATCTTAGCCTTGGCCCTGCAACGCTTGGTGTAAATGTCCTGGAGAGTGGGAAGCCCACCTCCAATTGTGCGCTCGGCTGAACGGGCCACTCTCTGCAGTCTGCTGCGGTCGTGTGCGGTGCTATTCCCAAACCAGGAGGTGATGTTACCAGTCAGGATGCTCTCTATTGTGCATGAGTAGAAATTCTTAAGGATCTTCTGACTCGCTTTGAACTTCCTTAGGCGCCTGAGGAAGTAGAGGCGCTGCCGTGCCTTCTTTACTACACTGTCAATGTGTGTGGTCCATGTCATTGTCATTGTCCAATCTTTCGCCGTCGACTAAAGACTCACTTCTTCAACCATTATCTGAAATGATAAAAAAAAAAAAAAAAAAAAAGAAAAAAAAAAAACCCGGCTAACCTTAATGTCATGCACTTGTCCTAATAAACTAACCTACACTGTAACACGCAACACTTTGATGAACATTGTTACTCAGCTGATAGAGTTATACCCTTCTTGCTGTCTTGTCGCACAGAACTTGTAAGTCGCTTTGGATAAAAGCGTCAGCTAAATGACTAAATGTAAATGTAAATGTAAATGTCAAGTCCTCGGATATGTGGACTCTTGAGGTACTTGAAACTCTCTCGACTGGTGCCCCGTAGATGCTGAGGGGGCTGTAGTCCCTGGCCCCCAACCTCCTAAAATCCACAATAATTTATTTGGTTTTGCTGACGTTCAGGGAGAGGCTGTTCTCCTGCTGGCACCACAGCGCCAGGTTCTCTACCTCTCCCAGGTAGGCCCTCTCATCGTTGGCAGAGATCAGGCCCACCACAGCTGTGTCGTCAGCAAACTTAACGATTATGTGTCACTGTTGTGCTTCACCGGGACGCACGCGTTAAGATCCTCCTCTTTCTCCCCCAGGATTCTGAACACGACGTTGTTCGAGAGCTGGGAGATCGTGGGTCCGTACCCGTCCTGGTGGGTCTTCAACCTGCTGCTGGTGCTGCTGCAGCTGCTCCACTCCTTCTGGTCCTACCTCATTGTGAAGATCGCCTGCAGGGCCGTCTCCAGGGGCAAGGTGAGGGGTTAACAGTTCAGATACAACACTGCTTCTGGTTCTACCTCATAGTGAAGATCGCCTGCAGGGCCGTCTCCAGGGGCAAGGTGAGGGTTAACAGTTCAGATACAACACTCCTTCTGGTCCTACCTCATCGTGAAGATCGCCTGCAGGGCCGTCTCCAGGGGCAAGGTGAGGGTTAACAGTTCAGCTGCTCCAATCCTTCTGGTCCTACCGCCTAGTGTAGATCGCCTGCAGGGCCGTCTCCAGGGGCAAGGTGAGGGTTAACAGTTCAGCTGCTCCAATCCTTCTGGTCCTACCGCCTAGTGTAGATCGCCTGCAGGGCCGTCTCCAGGGGCAAGGTGAGGGTTAACAGTTCAGATACTCCTTCTGGTCCTACCGCCTAGTGTAGATCGCCAGGAGCAAGGTGAGGGGCTAACAGTTCAGATACTCCTTCTGGTCCTACCGCCTAGTGAAGATCGCCAGGGGCAAGGTGAGGGGCTAACAGTTGTCATAAACGGGTCCACACGTGATAACAATTTAACAATTATTTATTTAATCCTATATCTAAACAAAAGAATGATTGACATAAACAATGAATATGGGTGTATCAGAATCAGTCGTGAATGCGGTGTGTGGATGAGTGAGAAAGTGGTGCGTGTAAGTATTAGTATTATATATCAAAGGATCAAGGTGGGTGCTGGACAACCTGTTCCTAGGAGTGGAGAAGCAGACAGAGGGAGTTAGACAGGGGAAACATAAATACACATGCAGGCAGCTCTCTGCACTGCCCAGGTGAGAGCAATTGGGCTAACGAGCCACCCACTCCACCATGCTCCCTAGACTCACCCATTAGCAGGTAGAGTGGGGGTCGTCACACAGTTCAGATACAACACTTGAAAGAGGCTTTTTCAATAATAATAATGATAATAATAATAATAATAATAATAATAATAATAATAATAATAATAATAATAATAATAATAATAATAATAAATGTTATGTGTATAGCACCTTTCATACAAGAATTGCAGCTCAAAGTGCTTCACAGCCTCAAAAAAGACAGGCACAAAATGAACACATAAAGTGAGCTAATTGTTTTTCACATTAGGATTCCCACATCCCAATAGCCACCTTGTTTATGGTTAGATTCTATGGCAGTTTTAAAAAAGAGTCAAATGGAGAGACGGAGTAATAAATACATGAAAGAAAATATTATTTGAGAGACGTTCGTAAATTTACTGTTCAAAAAGCTAAGAAAGGGATTAAAATGAGATGTGTTTCTATTGTATTGTTGTGTATTTGACAAATAATGAACTTGAACTTGATGATTACCAAGTCAATTGAAATACCTGAACAGACACGGGGCTACCGGGAGCTTGGTGCGTCTGGCAAGAGCTTGTATGGAACACACAAGTATTTAAATTGGTGCGCAAATGCAGCTGCCAGTTCAGGGTCGCTATGTGTTGTCTCTTTTTGCTAGTATGGTCATGCAATTGGTATTCAATTGAGCTCTTAAGTGGTATTAAAAATGGTCTTAAATTGAACTTGTTGAAACCTGTGCATACATTCTCATGAAGGTCTGTGTAGTGAGTTATTAGTACCTCCTCTGTTGTAGCCATCTTTGACCGTTCCTTTCTCTTCTCTCTTCTCTCTTCTCTCTTCTCTCTTCTCTCTTCTCTCTTCTCACTTCTTTCTTCTCTCCATGTGAACCTGCCAACCCTCTCAGGCTGGAAAGTGGAATCCTTTACATGTAAGTAAAGCCCAGTTCAGCAACAGCTAAGTCCAACTACTGTCTGTTCACCTGCACCTTATGTCGCACTGAATCACTTAATCATCTGCATACATCACGGTCCGGACTGTCCAATCACCTCAAAATTAAAGGAACACGCCTTTTATCGGTATCTACTGTATCTTCTTCTCCAGAGTCAGACAAGAAGACGGATACCAACTTTGTCTCCGTTCAGTAGAAAAGCTATCCGGCTGCAAGGTAGCCTAGCTGAGCGCAAATTAATTAAGCATTACATCACGCGACGGAGTGTGTTATACGAATTAGATCACACCTAGGGGTGGTTGTTAGGCCCGAGACGCAGCCGAGGGTCGTTAGACCCCCCCTAGGCGTGATCTAATTCGTATAACACACGACTTCAAGTGATGTAATGCGTTTATACAATGGCCGAATTCACCCAACCGTATTGCTATACAATAAACACACAGTAATTGAAGCATAATGGAGATTTATTCACAAAACCATCCACAGAAAAAGTAGGTCCAAAAAAAAGAAAAGTTGCCTCCGTGTCTAGAAGCAGAGGGAGGTGCGGTGCTACAAAGCATGGCATCTAACAACAAACTTCATATAAATCCCGC
The DNA here is from genome assembly GCF_963971535.1 of Notolepis coatsorum. Classification (NCBI taxonomy): domain Eukaryota; kingdom Metazoa; phylum Chordata; class Actinopteri; order Aulopiformes; family Paralepididae; genus Notolepis; species Notolepis coatsorum. Next base: position 164,259,523 of record NC_140169.1, on the reverse strand, counting down.
GATTTATTATTGTTTTGACAATGGGTCATGACAAACCAATTGCATAATCCAACATATGTTGTTACGAATATATCCATACTTCCATTGTGTCCGGGACATCCAGTGAAATCGCTTCGTGTGACAGTGTCTTTTTGAAGCAGAGGGAGGTGCAGAGGAGGGGCTACAAAGCATGCCATCTAACAACAAACTTCATATAGACTGCCAGCCAGCTTTTGCGCAACGGAGAAATACAATTTCAATTGTGACGAGACACAGCGAGGAAAATAATACAGTCGGGCAATCTAACAAGAATTAACGTATTTACAAGTGTGTCAGTGTAATGGTGAAGTCAAGTGCTTTGAGCAGGATAAACTTATAACTTATATTATATGTTACAGTATATAAAAATACCGTTTAACTTTTGTGCAGTAACTGAAGCTGCCACACCCCCCCTTCCAACGTGCCTGATTGTTATGCATTTTACTCTGCCAATTGGCGACCCAATAAAAACGGGTCCGCGACCCATTTTGGCCGAATTCTTATTTTGTTTCAAATGACATAATCCAACATATGTGTAACGAACTAACATATTCCAGTTGACTATCTTTTTTGGAGGATTCGTTCAAAGGCTATTCATACTTCCATTTGTCTATCTATGGCGGACTCATTCAGAAAAAGTAATTCGGTTGTGGGAGGGACCTGGGGTCACGTGGAGTGTGTTATACGAAATAACAACAGCTAACTTGACTGTTTCAGCCAATCAGAATCAAGATATTTGCATGCCATTGTATAATGGAAGCTAGACTAGCTTAAAACTCCGGGAGAAGTGTTTCTGGCCAACAGCTAGGCCTGCTGATTCGTATCCGCTTCCATTAACTTGTGCTAAGCTAGGGTCCTGTAGCTTGCAGCCGGATAGCTTTCCACTGAACACACAGAGAGAAAGTTGGTATCTGTCTTCTCGTCTGACTCTGGAGAAAACGGTAAGTGCAGTTCCCATAATCACTACTGCATTAAGTAATATACAGGTGCAGCTCGATGAATTAGAATATTGTGGAAAAGTTATTTTATTTCAGTAATTCAATTCAAAAAGTGAAACTCTCGTAGATTATAGATTCATTACACACAAAGTGAAATATTTCAAGCCTTTATTTGTTTTAATTTGGATGATCATGTCTTACAGCTCATGAAAGCGCAAAAGTCTGTATCACCAATACAAAATTTAAAATAGATGGATTTTTCTTTTGTACCGTATATAGAAATGTCGGCCTTCTGAAAAGTATGTTCATGTATGTTCACTCAGAACTTGGTTCGGGCTCCTTTTGCACAAATGACTGCATCAATACAGCTAAATATATAGACTTTTCCACAATATTAAAATGTATTGAGCTGCACCTGTATATATAGTACACTACATGCTTTTATGTTGCCAAATGTGGTTCCAGACACCTGTAGGTTGTGTTTGTAGCAACGAATAAACCCAGAATAAGAATGATGGGAAGTAATATGAATTAGAGTTTTCTTTTCTTAAATAAGATAAGATATTACTTTATTGATCCCCTTGGGGGAAATTTGGCCATCATAGCAGCATGGGGGAGGGGAGGGGGGTGATTAGACTGGGTATAAAATTGATAAATTTGTACTACTGAGGAATATCACTAATCAGATGTATGTACAGAGTTGTAGTAGTATTATCTACAGTGATACAGGTATAAAGACACTATGGTAGTAAGTCATACTGGCCAGCAGCATAACTAATAAGAGTAGGTAAGGGATATGTACAGATATAGTATCTACAGATATGTACAAATGATTATATGCAGGTATGTACAGACATATGTGGATAGAATAATTAAGCATTACATCACGCGCAGGAGTGGTTTGTGAACAATAAACCATGCCTAGGGGTGGTCGTTAGACCCCCCTAGGCATGGTTTATTGTTCACAAATCACGACTGAAAGTGGTGTAAAGCTTTTATACAACTGCCACATTCATCCAACCTTATTTCTATACAATAAACACACATTAATCGAAGATTTATTGAAAAAACCATCCGCCAGAAAAAGTTGTTCCCACAACTACAAAAAAGACAATTTGCCTCCATGTGGAAGCAGATCGGAAGTGCATCCAACCAACTAACACATCCAACTGTGTATTATTGGAATGATTGAGAGAAGTTGCCTCATGTGGAAGCAGCTTGAAGTGCATCCAACCAACTAACACATCCAACTGTGTATTATTGGAATGATTGATTGAAAATTTTATTACCAGATGCAGAATGGGTACAATACAGTACGGCTCAATACACACAATTGTTAAGGGAATGCAGACCTACTTTCCATAGAACTTCATTCTTAGATGCTTCTATAGAAAGTAGGTAAAACAAATGAAAATGTTTTCTTTGCCCTATAGGGAAAAAAACGTTTTCTTCGCCCTATTTTTTATTTTTTTTTTAAACCTACTGTAGAGGGCCTAAACTTAACCAGTTGGAAACCAAGCATACAGTAATAAAATTAGCAATCAATCAATCAATCAACTCAATAGGCCATGCTCACTTAGAACAGCGCAGCACCCAGCTCTCTCTCAGTCTGACTATCCCCCGCGTTGCAGGCAGAGTGTGCGTGTGTGTGTGTGTGTGTGTGTGTGTGGGGGGGGGGGGGGGGGGTGTGGCGGTGGGTGGAGACTAGAGCGAGCGCTGACAGTCGAAAGGAAAAAGAAATTAAAAAAAAATTGAAAATTAATCAATCAATCAATCAATTTTTCTTTTGTTACAGAATGATTCAAGACCCATCAATTACATCATCCAACATTGTTTAAACGACTAAGACATTCGCTGTGACAGAATCGCTTGATATTTAGTCGTTTAGTCGCTATCAACATATCCATTTGTAAAGATTATTGTCCACCTTCTTGTGATCTGGCGGATTGATGTGATGTGATTCGGTTGTGGGCGGGTCCTGGGCCAGCAAGCGTGGACTGATCGCAATACATACGTGTAAATGGACTGTTTCAGCCAATCAGAATCGAGAAATTTGCATGCCGTTGTATAAATATATATATACGGTATATACAGGATTATTGTATATGCTATCATTCAGACTTCTATGGGTTATATGCAGGTATATAGATTAGATTTCAAATGTATCGTCAGCATGCAGCACAAGTACAGTACAACAAAAAGAAGTTTATCATCCAACCAGAGTGCAAATGTAACAGTAAAGTGCAACAGTAATATACAACGTACAGGTGATTGAACTGGGTATAAAATATATGAATTGGTGCATGTAATTGATCTCAAAGCGAGAGGTGGAGACACACAGCCTCCCCAGGTATCTCTCCTCTCCCCAGGTCTCTCCTCTCTCCCCAGGTCTCTCTCCTCTCTCCCCAGGTCTCTCTTCTCCCCAGGTCTCTCTCCTCTCTCCCCAGGTCTCTCCTCTCTCCCCAGGTCTCTCTCCTCTCTCCCCAGGTCTCTCCTCTCCCCAGGTCTCTCTCCTCTCTCCCCAGGTCTCTCCTCTCTCCCCAGGTCTCTCCTCTCCCCAGGTCTCTCCTCTCTCCCCAGGTCTCTCTCCTCTCCCCAGCTCTCCTCTCTCCCCAGGTCTCTCCTCTCTCCCCAGGTATCTCCTCTCCCCTGTTCTCTCTCCTCTCTCCCAGGTCTCTCCTCTCTCCCTAAGTATCTCCTCTCTCCCCAGGTCTCTCCTCTCTCCCCTGGTCTCTCCTCTCTCCCCAGGTCTCTCCTCTCTCCCCAGGTCTCTCCTCTCTCCCCTGGTCTCTCCTCTCTACCCAGGTATCTCCTCTCTCCCCAGGTCTCTCCTCTCCCCAGGTCTCTCCTCTCCACAGGTCTCTCTCCTCTCCCCAGGTATCTCCTCTCCCCTGGTCTCTCCTCTCTCCCCTGGTCTCTCCTCTCCCCAGGTCTCTCCTCTCCCCAGGTATCTCCTCTCCCCAGGTCTCTCCTCTCCCCAGGTATCTCCTCTCCCCAGGCCTCTCCTCTCTCCCCTGGTCTCTCTCCTCTCCCCAGGTATCTCCTCTCCCCAGGCCTCTCCTCTCTCCCCTGGTCTCTCTCCTCTCCCCAGGTCTCTCTCCTCTCTCCAGGTCTCTCCTCTCCCCAGGTCTATCTCCTCTCTCCCCAGGTCTCTCCTCTCCCCAGGTCTCTCTCCTCTCCCCACGTCTCTCCTCTCTCCCCAGGTCTCTCTCCTCTCCCCAGGTATCTCCTCTCCCCAAGTCTCTCCTCTCCCCAGGTCTCTCCTCTCTCCCAGGTCTCTCTCCTCTCTCCCCAGCTCTCTCTCCTCTCCCCAGGTCTCTCCTCTCTCCCAGGTCTCTCCTCTCCCCAGGTATCTCCTCTCTCCCCAGGTCTCTCCTCTCTCCCCAGGTCTCTCCTCTCTCCCCAGCTCTCTCTCCTCTCCCCAGGTCTCTCCTCTCTCCCCAGCTCTCTCTCCTCTCCCCAGGTCTCTCCTCTCTCCCCAGGTCTCTCCTCTCTCCCCAGCTCTCTCTCCTCTCCCCAGGTCTCTCCTCTCCCCAGGTCTCTCTCCTCTCCCCAGCTCTCTCTCCTCTCCCCAGGTCTCTCCTCTCTCCCCAGGTCTCTCTCCTCTCTCCCCAGGTCTCTCTCCTCTCCCCAGCTCTCTCTCCTCTCCCCAGGTCTCTCTCCTCTCCCCAGGTCTCTCTCCTCTCCCCAGCTCTCTCTCCTCTCCCCAGGTATCTCCTCTCTCCCCAGGTCTCTCTCCTCTCTCCCCAGGTCTCTCTCCTCTCTACCCAGGTCTCTCTCCTCTCTCCCCAGGTCTCTCTCCTCTCCCCAGGTCTCTCCTCTCCCCAGCTCTCTCTCCTCTCCCCAGGTCTCTCTCCTCTCCCCAGGTCTCTCCTCTCCCCAGGTCTCTCCTCTCTCCCCAGGTCTCTCTCCTCTCTCCCCAGGTCTCTCTCCTCTCCCCTGGTCTCTCCTCTCTCCCCAGCTCTCTCTCCTCTCCCCAGGTCTCTCCTCTCTCCCATGGTCTCTCCTCTCCCCAGGTCTCTCTCCTCTCTCCCCTGGTCTCTCCTCTCCCCAGCTCTCTCTCCTCTCCCCAGGTCTCTCCTCTCTCCCAGGTCTCTCTCCCCAGGTCTCTCCTCTCTCCCCAGGTCTCTCCTCTCCCCAGCTCTCTCTCCTCTCCCCAGGTCTCTCTCTCCTCTCCCCAGGTCTCTCTCCTCTCTCCCCAGCTCTCTCTCCTCTCCCCTGGTCTCTCCTCTCCCCAGGTCTCTCTCCTCTCCCCAGGTCTCTCCTCTCTCCCCAGCTCTCTCTCATCTCCCCAGGTATCTCCTCTCCCCAGGTCTCTCTCCTCTCTCCCCAGGTCTCTCCTCTCCCCAGGTCTCTCTCCTCTCTCCCCAGGTCTCTCCTCTCCCCAGGTATCTCTCCTCTCCCCAGGTCTCTCCTCTCTCCCCAGCTCTCTCTCCTCTCCCCAGCTCTCTCTCCTCTCCCCAGGTCTCTCCTCTCTCCCCAGGTCTCTCCTCTCTCCCCAGCTCTCTCTCCTCTCCCCAGGTCTCTCCTCTCTCCCCAGGTCTCTCTCCTCTCCCCAGCTCTCTCTCATCTCTCCCCAGGTCTCTCCTCTCCCCAGGTCTCTCTCCTCTCCCCAGGTCTCTCCTCTCTCCCCAGCTCTCTCTCCTCTCTCCCCAGGTCTCTCCTCTCCCCAGGTCTCTCTCCTCTCCCCAGGTCTCTCTCCTCTCTCCCCAGGTCTCTCCTCTCCCCAGGTCTCTCTCCTCTCCCCAGCTCTCTCTCCTCTCCCCAGGTCTCTCTCCTCTCCCCAGCTCTCTCCTCTCTCCCCAGGTTTAGTTTAGTTTACTCCGTTTATTTGATTAGGGACAGTGCATATCAATCAACAGTTTATACATTTATAAATGAATACAAATTAAAAACTGTAAATATGCCAACATTAGCAGGGTTGCTAGTTTTCAGTTGTAGTCCCTGGGCTAGATGTTTAAGCCAGAAAAGAAACAAGAAAAATAGAAGGACATTAGAGCTAATATAAAAAACAGTTTAAAAACATATTCTGTACATTCACTCACTAGGCATTCGTGCATCTATAAAAAAGAAATCCCACTGTACAGGGATAAATCAAAGCTATACATGTATAAAAACACTGTATAGGCAGGCACACATATACATAATCATAAATCACATAACCACATAATCACAATCAGGACAGTCAGGCTAGTGGGCAAACATACGGGGGCTGGGCAGCTGGACTGCGACGTGATGGTCATGGTAATGGTCATGGTCACAGACCTGATTTTGTAACAGCCATGATTTGAGTGTGTGTGTGAAGGTCTCTCCTCTCCCCCACGCAGGTCTCTAAAGACGACCGCAGCGACATCGAGTCCAGCTCCGACGAGGACGACAGCCCCGCCACGCCCAGTCAGAAGCAGCACCACGGCAGCGGCGCCGCCAACGGGACCAACAGAACCCACGGGACCAGCAACAGAACCCCCCACGGGACCAACGGCTACCTGACCGTGCCCTCCTCCTGTACAGAGGACCACTGACACCCCCTTCCCCCTCCGTCAGACATTATACCACCGGAACCAAGCTGCAGACATCATCCATGTGTGTGCGTGCGCGTGTGTGTGTGTGAGACATGAACAACATTGCCTGTCCGGTACTGGAAGTTCTTCATCGAAAGTCGTCGGTTCGTTCCGTTTCCTCTTCGTCATTTCTTCTCGTTTCTCTATATTAGTATTTGTATCAAAGTGCACTTGATGAAATATCAACGCACCCCCCCCCCCCCCGTCGGTACAAACCCACTCGGTCTCGTTTAGCCAATGAAATTCCACTCGATGGTGTACGCATGCTATTTAAAACATAGTCTGGCATACTAGGGGTGTTTATTATTATTATTTTCTTCTTCTTACGTTAGTGTATTTTTTTATGTTATTTATTTTTTATAGATATGATTATGGTCAAATGCCTTCCTGTCAGTGTTAAAAGATTGTAAAATCTTGGAACAATCGAGACGTTTTATTCTTTGGTTTCATTCCATCTGCTGTAGACTGCTGTACTAGGGATATACAGTACCATCTGCTGTAGACTACTGTAGAGATATACAGTACCGTTGATTACTGGGGGGGAAGAAGACGCAGAAGAAGCGGGTTTTGCTTTCGATGCCGTGCCCCCCGATGTGACGCCAAGACGATGATTGAATTTGTTTCACTCACAGACGAATTGTAAATGTGTGTAATTCTACTCACAGGAACATCGTCGCGGGAAGAAAAGAAAGCACTCTCCCACTCGTAAAACTGTAAATGAGATGAGTATCGACAACAGTATTATGTGCAAAAAGATATGGCTAGATGCTGTATTTGCCATTCGAAGCATTTTGTTAAGTATTCTGGTACATTTCTGGTAAGAGTTTCATTAAATGTCCTTTGTCCTCTTGAGAGGCAGACATGAGGTGTTTGGAGTTATTTGGCGGGAAACCCAACATTGCAAACGAGCACCAGTCCAGTCCGTCCGATTCGTTTTTTTTATCCGCAAAGAATAATTTAGAACTCTTATCTCTTTTTATTATTTGGAAATGTAAATAAATGATGTTGCAGGATGCATTTAACACAAACTAAATCAAATCAAAATCACATTTATTTGTAAATCAAATCAAATCAAATCAAATTTATTTGTAAGGCCCGACAACACACGTTAATGTCCCCATGGGCCGGACACGTCTTCTTTAAACAAGTCAAGAAGAAACATAACAATAAGTCAAGAACACCATAAGGTCCAACAATTTTCAAATAAATGCAAATAAATAATAGAATGCAAGCACTCCCAGACATACCCCACGCAAAGGTAAGGAAAAACTCACTAAAACCTAACAATAGGGAAAAAATGCACCACAGGCAGTGTGGAGGAGAGAAACCTTAGAAGGGCCATTCAAGGGGGGATCTCCCTTCTTAGATGTTTATTTGTAAAGCCCGAAATCACAAGGTAATGTCCCCCATGGGCCGGACAAGTCTTCGTTAAACAAGTCGAGAAGAAACATCACAATAAATCAAGAACAAAAACCCACCATGAAATCCAAAATAAATGTAAAATAAATAAATAAATGCAACACTCCCAGACATACCCCACGCGAAGGTAAGGAAAAACTCACTAAAAAACCTAGCAATAGGAAAAAAGCACCACGGGCATTGTGGAGGAGAGACACCTTAGAAGGGCCATTCAAGAGGGGATCCCCCTACTTGGATGTTGGTGATAATAGTGTTGATCGATGGATGTATTCCGCTCTGATCCATTTGAAGTATAGGGGCGACGTAGAGAGGATTGCACCATCTTGGCCATCCCCACGAGACATCCACCACCTTGGCCATCCCCACGAGACATCCACCACCTTGGCCATCCCCACGAGACATCCACCACCTTGGCCATCACCACGAGACATCCACCACCTTGGCCATCCCCACGAGACATCCACCACCTTGGCCATCCCCACGAGACATCCACCACCTTGGCCATCCCCATGAGACATCCACCACCTTGGCCATCCCCACGAGACATCCACCACCTTGGCCATCCCCACGAGACATCCACCACCTTGGCCATCCCCATGAGACATCCACCACCTTGGCCATCCCCACGAGACATTCCACTCACAGAGAGATGGGGACTGGGGTTAGAGAGTTTGCGTGTTTGTGGTGGGCGGACATACAGTAGGAGCAATAGATGCATGTAGTAAGCATATATGTGAATAAAATAGAAGTAGTTAACCCAGCAATGAACTAGAACAGGCATGGTTTAGACGTTGTAGGTCGGACAGAAGACGGTATGAAGCTGATCCATGACCTCAATGGTGCTCGTAACCAAAATGGGGTAGAACAGTCACTGCAACCTTCGCCATCACCCCGAGACATCCACCATCTTGGCCATCACTACGAGACAACCACTCACAGACGGGTTAGAGAGTTCCCGTGTTTGTAGTGGGCGGACATAGGAGCAATAAATACATGTAATGAGCATATTATGCATACATGGTGACAATAGAATCAAAGTATATACAGGGTTTGCACAAGGTCCTTGAAGTGCTTAAAAAAGTCAAGGCTTGGAATTCCTTGAAAACAGTAAATTTTTTAACAAGGTGCTTAAAAAGTCCCTGAAATTCAAATCAACCATTCGCATTTTGTTCATCCATGATCAAATTGTTCTGAATCAAGAAATTGAATACATTTTTATTTTAATTGGTTTTAAGCCATACATATTGGATTCTATTTTCTTTTCTATAAAAAACAGAATTTAAAAGTGAATTGTATCTCTTTAAATGCCCTTTTAAAATGAAAAATTGTGCTTGGAAAAGTACTTGAAAGTCCTTGAATTTCATCTTGCAATGTCTGGGAACCATGTATATAAGACAATTATGAAATGAAAGTAGTAAATAGAACTAAGAAGTACTGCAAGCGCTGGTATACAGGATGAGATACAAGACGATGGCTCAGGGCCACTTGCCCCGGGGGGCAGGAGAACTGTAACTGAGGGGTACAATTCCCTGACTGTATTGTTAGATATGATATTTAATACCACTACCTCTTGTACTTTAACTTCTGGCCATCCAGTACATGATATAAGTATGATGAACACTTTCCCACCTGATGAAACGAATCCACACAAATGTACCAAATCGAATATTTTATATAGCAAAAGGTATATACAACATCCACTTAATTACATTTATGATTTGAAATATGAAATATGCACTTTTATGGCAAATGAGTATTCGTAGGTAAATCAACATTGAATGTCCAATCTCTGGTTACGCAGGGAGTAAGTATACAACCTGGAATATTTAGGAAACGATAGCGATGGTACTTAAATGATTATAGCTGGATACACTAAGGGGGGGGGGGGGGGGGTCCCGCTGGTTGTAAGACAGTAGGAGGGGGGGGGTTAGAGAAGCCGCTGGCGGTATCCCATCTGGCCGACGGTGTCTTGGGAGAATCCAAAGTCTTGGACACGGTGCCCACAGAACCTCGGTCCGCAGACGAATACAGCTGGACCCTCTGTGGACGGTAGCTGCCGGTCCACAACGGAGAGACGTTTATGCGACCTCACTGGTGTAGAGCGCCGTCTCACCTGGAGTCCTCTCCGGGGGGTAATTCCAACACTCCGCAGTGTTGGCCTTTATCCATGGAATAATCAAAGCACCCAAAGCATAATCCAAGCCGTGGAAGGCTCGCCGTCGTCCGGGTAGAGTAATCCAATATACAGGTCCAGTCGCTCTTGGCCCGGAGCTCCTCGGATGCAAGCACCACTAGGGGTCTGCTCAGCCTGGTTAAGCGTCCAGATAACGTCAGGAACGATGGGGGTACTGATAACTTTAGAACTCTAACCGAACGATGCACCATACATAAATAGACTATTATTAGCTTAATAGAATACGTCCAACTCGACGGTATAGTGCCAAACTATGACTATTCAACTATTAATCTACACGATATCTCAATGCCTATTCTGGGCCAAGTAGGCCTTACTACACCACACGTGCGTCGTGGGGAGGCTTTACGTCTGTCACTCTGTTGGAGGGTAAAGAACTGGACTAAAAAAGTTCTACTTTACTTGCGCCATATATATATGCGCTGTGAACAAATAGTACCATTCGTATTTCGCCCGACATATTCCTGCGCGGAACCGGGGCTTGCCACGACATGTTAGGCGGCACGATTGAACTTGGACCTAGGGGTATGGCAACCTGGCGCCAGGTTCTCGTCCAATGGTAGAATGAAACTATTATGGGCTGTTTAGTAGACTAAAGGGATATTCAGTGCATATTGTACAAGGAATATACAGGGGATATCAAACGATATACAAATACAATTAAATATATATATATAAATAAATATACATATTCGGTTTAATCTGATCCTTCACAACAGCCGCCCCCTAATTAGTCCCACCTAATTAGCTAAGCAGAGACAGATTAACCGCACTGTCTACCACTCAAGGTCCGCTGTAAGGGTCAGTCAACTCACAAAGTCATGGGGTCATGGTCATCATCGATAGTATCTGGGAGTCGGGGCAGTTCTATGAGCCTCGCCACGGGACGTGTGTAAGTGCGCCCTTGGACGAGTACTTCAGCTGCTCGGACCTTGCCATCGGCACCGGTGATCACTTTGCTTACGCGGCCAGCCGGCCACATAGCTCTGGGTAGTGACTGGTCAATAATCATGACGACTGTTCCTTCTGTCAAATTGTCTCTCTCTTTTACCCACTTCTGGCGGGTCTGTAGAGACGGTAGGTAGTGAAGTAGGAAGCTGCTCCAAAACTTGTCAGCTAGTACTTGGCTGTACCTCCACATTCTTCGGCCGTTCGCTTCTTCAGGCCTGTACATTGTCTGGGGTAGCGCGGGGTCCAGCCGCCCCATCAAGAGTGTGTTGGGGGTGACTGGGTCGACATCTGCTACATCACTGGGGACGTTGTGTCGGCTGTTCAAGACTATCGGGTACTTAATATCATCCGGTAGATCGGGGGCTCTCCGCAGGCGACCACCCACTCTGATGAGATTATGGGCGTCACTCTCTGGTGCCAGGTGAATCAGTCTGCTGTCTGATGGGACGGGGTTTCCTCCCTGTAGACAGTCTAGCTCATCGGGGAACGAGTCTCTCTGGGCTCGTTGTAGTAGAAGAAGTTCTGCTTCTTCGTAGTCAGCTGCTGACATGTCAGGGGTGGACTGAATCTCTGGGTGGTGCCGCAGGAATGTTCTTTGCTGCGCACTCTCTAGGGTAATGCAGTCATCTATGTTGGGGTCTGTGGAGGCGACAGTGCTCAGTCCACAGAACATAGGTTTCTTGTTCTCAGCCTCCTCGTTACTTGCTTCCCGCTGGGTGGGCGTAGGCCAATCTCCTTCCGGGAGCTTGAGGAATTCTGGTCCGTCACTGTAGATGTTGCGACGGGTTAGGTCATCCAGGGACATTCCCCGGGTGATGACGTCAGCTGGGTTGTGTTTGGTGTCCACATACCGCCAGCTTGCTTCTTCTGTTAACTCTTGAATCTCGGTGACTCTGACTCCCACGAAGACTTTGTATCTGCATGAATCAGACTTGATCCATGTGAGTACTGTCGTGGAGTCTGACCACAAGATTGTTCTGTGCACCGGAATGGTGAGTTCACGTTGGATTAACGTGGCTAGATGCGCTCCTGCGAGGGCTGCGCAGAGCTCTAGACGCGGGATAGATTGTTGCTTTCGGGGGGCTATTCTTGAGCGGGCCAGGATGAAAGCAGTGTGTATCTTTCCTCCCTTCTCTTGGGCACGCAGGTAGGCCACCGATCCGTAGGCTACTTCGGAGGCGTCGCTGAAGACGTGTAGATCAATCTCGCATGTCTCTGGCCTCACTGTGGATGGGAAGTAGCTGCGGCGTATATTGACGCCTGGGAGTGAGCGGAGTTCCGTCTCCCACTCTCTCCATGTTGAGGCAAGGTGTGCGGGTATTGGGTCGTCCCAGCCCTGGTCCTTGTCCCATAGTGCTCGTACAATCATCTTTGCCCTGGTGGTGTAAGGTAGAATACATCCCAACGGGTCATATTGTCTGGCGAGTGTTCTGTACACACTCCGTCTGGTGGTCGGTATCGCCGTCGACCTTCCCTGCTCTGGAGCCAAGGGTTTGTGTCTATAGTGGAGCGAGTCTGTTTTGAAGCGCCAGACTAGTCCTAGTGTCATTTCTTGGGCTTCTCCTGGGATTGTCGCCATCCAGGTCTCGCTGCTGGCAGCCTTGTCCGTGGAGGAGAGGCTGCGCAATACGTGCGGGTCACTGCTGGCCCACTGCCTGAGATCAAAGCCGCCTTTGATCAGGGAGGCGCGTAACTTGATTAGGAGAGCCTCGGCTTCTTCTTGAGTCGAAACGCTTTGTAAACAGTTGTCCACGTAGAAACTGTTCTTCACACTGTGTTGGACCTCTTCATCTGCTGTTGGGTCCTCTGTGACGTGTTTCTGTAGTGCAAATGTAGCACAGCACGGGCTGCATGTGGTTCCGAAGGGGAGTACTTCCCACTGGTAGATGGATGGGTTCTCATCTCCGATCTTCTCTCTCCATAGGAACCGTAGCAGAGGCTTGTCCTCCTCTACTAGTCTCACCTGCAAGAACATCCCTTTGATATCCCCGCTGATAGCCACCTTGTCCTGGCGGAAGCGCAGTAGCACGCCTAGTAGGGAGGGGCCGAGTGTGGGGCCGGGCAAGAGCTCTTTATTCAGATTTTGGGATCCGATCTGGTAGCTGCAGTTAAACACAATGCGATCCTTGCCGTTGTGATGGACCTTGTGATGCGGCACGTACCATGATTCGGTCGTCTGATCGGCCTCTTTAATGTCAATCTTTGTTACGTGTCCCGCTGTGATCAGCTTCTCAATCTCAGCGCGGTACACACTCTCTTGAGCGGGGTCTTTGGCTAGGCGCCACTCCGTGTTCAATAGATAGCGCTCCGTGGCGTCTTTCTTTGCGTGAAAGGTGGGCATTCCCTCTCGCCTCAGGAGTGGAGTTGCGTATCTCATCACTCCGCCGACTGTGACTCTCTTTGTCCCCTGCTCGAGTAGGTTGATGGCGTAAATGTCTTCTTTAGAGCGAATGTCTTTCTTTTCGTTCTTAAAGGGCATTGTCTCTAGGGTCCATAGCCTCTCGACATGCTGCAGGAGAGTGGTGTCTTCTTCTGTCGTTCTGGAGTGGAAGCAGCTAGTGGCTGCTGTTCGGTTGAGAGATTTAGCGAGGGGGCCTTGTAGGGTCCACCCTAGGCGGGTCTCGACTGCTGCAGGACAGCCTCGGGGGCCTGTATGGACCCGGTCAATCGGGACTATGAGTTCTGCATGGTCGGAGCCTATCAGCAGGGTCGGGGTAGCGCCGTCTATGAGCGGGATAGGTAATTGGCGCAGGTGCACATATTTATCCATCAACTTGGTGACAGGGTAGGTGTACTGCGATAGTCCTATTTCTTGGCTGGTGAAAGCATTTGTGATCTTGTACCGTCGCTCTGGCTGCCCGTTTGCTGCGATAGTGAAGGAGACATTCTCGCCCTTTATCGTCTTTAAATCTCTTCTTATTGTCCGAATCGTCATTTCGTTCTTGCTCCCCCGCAGTCCCAGCTGGGTCGCAGCGGAGGCGAGCAGAAGGGTCTTCTCTGACCCGTCATCAAGGACGGCGTAAGTGTCCATGACTTTATCTTGGTAGCTCAATGTCACACGGACTACCTTTAGGAGCACTTGGGCTCCGCTGCTGCTGGCGGGGTCAATGTACATGACACTTGCCTTGGTGCCGCTCCGTGGTGCAGGTATAGGCCGTCTTCCGTTACTTTCGTGTAGTATATCTAGATGGGCTCCATCGCACCGGCTGCACCTTTTCTTTAGGCGGCATTCGGCTGCCATGTGGGGCCGCGCACATCGATAACAGCGCCGGTTGGACTTTATCCATTGACTCACTTCTTCTGCATTCATCTTTGTGAATAGGTCACATTGTGACAGCCAGTGTTCTTTCTCACAGTAGGGACACGCTATCTTCCACTTCTCTTTTCTCGAGGGGGCGCTGTGACTCTTACTGCTCGGTACTGACTCTGATTGGTGCATGACAGTCACCGATCTTCTTCCATCATTTATTCTCCTGGGTCCCTCTCTGGAGCTTGGCGTGCTCCGCCCGAAGGTATCCAGTCGTAAGCTGCTGACTTCTCTCGCCAGGAAGTCGGCTAGATCAAGGAGGGATGGCTCGGGGCCGTTGGGGTCCCGGTAATCCCTCTGCCGCCTAAAGCGCTCCTGTCTTGCGGGTGGCAGCTTCTCCAAAATCCTCTCGACGTTAGAGTTGGCGTATAGCTCATGCATGCCCTTCTCCCGTTGCGCTCCCAGCATCCCTACCAGGGACTGCACTTTGATTGACAGGTCGTCTAGTGAGCGATTGTCTGTGGCTGGGGGTAGGCGATCAATATGCCTTATCTCTTGGATTACGTAATCCCATATACGTCCATATCTTTGATCCAGCGCTGCAAGGGCCGCTGTGTATGGGGTCGAAGAGGTAGCATAGGCTAGCGCTATATTGTGCGCTCGCGGTACTTTCAGGTGCTTCAGTAATATTGCATACTTGTGGCGTTCATCAGCGACATCCACCATCATTGTCTCTAAGCACATCCGGAGCTCCGTGTACTGTGCTCGACTCTCATAGGCGAAGTCTGGGAATGACGGTGTGGCATTGTATGACGCCGTGGATGGCTGATACATCGGCGAGCGTTGGGGGAGAGACCTCCTGGGCGAGTCCCCTCTTGCGCCTCGCTGTGGGCTGGTACTGGCAGGGTACCATGGCCCGCTGGTCCAGGTGCTATTCCTCGGGGCTGGTCGTGCGTCGTGTTCACCCGTGAATAGAGTCGCGGGTCTGTAGCGCAGCGCCGCGGGGGTATAGCCTGGACTGTATGGGACCTCCTGGTCCGGTGGAGTACTGTGCTGTCGTCGGGCTTGGTTCTCCTCCTCTCCCTCTTCTTCCTCTATCAGATCTTCCAGATCCTGTAATCGTTTATTTAGCTTCTCCGCAGTGTATGCCGCTCCTTCCTTGTAGCTGGGTCTGGCTTGGACCGGTCTGGGAAGGGGGTCTGCGGGGGGTCTAGACTCGGTCTGTTGGTCAAGTTCAGGGTCGCTTGCTCGTTGTGGTGACGCTGCCCTTGACTGTTGTCTCGACGAGTTCCTTGAACCCCTGGCGGAGGGAGAGGGTGTTGTCCTTTTGATCAGCTGCTCTATTAGTTGCGCTTGTAGTCTGTCGCGCTCTGCGTCTCTTTGGGCGCCGGCAGCGGCGCGCTGGGCGTCAGCCCGGTCTCTTGCCATATTCTCTTCTGTCTGGAGGCGTCTCATCTCCAGGCGTGTGCGCTCTTCTTCGCTCCGTTGCTGCGCTTGGAGGCGTTCTCTTTCAATAGTAAAATGTTTGCGCTCGCTAAGCGCCTGCGCTTGGAGTCGATCGCGTTCGGTAGAGGCTGTCAGGCTGACGAGGAACGCCTGTTGTAGTATCCTCTCCGCTTCGCTGGGGGAAGGCGGTTGTGGAGGTGAGCCGCTCCTGCGTGAGCCGCTCCTGGGGGTACTCGTTGGGGAGTCCTGGAGCTCTATTTCCTCGGCGCTCTCCTCCTCTTCTTCCGTGCAGAGTTCTCTCTCTGTAGGGTTGTCTTCCTCCCGGGGCTGGTCGGGGACTACTTCTTGGGTAGTGGCGGGGGGTAAAGGCATGTCAGTTCACTCCTGGTCCCCACCGTGAGCTTGGTCAGTTACATTAGGACCTACTAGGGCCTCTGTGGTCGGGGAAACCTGGTCGTTAAGGTCAGACATAATTTTACTTTCTACTTTTACCGCGTTTACCGTTTGTCGAAGGCTAGGTAGTTGACTGACAGTGTAAGCCTCTAAGTACTGAGGTGTCTGTCGTCTGCGCCGCGGGCGTTCTAGGTTAGGAGGATCGTTTCGTGGAGTGTTCATCATAGGCCATTTCGATATTAATAACACTATATTAATATTACACTAGTTACCCTCCGGCTCGAAGGACCAATTGTAACTGAGGGGTACAATTCCCTGACTGTATTGTTAGATATGATATTTAATACCACTACCTCTTGTACTTTAACTTCTGGCCATCCAGTACATGATATAAGTATGATGAACACTTTCCCACCTGATGAAACGAATCCACACAAATGTACCAAATCGAATATTTTATATAGCAAAAGGTATATACAACATCCACTTAATTACATTTATGATTTGAAATATGAAATATGCACTTTTATGGCAAATGAGTATTCGTAGGTAAATCAACATTGAATGTCCAATCTCTGGTTACGCAGGGAGTAAGTATACAACCTGGAATATTTAGGAAACGATAGCGATGGTACTTAAATGATTATAGCTGGATACACTAAGGGGGGGGGGGGTCCCGCTGGTTGTAAGACAGTAGGAGGGGGGGGGGGTTAGAGAAGCCGCTGGCGGTATCCCATCTGGCCGACGGTGTCTTGGGAGAATCCAAAGTCTTGGACACGGTGCCCACAGAACCTCGGTCCGCAGACGAATACAGCTGGACCCTCTGTGGACGGTAGCTGCCGGTCCACAACGGAGAGACGTGAGGCGACCTCACTGGTGTAGAGCGCCGTCTCACCTGGAGTCCTCTCCGGGGGGTAATTCCAACACTCCGCAGTGTTGGCCTTTATCCATGGAATAATCAAAGCACCCAAAGCATAATCCAAGCCGTGGAAGGCTCGCCGTCGTCCGGGTAGAGTAATCCAATATACAGGTCCAGTCGCTCTTGGCCCGGAGCTCCTCGGATGCAAGCACCACTAGGGGTCTGCTCAGCCTGGTTAAGCGTCCAGATAACGTCAGGAACGATGGGGGTACTGATAACTTTAGAACTCTAACCGAACGATGCACCATACATAAATAGACTATTATTAGCTTAATAGAATACGTCCAACTCGACGGTATAGTGCCAAACTATGACTATTCAACTATTAATCTACACGATATCTCAATGCCTATTCTGGGCCAAGTAGGCCTTACTACACCACACGTGCGTCGTGGGGAGGCTTTACGTCTGTCACTCTGTTGGAGGGTAAAGAACTGGACTAAAAAAGTTCTACTTTACTTGCGCCATATATATATGCGCTGTGAACAAATAGTACCATTCGTATTTCGCCCGACATATTCCTGCGCGGAACCGGGGCTTGCCACGACATGTTAGGCGGCACGATTGAACTTGGACCTAGGGGTATGGCAACCTGGCGCCAGGTTCTCGTCCAATGGTAGAATGAAACTATTATGGGCTGTTTAGTAGACTAAAGGGATATTCAGTGCATATTGTACAAGGAATATACAGGGGATATCAAACGATATACAAATACAATTAAATATATATAAATAAATATACATATTCGGTTTAATCTGATCCTTCACAACAAGAACCACTAATAATAAATAATAATAGATTGAATTTGTAATGCACTTTTTGTTCGCTGGGATCCCAAAGTGCTAAACTCAGAAAACCCCACTCAGAATAGGTCGAGGTAGAGCAAGTATGGTTCAACGCTGCAGGTTGGACAGAAGGCGGTATGAAGCTGATCCATGGGACCGGTGGTGCTCATGTCCAGTTTGAGGTAGAATGTCACTGGAATCTATATCGATATACACTCAGAGAGACCGGGACAGGGGTTAAGAAATCTCCCATGTCTGCGAAAAAGGGGGCGATTGTTAACTGGTTTCAATAGATAGAACATTCTGTGCAAAAGTAGACTTTCTAGGTTGGACAACACATTCCCCCCTGGAAGCTGACCTAAGCTCACTATTTTTGTCTTCCTAATAAAGTCCCCCAGGGGTGGAGGGGCCAAACCGTTCAATACTCTGTATATAAGACAAGTGCTTTTAAATAACTTAAAATATTCAAAGCTTAAAAGACGGTGCCTCTCTAAGATTGCACAGTCGTGATATGACTGTGGTTTCCTATCAAATGCCTTGATGGGTCTTTTGTACAGCTGCTCGATGGGTTTTAGTACTGTGACACCAACAAACGACCAATTTGTGAAGCAATACTCAATGTGAGATAAAAGAGAGAGGGGAGGAGAGAGAATCCTCCCCTCTAAATGACCTCTTTGTTTTGGCTTGCATAATGTGTGTCCTGCTATTTACCAGATGGAAAACATTACATTTACATTTTGTCATTTAGCTGACGCTTTTATCCAAAGTTCTGTACGACAAGTCATCAGGAAGGGCACAACTCAAATTAGCTGAATAACAATGTTCATCAAAGGCCCCGTTTAGACGGAAACGCTAGCAGGTGAATCCGCAAAAATATTTTTCCGGATGTGCCTTTCGTTTATACGGAAACGGCGTTTTTACGGGGTGAAACCGCAAAAAAGTGAGACTACCTTCCAGGGTGGAATTCCTAGAAACGCAAAAGCTTTGCGCTCTCGTCTAAACTGTTAAAACGTATAAATCTGATAAAACGATGACGAAAGGTTTGTCACGGCTCTGGTCGCGCGTACTTCTTACGTCACAGGTAGCAGGTATGCGCCAGTAGCCGAGACGTAAACAAAGCAAGTATGTCTGACTTATATCAACGGAGATCACCTGAAGGCTACATTGGCAGTACTTTTAACCCTTTCACTGCCACACGACAGAAGGTTACCCATTTACTATCACACAACCGGCTGTCGTGTGGCAGTGAAAGGGTTAAATACACAAGAATCTGTCCCGCGGCGTGAGTGGACGCACTGTCTGTGAGTGACTCTGCTTTGGTGCAATCACATTCCCCATCCACAGTCTGCGAATCAGAGGCAGAGTAGGGCGGGTCTTCACAGCACGTCATGTGACATATGCGCCAATCGTGTGACAGCGGGTCTCCGTCGTTACAGCGTCGTCTGCACGGAGAATTCCACTCCAAAACGCTCATCTAAACGTAAAATTAAAAGTGAAACCGCAAGATGACTTTTGCAGTTTCTGTTCACAAAACGCTCGTCTAAACGGGGCCAAAGTGTTGAGTGCTACAGTGTAGGTTAGTATATTAGGACAAGTGCATGACAGTAAGGTTAGTTAGGGTTCGATTTAAAAAAAAAAAATTATAAAAAAAAAAAAATTCAGATATTGGTTGAAGAAGTGTGTCTTTAGTCGACGGCGAAAGATTGGACGGGTTTCGGCTGTCCTAACTGTGGTGGGAAGTTCGTTACACCATTGTGGGGCAAGGACTGAGAATAGGCGGCTTCTCTTTGATGACCCTCCCGGAGCTCGGATAGGAGTAGGTCTGAGGCGGCCGGAAGGCGTGTAGCTTTTCTCCAACGCGTCCGTGTTTCCGGGTTCCCGTTTTGCGCTCTGATTGGCCAGGTCATGTGACATGTGCGCCAATCGTGGGACGGCAAGTTCTGCGCCTATTTCCGGGTCGAACAGCCTGCAAACTACCTAACGCCGACTCTTTCGAAGTTGGTTAAGGTTAGAGTTTGGAATCAGGGCAGGCGTTCTATCGCCATGCTCTAAGTCAGACAAACTCTAACCGTAACCAACTTCGAAAGAGCGCCTAAGCTTAACCAGTGTAGAAACTTGCGGTCCCACGATTGGGCGTACATGTCACATGACCTGGCCAATCAGAGACACGGAAACACGAGCGCGTTGGAGAAAGGCTACAGGCGGCCAGAAGATGCAGAGTGTAGGGGTCTTGAGGGTGTGTAGTTAGAGACCATTGACCGGAGGTAGGTGGGAGCCGTTCCCTTCGCCGCACGATATGCCAGGTCGAAGGCCTTGAAGCGGATTCGTGCGGCAATGGGGAGCCAGTGCAGGTCCCTAAGAAGTGGGATGACATGGGCTGACTTTGGTAGGTTTGAGATCAGGCGGGCGGTTGCATTCTGAATGAGTTGAAGAGCCTTGGTGGCAGGGGTCGGAGGCCAGGAAGCAGTGCATTGCAGTAGTCGAGGCGAGAGATGACTGTTGATTGGACGAGGAGTTGGGTGGCTTATTTTGCAGGAAGGGGCGGATCCTTCTGACGTTGCTCAGAAGGAATCTGCAGGTTCTGGTTGTCGCTGCGATGTGAGCGGAGAAGTTCAACTGGTCGTCGAGGACAACACCAAGGTTCTTGGCGGTCGGGGACGTGGTCACAGCTGCATTCTCGACTGTGATGGTGTGAAAGGTCAGTCAGGGGGGAGGATTTGGCCGGCAGGTGAAGCAATTCTGTTTTGCTTAGGTTCAGTTTGAGGTGGTTGGTCGTCATCCAGGCGGAGATGTCGGAGAGGTATATGAAAGGAGAGGTATAGTTGAGTATCATCGGCATAGCAATGATACGAGAAGGCATGAGACGTGATAATGTTACCCAGATATTTAGTGTAGAGGGAGAAGAGAAGGGGTCCTAGGACCGAGCCCTGGGGGACACGGGAGGCCGACAGGGTCCCTCTCCATGACACTTGGTAGGAGCAGTCCTTGAGGTATGATGTCAGCGCAGACGCCACTCCCATTCCTGCGAGGGCCGCAAGGAGGATCTAATGGTTGACTGTGTCGAAGGCTGCAGATAGGTCTAGGAGAATCAGGACAGAGGAGAGGCCATTCGCTTTTTTTTTTAATAGTGTCACTTCTGATGTCGTTGTGCAGCTTAATCATTGTTGGCTGTCGTTTAGAGAATGTGAGAGAGAGAGAGAGAGAGAGAGAGAGAGAGAGGGGAGGGAGGGAGAGTAGGAGAGTGATATAGGGAGACAGAGAGAGAGAAAGATTGAGAGAGGAGAGGGGGGGAGAAGAGGGGAGGGAGAGAGAGAGGGGGGAGGGAGAGTAAGAGTGATATAGGGAGACAGAGAGGAGAGAGAACGATTGAGAGAGGGGAGAGAGAGAGGGAGAGAAGAGGGGGGGTGAGAGAAGAGGGGAGGGAGAGAACGAGAAGAGGGGGGGAGAGAGGAGAGAGAACGATTGAGAGAGACAGGGAGATGGGAGGGAGAGAGAGAGGGGGGAAAGAGAGAGAGAAGAGGGGAGGGAGAGAGAGAAGAGGGGAGGGAGAAAGAGAGAGAGAAGAGGGGAGGGAGAGAGAGAAGAGGGGAGGGAGAGAGATAAGGGGGGGTGAGAGAAGAGGGGAGAGAGAGAAGAGGGGGGGGTGAGAGAAGAGGAGAGGGAGAGAGTGAAGAGGAGGGGGTGAGAGAAGAGGGGGGAGAGAGAGAGCGCACACACACCGAACCAGCTCAGGTGATTTCCGCATGAGAGCCTTTGGAGGAGGAGAGAGTTGGTCAAAGGTCCAAAGAGCAAAGTCAATAAACAGCCACAGTCTTTAAGATGAAGGACCCTATGAGCGCCTGCTCTGTGAGTACCTGAGAGCTATTCTCCAAGATCCACTTTTCAAAATACATATCGTGGTTATAACACCGCTCTCATAGGTCTTCTATTGTAAATTAGCACTGGTTTTGTTGAATTGTTGATCAATTTCTGTTTTAACCGGGCTGTGTATCACCTGTCCTGCACCACACCTTCCACTGTGTTTCAGTACAACCTCTTGTACCAAAATGTCAAGCGCTTCTCAAAGAACGGGGAGCACTTCTGCAAGGAACTCATGGCGGTTTTTCAGCAAAGGTAAATACATTGCTATTGATTTGTTTTCGCCCGCTAGCGTTTAGAGCTTTCAACCGCACACCGTGAGCGGGAAGCGATCGATAGCAAGAGGGGGGAGGGGAGGTACAGGTATGGGCAGGGTACTATAGAAGAAAGACCGGTGTAATAAACAGTGTAAACAAAGGTGCAGATGAGGGTCTGTATATGCCCTATCGGTTATATTATATGTTACAATAAATATAGGCAATAAAGAATTTGAATCTGAATATATACTATGAGTAAGAGTAAAAGTAAACAGTATACACAAGGTGCAGTATACACAAGGTACCCTAACTGGCATGATATATGATATACGTACGTAGGTCATATGTTGTAGTCCGTGCAGGTTTAGGTGGTTAACCCTTTCACTACCACACTACAGAAGGTTAATGACGGTTAACCGTCTGTAGTGTGGTAGTGAAAGGGTTAACATTCTGCAGTGTGGTTGTGAAAGGGTTAACCCTTTGTCGTGTGGTAGTGAAAGGGTTAACCTTCTGCAGTGTGGTTGTGAAAGGGTTAACCCTTTGTCGTGTGGTAGTGAAAGGGTTAAGAGTCAGACGCACTTAGTGGTCAGACATTCCTAATAGTTCTATGCCCAATAGTGGTCCTTTAGCTTTTTATAATCAAGGAGGTGCTTTTGGTGTTATAATAATAAGCCCTTTTACTAAGTCACTATATTATAGAATCACCTCCAGAACAGACTGCACTTTACAAACCAAATTATTTATTCGATTAGATTAGATTAGACCTGGCATACAGTGCAGCGAGAGGAACGTCTCCCTCCTACCGCCGGTCAAGGGTCTCTAACTACACACTCTCAAGACCCCTACGCTCTGCATCTTCTAACTACACACCCTCAAGACCCCTACGCTCTGCATCTTCTAACTACACACCCTCAAGACCCCTCCGCTCTGCATCTTCTAACTACACACCCTCAAGACCCCTCCGCTCTGCATCTTCTAACTACACACCCTCAAGACCCCTACGCTCTGCATCTTCTAACTACACACCCTCAAGACCCCTACACTCTGCATCTTCTAACTACACACCCTCAAGACCCCTACGATCTGCATCTTCTAACTACACACCCTCAAGACCCCTATGCTCTACATCTTCTAACTACACACCCTCAAGACCCCTATACGCTCTGCATCTTCTAACTACACACCCTCAAGACTCCTACGGTCTGCATCTTCTGGCCGCCTCAGACCCACTCCTATCCGAGCTCCGGGAGGGTCATCAAGGAGAAGCAGGCTATTCACGGCCCTCGCTCCACAGTGGTGGAATGAACTTCCCACCACAGTCTGGACAGCTGAAACCCAACCAATTTTCCACGTGGACTAAAAACACTTTTTCAATCAATATCAATTTTTTTTTTTAAATAAAGATATGAACCTTCATACTGTCTTACTTACTATTATTCACTTAGCTACCAATTCATCTTCCTTACCTATATTAGTACCTACTATGCTAATATGTTTAAACTACTACCTACTATGCTAATGTCTCTATATACTACTATGCACTCAAGACTGTAGCACTCAAGTTCAACACTGTTTGACGAAACAATCTTACTGACCCTTAGCTGCCAGAGTCGTACCCTACCTTTCTGCTGACTTGTTGTACAGAACTAGTAAGTCGCTTTGGATAAAAGCGTTCAGCTAAATGACTAAATGTAAAAGCGATGGATCGTATCGGTACTCGGTATCAGTAACGATACCGATAGTTTAGTTGTCTGAACGGCCATTCGGCAGTGGGGGGAATTGGTATCGGCGACGCCTCCCTGAGTGAAAGTTTAAGTCTTCTGGGTTGAAGTTTAATGACCAAAGTAGTTACTGTTTGAATGAATGATTGTCCGTTGGCCTCCCTGCACTGGCTCCCTGTTCGTTTCGGAATTGATTTCAAAATTGCCATGTTTGTGTGTTCAAGGCCTTAAATGGTCTGGCCCCTCAGTACCTAGCTGAACTCCTCCATCTTTGTACCCCTGCTAGAGCACTGAGGTCAGCAAATAAACTACTCTTAGATGTCCCGAGGTCTAGGCTAAAGACTAAAGGCGATCAAGCTGTTGCGGTGGCTGCCCTTAAATGATGGAACAGTCTTCCACTGCAAATGAGGTCTGCCCAGACCCTACAGAGTTTTAAAAGACAGCTGAAGACTCACCTGTTTTTATTGGCGTCCTGAGGTTTGGAAAGCCACACACATCCCTGGTCGTGTCGTGATTGTTTAAAGAATTCTATTGTAGTTTTTATGACTTTGTGTGTATTAGGGCTGACCCCTATTAATCGATTAGTCGACTAATCGGTCGAAAGGAGCCGTAGTCGACTGGCCAACCTCTTAGTCGAATATAATAAAAAAAATAAAATAAAAAATTTAAATATATATATATATATATTTTTTTTTAATCATTCTTTCCAAAAGAAAAGAGGCCTAGAAGCGTGGCTAACGCTAATGGCACGCATACCAGAGGCTAACTGCCTACGAAAACAGGCACAGAGGCACTGAAAGAGGATTTCACCCGTCTAATGAACACACTAGACTAGACAAATATCAAGATGTATCCATCAGTGGACCAATTGCATGCATTTGCAGAGGACAAGAAGCCTTCAGTCGACTCCTTCAGACATTAAGCACCCCCCACAGCCCAAATGGAATGATAAAAAAAATATATAAAAAAAAACATTAGCCTATACTTATTATTTTTTCTTTTTGTCGTGGCAAATTTTGGCCAATCCTAGTCGACCATCCAAATCCTTAGTCGGGGACAGACAGCCCTAGTGTGTATACTGTATTTTGTACTTAGTATTTCTGTTTTATATTGTACAGCACTTTGGTACAACTTCGGTTGATTTTAAATGTGCTATATAAATAAAGTTGACCTTGACCTTGTTGATGAGATCGCTGCCCCCCACTGTAGGGCTGAGCTGGAGCTCACCTACGCCAAAGGACTGCAGAAGCTGGCTGGCAGGCTCACGAAGGTGTCCAAAGGAATGACAACCAAGTAAGCAACACACACAGCAGAATCTGACCCGGCTGGGTGGCTGTGCGGCTGGGTCGCATAAATGGTAAATGGCTGCTTTTTTATATAGCGCTATCCAAAGCGCTATCCAAAGCGCTTTACAATTTGTTCCTCACATTTTACCCATTCACTCACACATTCACACACCAACGGCGGAGGCGACCGTGCAAAGGTGCCGACCTGCTCATCGGGAGCAGTTAGGGGTTAAGTGTCTTGCTCATGGACACATCGACACGCTACCCGGGAGGGAGCAGGAATTGAACCGGGAACCTCCGGATTGCCAGACGATTGCTCTACCTCCCCGAGCCACTGTCGCCCCTGCGTAGAGGCGTAGAGGAATTGATATGATATGATATTTTCATTTATAATGCGCCACCCCCCAAGCCAATTTTTACATCGGTCCGGGGCACAGCCGGGGGGAAAAAAGAATACGAATAAATGGACAGGACAATGGAGACAGGGAACCAGGCAGACGGACAGACAGAGAACATAAGAACACCTCAGACACACAACACAACAGCAAAGTAACTAGTGATCATCCAGAGTGAAAAGGTGGGGTTTAAGCACGGCATTGAATGTCTGTACGGTGTTGGCAGACTTGATGTTGAGGGGGAGCTTATTCCACAGTGTCGGCGCCGTCACTGCAAAGGCCCGGAAACCCTTTGTCACCAGTTTGGCCTGCGGGACCCTCAGACATAGTTGGGCCATGCAAAATAAATTGTTTGGTTACGGTTGCCGACCGACCCTGCTGAATTATGTGCGACCCAAATATATTTTATGAGTTTGTAAAAAAAAATAATAATAATTTACAATAAAAGTTTAATTAAAGGTGACATGCATTATAAATGTCTTTTTTCAGTGTCTAGCATTGTATTATAGTAATAGGAGTTAGTATCAATGTGTTTGTGTCTCTAAATACCATATTGGTGGATTGCCGTCATCCAGGTCATTAATTTCCTGGTCGAAAAAATCAGGTCATTCTGATTTGGCTCGCATGGTGACATCACGTGGCGAGGATGGAGCGGATAGTGATCCGATTGGCTCTGAACTAACTCCCTGTCTATAGCTGTAGCGCGCGGCACAGTGGACTTCCTCAAATGGGAGAGGGAGAGAGAGAAAGAGAAGGGGACCTGCGTGTGTTTACACAGTGCTCTCTCTCTCTCTCTCTCTCTCTCTCTCTCTCTCTCTCTCTCTCTCTCTCTCTCTCTCTCTCTCTCTGTCTGCCACTCGCAGACTGTGTGGATGACTGTCACTGAAAGTGCTTATGGGCGGAGCCCAGCCAATAACAGGCTGAAATCTTGAGGCTGGAAAATGATGCTTTTGAGTACTCCATTAGAAATATAAAACAATGATTTTTTTTTTTTTTTAAATAAACCTTACAGATGTCTTCCATAGACTCACAGGAATTGTGTAAAGTTGCCCAAATAGTGCTAGGAATAGCAATGCAGGTCCCCTTTAAATCTTAGTAAAAAAGTGCAGTCCATGTCAATAATGAGAATATATAAAAAGCAAGTATTTCACAATATTTGCAGAGCTCTCTAACGTCAGGATATTTAGTGAGTAGTATTTAGGGGTGGCATTTTTAATACTACTACCTTTGTACATTGTACTTTTGTAGTACAGTGTCTTTGTATTTTAACCTTTAGTATATGGATATTAAACATGCTGGCAGAATACATGCATCCATGTTGTCGTGAAAAATAAAATAAAAAAATTCCCTATCCATACTTGCAATGAAAATGAATAAATAAATAAATTCCCTACCTACCCATGGCCTTAATTGACAACCAACAGGAACCAAACAATTTATTTTGTTAGGCGATCTGAGGGACCTGGAGCTGACGGGTTGGACCAAGAGTTCCTCACTTGGTCAGTCGTCCCTACGAACAGTGCTCGTGGGTGGGAAGCCAGTGGGGTATGAGTGATGGCCGTTGCAAACAGCGACTCCTACTGGTCGGTCGGGGCACCTGTTCAGCAGGGAGGGGATCTGGGGGAAATAGCGTGACCCTCTGCACGCGTTACGTTCCCCCAGTGAAACTCCTCGCTGTCAGGTGAAAAGAAGTGGCTGGCGACTCCACATGTATCGGAGGAGGCATGTGGTAGTCTACACCCTCCCCAGACCGACAGTAGGGCAGCATGTGGTAGTCTACACCCTCCCCAGACAGACAGTACGGCAGCATGTGGTAGTCTACACCCTCCCCAGACCGACAGTAGGGCAGCATGTAGTAGTTCTACACCCTCCCCAGACCGACAGTATGGCAGCATGTAGTAGTCTACACCCTCCCCAGACCGACAGTAGGGCAGCATGTGGTAGTCTACACCCTCCCCAGACCGACAGTAGGGCAGCATGTGGTAGTCTATACCCTCCCCAGACCGACAGTAGGGCAGCATGTGGTAGTCTACACCCTCCCCAGACCGACAGTAGGGCAGCATGTGGTAGTCTACACCCTCTCCAGACCGACAGTAGGGCAGCATGTGGTAGTCTAGACCCTCCCCAGACCGACAGTAGGGCAATGTGCGCAACGACCAGGAAGGGAATTGGCATAACGACAAAATGTATTTAATCAGATTTAATCAGGAGAATCAAGATGGCTCTGAAGAAAACCCTTTATGGACCAGTATTGTTATTGCTTTTGTACAACATTTTATAAGATAAGATAAGATTCCTTTATTGATCCCCTTGGGAAAATGTGGGCGTGGGAGGTATGGGCAGGGTAATAGTAGAAAGACATAAATATAGGAAATAATATTTTATCTGAATATAGAAATATGAGAAAAATAAACAGTGTAAACAAAGGTGCAGATGAGGGTCTGTATGCCCTATCGGTTATATTATACATTACAATAAATATAGACAATGAAGAACCTGAATATATACTATGAGTTAGAGTAAAGTTAACAGTATGCACAAGGTACCCTAACTGTCATGATATACATCATACGTTGTAGTTCATGTAGGTTTTGGTGTTTAAGAGTCAGACACACTTAAGTGGTCAGACGTTCCTAATAGTTCGAGTTTTGCAGCCGTTGGTTCTCCAGCTCCATGGTTGGGCATGGACTGCTGCCACAAACAACGTTAAATGCCGGTACCGCAGCATACTAACACAAACTGGTACAACAACAGTTTCTACCCACAGGCAGGGAACAGTTAATCCACCCATTACTGGACTCAAATGCTGCTACAATGCTCAGCCACGCTATTGCACCCTCGTGCATCAATATAATGTGCAATTATCTTTTAAGTTCAAGTTTCAAGTTTCTTTATTAGTTGTCATAGTAAAAAATACAGAATACTTTTCCATTAAATGCTTTTTTCTGTATGAGCTCCTGGGAGTGTGCTAGATAAAAATAGATAAAAAGTATAAAATAGAAAGTCAAAAGTATGTAAACAAAAAGTGTTCAGTCAATATACATTATATACAATATACAATACAGATTTTACTTGTCGAATGTGTACTTATTTGTATTTACTTGTACTTGTTATTGCACATACCGCAGACAGTTTATTGTATATAAATACCTGCTTTTTTATTCCGTTAATTGTTGCTTTTTATTCCTTGATGATGCTGTGGAGTAAACAGAGAGTAAGAATCCCATTGTACTTGTTGCTATGGAAAATTAATCTCAAAACCAACCACAATTAGTTCCCCCGTTGCTAAGCAAACTTCCTACCCGGCGATATGAAGCGCTCGTGGAATGTCTCTCGTCCAATCACAACGCAGTGTTTGGAACCGTGGTGTAAACTGCCTGTGAATAATAATAATCACAAGAGCTGATGGTAAAAAAAAAAAAACAGGAAAAATAAATCGCATCTTACGAGGCGGTTTGGATCCAAACGCTGTTGGATAACGAGCTCGTTAGGATGGAAACCCTGTCGGATAACGAGCTCGCTGGGCCGTAAATCTAACCTTTTCCTGTGTCTCTCCCGCTCAGCTCCACCTACAGCGCCTGGTGTCATGTGTCCGACGAGATGTACTCCTCAGCAGACACACACAGGTACCTCCCCACCCCACATCTCCCCAACCCTCCTCCCCACCCACCCCTCCTCACCCCACCTCTTCCTGCTACCATCATCCTTGCTACCATCCCTGACCTTCTTGTCTTAACCGTTGAAATGCCCTTTTCAGAAATACAATTTTTTTCACTACAATCTATTTCCTGTCTGAACAGGTGCCCTAAAATGACCCTTTCTGTATGTAATATAACCATCAAAGTCCATACCGTGGAAACCAGCGGACCTTGATGCCCTGAACAAAGACCGTGCCCCCCCCTTCTCTCTCTCATAGGCTCTCTCTTCCTACACAGTATGGAACTCCTAGTATGTTTAAGGAAGTGTCCTTTTCTGAAAAAATAATAAATAATAAATTTATTTTGTGTTTACTGCAAAGGGGAGGGACTGAGAGACACATGTTACTGACCAAACACTCTATACCAGTGATGGCTGTTTACTGCAGAGTGGAGGGACTGGGAGACCCATGTTACTGACCAGACACTCTATATCAGTGATGGCTGTTTACTGCAGAGTGGAGGGACTGGGAGACCCATGTTACTGACCAGACACTCTATATCAGTGATGGCTGTTTACTGCAGAGTGGAGGGACTGGGAGACCCATGTTACTGACTAGACACTCTATATCAGTGATGGCTGTTTACTGCAGAGTGGAGGGACTGGGAGACCCATGTTACTGACCAGACACTCTATACCAGTGATGGCTGTTTACTGCAGAGTGGAGGGACTGGGAGACCCATGTTACTGACCAGACACTCTATATCAGTGATGGCTGTTTACTGCAGAGTGGAGGGACTGGGAGACCCATGTTACTGACTAGACACTCTATATCAGTGATGGCTGTTTACTGCAGAGTGGAGGGACTGGGAGACCCATGTTACTGACCAGACACTCTATACCAGTGATGGCTGTTTACTGCAGAGTGGAGGGACTGGGAGACCCATGTTACTGACCAGACCCTCTATATCAGTGATGGCTGTTTACTGCAGAGTGGAGGGACTGAGAGACCCATGTTACTGACCAGACACTCTATACCAGTGATGGCTGTTTACTGCAGAGTGGAGGGACTGGGAGACCCATGTTACTGACCAGACACTCTATACCAGTGATGGCTGTCAGAATGTAGAGCTATATAACACATTATTCTAACAAAGAAATAACACTTTAACCACCTTTAAGATGTGTTAATCTGTTGTTGTTGATGATGATGATGATGATGATGATGATGATGATGATGATCTTCATGCAGTGAACAGGGATAAAATGTAAATATAATAATGATGTTTTGGTTTCAGGACTTTAGGAAATGCCTTTCAGCAAGAAGCAATTCTGGAATTACGGCAACTCATAGAGGAGCACAATAAGAGGAAGAGGCCTGTACGTCATCCGTCTCTAACCCCCACATCTACCATCCAGCTTTACTGTCCATCATCTGTCTCTAACCTCCAGCTTTACTGTCTGTCATCTGTCTCTAACCCCCACATCTACCATCCAGCTTTACTGTCTGTCATCTGTCTCTAACCCCCACATCTACCATCCAGCTTTACTGTCTGTCATCTGTCTCTAACCACCA
This sequence comes from Notolepis coatsorum, assembly GCF_963971535.1. Lineage (NCBI taxonomy): Eukaryota > Metazoa > Chordata > Actinopteri > Aulopiformes > Paralepididae > Notolepis > Notolepis coatsorum. The sequence goes on along the minus strand of NC_140169.1, from coordinate 164,228,923 downwards.
CATCTACCATCCAGCTTTACTGTCTGTCATCTGTCTCTAACCCCCACATCTACCATCCAGCTTTACTGTCTGTCATCTGTCTCTAACCACCACATCTACCATCCAGCTTTACTGTCTGTCATCTGTCTCTAACCCCCACATCTACCATTCAGCTTTACTGTCCGTCATCTGTCTCTAACCCCCACATCTACCATCCAGATTTACTGTCTGTCATCTGTCCCTAACCCCCACATCTAACCTCCAGCTTTACTGTCCGTCATCTGTCTCTAACCCCCACATCTACCATCCAGCTTTACTGTCTGTCATCTGTCTCTAACCCCCACATCTAACCTCCAGCTTTACTGTCTGTCATCTGTCTCTAACCCCCACATCTACCATCCAGCTTTACTGTCTGTCATCTGTCTCTAACCCCCACATCTACCATCCAGCTTTACTGTCTGTCATCTGTCTCTAACCCCCACATCTACCATCCAGTTTTACTGTCTGTCATCTGTCTCTAACCCCCACATCTACCATCCAGCTTTACTGTCTGTCATCTGTCCCTAACCCCCACATCTAACCTCCAGCTTTACTGTCCGTCATCTGTCTCTAACCCCCACATCTACCATCCAGCTTTACTGTCTGTCATCTGTCTCTAACCCCCACATCTAACCTCCAGCTTTACTGTCTGTCATCTGTCTCTAACCCCCACATCTACCATCCAGCTTTACTGTCTGTCATCTGTCTCTAACCCCCACATCTACCATCCAGCTTTACTGTCTGTCATCTGTCTCTAACCCCCACATCTACCATCCAGTTTTACTGTCTGTCATCTGTCTCTAACCCCCACATCTACCATCCAGCTTTACTGTCTGTCATCTGTCTCTAACCCCCACATCTACCATCCAGCTTTACTGTCTGTCATCTGTCTCTAACCCCCACATCTACCATCCAGTTTTACTGTCTGTCATCTGTCTCTAACCACCACATCTAACCTCCAGCTTTACTGTCTGTCATCTGTCTTTAACCCCCACATCTACCATCCAGTTTTACTGTCTGTCATCTGTCTCTAACCCCCACATCTACCATCCAGTTTTACTGTCTGTCATCTGTCTCTAACCCCCACATCTAACCTCCAGCTTTACTGTCCGTCATCTGTCTCTAACCCCCACATCTACCATCCAGTTTTACTGTCTGTCATCTGTCTCTAACCCCCACATCTACCATCCAGCTTTACTGTCTGTCATCTGTCTCTAACCCCCACATCTACCATCCAGTTTTACTGTCTCTCATCTGTCTCTAACCCCCACATCTACCATCCAGCTTTACTGTCTCTCATCTGTCTCTAACCCCCACATCTACCATCCAGCTTTACTGTCTGTCATCTGTCTCTAACCCCCACATCTACCATCCAGCTTTACTGTCTGCATTCTAGTAATGCAGTCGTTCTATTCTGCTCTGTTTTCATAGCTTGATGGTGTTGTTGAGAAATCTGGAAAGCTAGTCACCACTAACTGGACTGAGCAGCTCAAGGTAATATATCCACTAACAAGAATGGAAAGAGATGTATTAAGATAAGATATTCCTTTATTGAATCCGGGTGTCATGGCACCGAGTGTCATGGCAGCATGGGGGAGGGGGGGGGGGGGGGGTACAGGTATGGGCAGGGAAATAGATTAAATACATACACATAGAGGCCATATTATATATATTATATAATGTAATCTGAATATGGAAAATATGAGAAAAATAAACGGTGTAAACAATATAATTAACTCTGAATATAAAAATATGAGAAAAATAAACAGTATACACAAGGTGCAGATGAGGGTCTGTAACCTAACTGGCATGATATATACGTCATACCTTGTAGTCCGTGCAGGTTCTGGTGGTAAAGAGAATTTTGAATGCTTTAAGGAAAACCTCCATATCATCAAAGCATCTCCCGTTTTTAAAGCTGCAATCATTATTTTCTGACAGCATTTTCAAAACGTCTAATATGTCTATATTACTACCTACTATGCTGATATGTCTATACTACTACCTACTATGCTGATATGTCTATACTACTACCTAATATGCTAATATGTCTATACTACTAGCTACTATGCTAATATTTCTATACTACTAGCTACATGCTAATATGTCTATATTACTACCTACTATGCTAATATGTCTATATTACTACCTACTATGCTAATATGTCTATAATACTACCTACTATGCTAATATGTCTATATTACTACCTACTATGCTAATATGTCTATACTACTACCTACTATGCTAATATGTCTATATTACTACCTACTATGCTAATATGTCTATACTACTACCTACTATGCTAATATGTTTATATTTACTACTTACTATGCTAATATGTCTATACTACTACCTACTATGCTAATATGTCTATACTACTACGCTAATATGTCTATACTACTACCTACTATGCTAATATGTCTATACTACTACCTGCTATGCTAATATGTCTATACTACTACCTACTATGCTAATATGTCTCACATGTTTCGAGCAACACTGTACTTATTGTACTTATTTTATGCCTATTCTTATGTCTGCACTTTCTACATTGCACTACTTTTATTGTCTTTTTATACCTATGTCTGCACTTCATGCATTGCTTTTATTCTGTCAGCTGTATGCTAATTTTGTGCTATTTGCTGTGGGGCACTTTGGGCTGTAATCCATGTGTCAAAGGTGCTATATAAATAAAGTTATTATATTATAATTATAATAATAATAATAATTATTATTATTATTATTATTATTATTATTATTATTATTATTATTATTATTATTATTATTATTATTATTATTATTATTATTATTATTATTATTATTATTATTATTATTATTATTATTATTATTATTATTATTATTATTATTATTATTATTATTATTATTATTATTATTCTGTTATACTATATTAAATTATACTATATTAAATTATATTATATTATATTATATTATATTATATTATATTATATTATATTATATTATATTATATTATATTATATTATATTATACTATATTATACTATATAATGTGTTGCCGTTGAACCCTTCGGAGGTGTCGTGGGCCTGTCAACAAAACACCAATGAAGGAGGGTGCCCGCCTGAAGACCCCAGTGAAGCTTTTACCACTACCCCATTCAATATAAAGTGCTGATTATCTAAGGGATTGTAATATCAAGTCCTATAAGCTCAACCAACTATATTATATTATATTATATTATATTACATTACATTACATTACATTACATTACATTACATGACATTACATTACATTACATTACATTATATTATATTATATTATATTATATTATATAGACCACTTATTTTAACAGGTAGAGCTATTATTTTAACAAACAAAAAAATACCACTTACTGCACCTTTAATCTTTCCTAACCCCACTACAGTTTCCTGTTCTGTCAAAGCTCCACTTCTTGTCTGACTCGATATACAGCAATCAGAGTTGCGACACTCCTCTTCGACCGACACTGAGATACACACGCCTGCTGTAAAAGACTCCAGATAAAACCCACAGCTCATACTGAAGGAGTAGGACTAGCTTTAAACAAACACAGGAAGGAACAATTATCAAACAGTGACTTCAAACAGCTGCTGACTGAATCTAAGTAAGTTTATAACAATTGTCATTAAAGGTGAAGGTAAACTTCAGGGAGCATTCCAGAGGAGGGAGTGTTACTGAGAGACAAAATGGCTTCGTCTCATTGTGAAGAGGATCTGTCTTGTCCTGTGTGCTGTGACATCTACAATGGCTACCTGTCCTCTTGTCGTGTAGCCACAGCTTCTGTAAAGCCTGTCTGCAGGAATGCTGGACAGACAGAGAAGACAAGAACTGTCCACTTTGTAGGGAAATCTCTTCAAGTTCAAATCCTCCTCGTAACTTGGCTTTGAAGAACCTGTGTGAGGCCATCAGGGAAAGAGCACGTCTTAAGGTGCTCTGCAGTCTGCACAGAGAAGAACTCAAGCTCTTCTGTCTGGATGACCTCCAGCTCATCTGTGTGGTGTGCAGTGTTGTGCTAGTTACTGAAAAATAGTAACTCAGTTACTTTACTAGTTACTTCATTTCAAAGTAACTTCGTTACTGTACTAGTTACTTACACCCAAAAGTAATGAGTTACTGTGAAAAGTAACTATTTAGTTATTTAAAAAAAAAGATAAAAAAAAAAAGATTGCTCCCGAGTCCCATGCCCTATAGTACTCAAAATCGGTTGATCAACTTGACAGTTTCCATTCACATCACCGAACTCTGCTAAGCAATGTGGTCTAGATACAAACACAAATCTGACACAAACAAATGTTGTCCCGAGTCATATAATAAGAAGTGCGCGGGTTGAAGGAACAGCCTTGATGTCGCCGGAGCGTTTCATTATAACCATTATAATTCAAGGGTACTACGACTATGCTTGCACCTCATGGTACCAAAGCAAAATTACAAACATCACAAAACAAACTGGTCAGACTACTACTTGACCTGAACCCCAGAACCCACCTCACCCCTGCCCACTTTGACAACCTAGGATGGCTTAGACTAGACGACAGAGTACAGCAACTTGCAATGGGCCTGGTCTACAAGATACACTATACGACCGGGGTACCCATGTACATGTCAAAATACTTCCCAAAGGTCAGTGAATACCACAACCACTACACCAGAGGAAGCTCAACAAATCATGTAAAACCCAGATTCGGCTCAAACAAGGGACTAACGTTTCGCAATTATGCCACAACAATGTGGAACGCCCTACCCAAAGCTGTAAAGGAATACATATGTATATACTCTGTCAGGATCTAGGGGTAACAGTACTGTATATTTGAATACCGTTTATGTCACAAATGTATCAGTACTAAATACCTATGTCCCTATGCCATAAATGTCATGTATGTTGTGTATGTCATAAATGTCTATATGAATTGAAAATGGGGGACCCTGATGGAAACAAGACAAACGTCTTTCTCAGGTCTGCATCCCCTTAACAATTGTATGTATTGAGCCGTACTGTATTGTACCCATTCTGCAATCTGCTAAATAAAGTTTTCATTCATTCATTCATTCACCATCTTGCAAGTTGCAACGTTGTTTAAGATATCAATCAAAGCATTGCAACGTTAGAATAGTTAGGATATCAATTGTGCATGAAAGGACTATATTTATATTGTTTGATTAGTATTATGAGATTCCCTGGCAGATTTCGTAAAGTCAAAATCCGTTGATCAACTTGAGTTTCAGTGAACACATTGCACTGACTCACCAAAGTCTGCGGTGGTTGAGATGTAGTAACGTAACGTTACGTTAGTCCAGTTGACTCCAGCAGCGCCTCAAACATGTTCTTTATCTCGTTTCCATGTTGTATATTAATTATCTCTCCAAGTAGTTGCTAAATGGTTTGTTAGTTTGTTACTGCGTTCTTTTTATGTCGATTCATAGCGAGCGTTTGTTTTGTTTACAATAGAGAGGGTCTATTTCTTTCCGTAGCCGCATTTCCTGCGCACTTCTGATTGGCCAGTGGCCAGACTCGCCTCGTATCATTCTACGCGGGTGGGGATGAGGATAATAATAATAATCACTACCGCTCGCTATCAATCTACGCCGTATATAACGCAAATAACGCAGTGACGAACCATTCAGTAACGTAAGTAGCGTTACTGAATTTCAAAAGTAATGCGTTAGAGTACTAGTTTCGGCAAAAAGTAACTTCGTTTCTGTAACGCGTTACTTTGTAACGCGTTAGTCCCAACACTGGTGGTGTGTCAGTCCTCCAGAAAACACAAGAGCCACAACTGCTGTCCCATAGAGGAAGCTTCGGAGGACCACAAGAAGGAGCTCCAGGCTCAACTGAAGACCTTGCGTGACAAGCTAAAGGTCTTTAATGAAATCAAACAAACATGCAACCACACAGCAGAACACTTGAAGGTCCAGACCCTGCACACAGAGAAGCAGATTAAGGAGGAGTTTAAGAAGCTTCACCAGTTTCTCCACGAGGAAGAGGAGGCCAGGGTAGCTGCACTGAAGGAGGAAGAGGAGCAGAAGAGTCAGCCGATGAAGGAGAGGTTTGAGGGGCTGGAGAGAGAGATGTCAACCCTTTCAGACACGATCGGAGTCGTAGAGCGGGAGCTGAGAGCTGAAGACGTCTCCTTCCTGCAGAACTACAAGACCACACTGAACAGAGCTCAGTGCAACCTGCCTCGTCCACAGCTGGTCTCAGGAGCGCTGATAGACGAGGCCAAACACCTGGGCAACCTGACCTTCAGAGTCTGGGAGAAGATGAAGGAGAGGGTCAAGTTCACTCCTGTCACTCTGGACCCAAACACTGCATCACCCTGGTTCTCTATATCTGATGATCTGACCAGTGTGAGATGCACAGTCACAAAGCAGCAGCTCCCTGACAACCCAGAGAGGAACATGGCGTATAACATTGTTCTGGGTTCTGAGAGCTTCAGCTCAGGATAACACAGCTGGGAGGTGGAGGTGGGAGACCATCCTAGATGGGCTATAGGTGTAGTTAAAGAGTCATTTGACAACAAGAGAGAGAGGCTAAAGTTATCACCACAACATGGTATCTGGGCTCTACGTTATTGGAGTGGTGAGTACACTAATGGTCTGGGTCAGATCCTCACAGTGAGGAGGAGCCTCCAGAGGATCAGAGTACAGCTGGACTATGACGGGGGGAAGCTGTCCTTCTACGACCCTGAAGACGTGACTCACATCTGCACTCATGAACACACCTTCACTGAGAAACTCTACCCATTCTTCACTATAGGAGAGGCTGGTGATGCCATACACCCTGATATAAACATCTGCCAATCAGTGGTGTCTCTCTCTGTGGTATAGTCATGACAGTGAGGTGTGTTTGTGTGTGTTTGTATAAAACCCTGTTGCACAGGGTAGCTGGCATAAAGCTAGATTAGATTAGCCAACCACATGCTAGTAATTCGAAAAATAGAATAAAAGAATAAAAAATTTAGCTCGACTACATGTGTGTGTATGTGTATGAGAGAGAGAGACACAGAGAGAGAGAGAGAAAGAGAGAGAGAGATAGATACACAGATAGAGAGAGGGAGACAGAAAGAGAGAGGGGAGAGTTGAGTTCACTTATCTTTTAATTTGTGCTGATCTGCATAATTTCACGTCATGTTATATGCAGGACGGACCGGCAGACATGTTATATTGTGTATGTTTCCGGTCATGATGTGCTTTATCAGGGGGGGTGTCTTGGATGGGGATGTGGTGGGGATTGATGTGTGGGGTGTTTAGAGCAACACTGTACTTATTGTACTTATTTTATGCCTATTCTTATGTCTGTACTTTCTACATTGCACTACTTTTATTGTCTTTTAAGATAACATAAGATAAGATGATCCTTTATTAATCCCCTTGGGCAGGCCCGGACTGGCCATCGGGAGAACAGGGAGTTTTCCTGGTGGCCTGGCCTGCACAGATTTGTTTTTGTTTATGTTTTACCCGCAGTCAGGCCACTGAACTTAGAAGCAGGCCAGGCCAGTGTTTCTAGTTGCGGCGGCGCGATAGTTAGATAACCTAGGTGGGGAACAACCAGGAGATCACTGCGATAGAGGGTAATGCAGTCAAACAAGTTGGATAACTATCTCTCTCTCTCTCTCTCTCTCTCTCTCTCTCTCTCTCTCTCTCTCTCTCTCTCTCTCTCTCTCTCTCTCTCTCTCTCTCTCTCTCTCTCTCTCTCTCTCTCTCTCTCTCCCCTTACACACACAAAGGGAGCCACATGTGATTGGTGGAGGCAGGACTATTACAAAAAAACTAAAGATCCATCAAAATCAGTGTTGTTGACACATGCTAGCCTGTAATAACCCCCCCCCCCCCCCCCATCACACACACTGACATTTAAATGATTACAATTCTAAAATGTATTGAATATGTGGTGGTTATGATCAGGGCTGAAGTTGAATAAAAGATTTATGAAAGAAAAAGTTGTAAATTATTTCAACATATAATATTTGTATGGTGTTTTTGAAGAGGACAATAGTCCCCTAAAGAGTGTCAATATTTTTTTCAATCTGACATTACAAAAAAAATGAATCCTTCAAAATCAGTGTTGTTGCTAATCATTGGCATATGCTAAAATCGTTAAAATTTTTAACAATTCCTGCACCAGAATGCAGGAAATTAAGTCTTTGTAACAAAAAAAATCCTGGTGGGGGACTCCCAGACCCCCGCTTAAAAAGTGGCCTGACTGGGGCTATATTTCGCACTATATTTCCTGGCCTGAATGATTTCCCCAGTCCGGCCCTCCTGCCCTTGGGGAAATTCAGGTGTCAAATCAGCATGGGGGGGGGGGTACAGAGCTTCACAGTCCAGTATCTATATACACTATAGATACTAGGGGTGTAACGGTACACAAAAACCACGGTTCGGTACGTACCTTGGTTTTGAAGTCAAGGTTCGGTACGGGTTTTCGGTACAGTGGGGGAAAGTTTGGCTTTCCATGTTCCACTCAGGGGTGATGTAGTGTGCAGTAACTAATTGTACTTGTAGGGCTGTCAACGAATATTCTATATTGAAATTAATAATTGACTTGAAAAATAAATAAAAATGATATTAGATTGTGAAAAAAACAGCCCCCGGTGGGCGGTCGTTAGTGGTTAACATACCGTTGTATTCATTCGGTACACTACACAGCTGTTCGGTACGGTACGGTACACACTGAAACTGTTCAGTTCGGTACGGATACGTGTACCTTTACACCCCTAATAGATACAATATAAAATATAAATACAAATACAATATAAAAAGTACAAAATACAAGATAGTCCAGTGAGTGCAGGTGGATATGAGTTCTCACGTCCCGAGGTCTGACAATGATAGTTCTCCTGGCAGCAGAGCCGGCCGTCCGAGCCCTTGGTTGTAGAGCCTGATGCCTGCCGCCGGTATAAAGGACGGTTTGTGGTGTGTCGGGGGGGATGAGTCTTTGGCTCAACGTGCTCTTCATTCTGGCTAGCTCCTCATAGAGGGGGTGAGAGGGGTTCTCCAGGATGGCTTCTAGCTTTTTCCTCATCCTCCTCTCAGCCACCACCTCTAGATTATCCAGCTCACCACCCACTACTGAGCTAGCCTTCTTCACCAGCTTGTTCAGCTTGCTGGAGTCCCTCAAGCTGATGTTGCCCCCCCAGCACAGCACAGCAAAAAAGAGGACTGGTAGAAAGATAGCAGCAGTCGGTTGCACACGTCGAACGACCTGAGTCTCCTAAGGAAGAACAGCCTGCTCTGTCCCTTCCTGTAGAGGGCCTCAGTGTTGTCCGACCAGTCCAGTTTTTGTTCAGGTGAACTCCAAGGAATGTGTAGGACTCCACCATCTCTACCTCCTCCCCTCCAAGGATTATGGGAGAAGGGGGACCCTTCCTGCCTCCCCGGTAGTCCACCACCCGCTCCTTTGTCTTGCTGACGTTGAGTTGGAGGTGGTTACTGTCGGACCACCCTACGAAGCTCTCCACCAGAGCCCTGTACTCAGCCTCATGACTCAAGGATACTACCTACTATGCTAATATGTCTCTATTACCGGTACTATTAATATGTCTATACTACTACCTACTATGCTAATATGTCTATATTACTACCTACTATGCTAATATGTCTATACTACTACCTACTATGCTAATATGTCTATACTACTACCTACTATGCTAATATGTCTATACTACTACCTACTTTGCTAATATATATATACTACTACCTACTATGCTAATATGTCTATACTACTACCTACTATGCTAATATGTCTATACTACTACCTACTATGCTAATATGTCTATACTACTACCTACTATGCTGATATGTCTATACTACTACCTACTATGCTGATATGTCTATACTACTACCTACTATGCTAATATGTCTATACTACTACCTACTATGCTAATATGTCTATACTACTAGATACTATGCGAATATGTCTATACTACTACTATGTCTATATTACTACCTACTATGCTAATATGTCTATACTACTACCTACTATGTTAATATGCACTCAAGACTGTAGCACTCAAGTTCAACACTGTTGATGAATAATCTTACTGACCCTTAGCTGCCAGAGTTGTACCCTTCCTTCCTCCCTGCTGACTTGTTGTACACAACTTGTAAGTCGCTTGGGATAAAAGCGTTCAGCAGCTAAATGACTAAATGTTAACTTTTGACCAATACAGGTAAAGAAGAAGCTGGGTGGAATAACGCGGGAGCACGAGGCGCTCTTTAACTTTGTGGAGAACAACCGGCAGATCTGCACGGAGAAGGAGAAGCAGAAGGTACGACGCGTCCACTTGTGTTGTTGTTCATGATGACTCACATGCTTTTAGTCGGGGGGGGGGGGCAGTGGCTCAGGAGGTAGAGCAGTTGCCTGTTAATCGGAAGGTTCCTCATTCGATTCCCACTCTCCTCCTGGCAGCGTGTCGAAGTGTCCTTGTGTCCTTGAGCGAGACACTTAAGCCCTAATTGCTCCCGTTGAGCATGATCGCCTCCGCCGTCAGGCTGTGTGGGTGAATGTGAGGCGTGATGATCAAGGCTGTTATATAAATGCAGTTCCACAGACGTTAAGCACCACCTCCATGGCCGCTCGAAATCTGTGACTTGTCAGAAAAAAAAATTTGTTTGCTGGCTGTCTGCTGATCCGAGATACGAATACCTTACCTGTGCAGATGAATGTGAGAGGATGACATGTCACATGAAAACAAACTTGCCTGGTGGTACTAAATCCAGATTGAACTCTGCCATTGGAAAGGGGAGATTTGGCCCGATCCATAGATGAGTGACTTGGCCATAATAAGGTCATTTATAGGCCTGATATTCTATATTCTATAATCATATTTCAAATGGCATGTGTCCGGATGGCAGAATTCATTACTGTATCTACACAAAACCTCCTGTTAATCATCTGCCCTTTATTTTTTGTACACGTGATCTCAAGACGTTTTTTTTGTGGAAGAAAACAGTTTGTTTGTGGTTAGATAACACTGGAAGAAAACAGTTTGTTTGTGGTTAGATAACACTGTAGACAGGGTCAATTTTCAGAAAATCATAACCCTGAAGGCATTTCGTGTTTATTTTTGGTACACAACATTTCTAGGGGTATTAAGGGGTGCTGAATCCAAATCTGCCGTATACCAAGCTCAAAAATGTCAAATAAGGCCTCAAAATTGAGAAATCCAACATGGCCGCCAGCGCCAGGCTGAAGTCTATTTAAGTGCATATCTTTTTGACTAAACAAGGTAGAAACATGAATGAAATGTGTTTTTATATGTTTGCATACATGAGGAATTTAAAATCATATCTTGATTTTAGATCAGTTGTGAAAATGTTGCTTGAAACTCATATTTATAGCAGAAACGGTGGTCGTTATTGATGCATAACTCATCAACCAAATAAGAAAGAAAAGCAGGATGATCCCAGGCCATGGATTTATTCATCAAACTCTTTTCTCTTGAATTTTTTTAATCAACATGTCATTTATGCAAATTAGATAGTCCTTAATATGCGTACAGTAGCTTAGGTACAGTAATTTATTGTCAGTCATCAATCGTATTCAGGCAGGTGTCGCAGGTGTCTTGCAGTTGCATGATTCATCTAATGCCACTTTTCCTGAATAGAATAGAATAGATTCTAATATAATAAAATAAAAAGATTATTTTACCATATCAATATAAGTGAATGTTCAAGTTTCTTTATTAGTTGTCATACAGAATACAGAATACTTTGCATGAAATGTTTCTTTCTGTGTTGCTCCTGAGAGTGCTAGATAATAACAAGATAGTATAAAATAAGTATAATAAGTATAAAATAGAAAGTCAAGAAGTCAAGTACGTAAACAAGTGTAAACAACAATTGTTCAGTCAGTGTTTATATACAGTATGTACAGCTGGTACAAAAATGGTGAGGTATAGCTTAGCTTGTGGTGCCACCTTGTAGTGGTGAGGTGCAATAAGGAATGAGAATGATGTGCAATTTCCTTACCAATAATATAAATATAAAGTGTAAAGTGTGTCTAACGTGGTAAAGTGGGTGCTACAGTGTGTTGTTTATTTAAGTGAGTGTATGTGCGCTGTGGGTGTGTTGATGGTTTGCTTATTGTTCATTGTTCATTCATTGAGCATCCTGATGGCCTGGGGATAGAAGCACCTTCTGAGTCTCTCTGTGCTTGCCATGGAGACTCCGGTATCGCTTGCCTGATCGCAGCAGTTCAAAGAGGCAGTTGTTTGAGTGGCTGGAGTCTTTGATTATTCTCTTAGCCTTGCCCATGCACCGCTTGTTGTAAATGTCTTGGAGAGTGGGAAGCCCACCTTCAATTGTGCGTTCGGCTGAACGGGCCACTCTCTGTAGTAGTCTGCTGCGGTCTTGTGCAGTGTTATTCCCAAACCAGGAGGTGATATTGCCAGTCAGGATGCTCTCTATTGTGCATGAGTAGAAGTTCTTGAGGATCTTCTGACTCACGTTGAACTTCCTTAAGCGCCTAAGGAAGTAGAGGCATTGTCGTGCCTTCTTGATAACACTGTCAATGTGTGTGGTCCATGTCAAGTCCTCGGATATGTGGACTCCGAGGTACTTAAAACTGTTCACTCTCTCAACCGGTGCCCCGTCGATGCTGAGGGGGCTGTAGTCCCTGACCCCGACCTCCTAAAGTCCACAATCATCTCCTTTGTTTTGCTGATGTTCAGGGAGAGGCTGTTCTCTTGACACCATCCCGCTAGAACCTTAACCTCTTCCAGGTAGGCCCTCTCATCGTTTGCAGAGATCAGGCCCACCACTACTGTGTCGTGAGCAAATTTGATGATTGTGTTGTTGTTCCGCTGTGCCACACAGTCATGTGTGTACAGGGAGTGGAGGAGGGGACTCAGGACACAGCCCTGGGGGGCCCCTATGTTGAGAGTGCTGGATGAGGAGGTGCAGTTGCCTGCTCTCACCACCTGGGGTCTGCCCGTCAGGAAGTCCAAGACCCACTGGCAGAGGTCATAGTTCAAGCCCAGGTCCCTGAGCTTGGCTATGAGTTTGGAGGGGACTATGGTATTGAATGCTGAGCTGTAGTCGATGAATAGCATTCTCACATAGTTCCCCTGCCTCTTGTCCAGGTGTGATGCTGCTGTGTGCAGCACATGGGCTATGGCGTCCTCCGTGGACCTGTTGGGGCGGTATGCAAATTGCAGGGGGTCCAGGTTGATGGGGAGGGAGGAACAGATGTAGCCCTTCACTAGCTTCTCAAAGCACTTCATGGCTATGGAGGTGAGAGCTACAGGGCGGTAGTCGTTGAGGCAAGCTGGCTTGGATTTTTTGGGTACAGGGATAATGGTGGACTTCTTCAGACAGGTGGGGATGACAGCCTGTTCTAAGGACAGGTTAAATATGTCAGTGAATACCGGGGCCAGTTGGTCGGCACAGACTTTTAGGACGCGGCCGGGGATACCGTCCGGACCTGCTGCCTTCCTGATATTCACTTTCTTAAACGTCCTCCTCACCTCATGTTCTGTTATCCTGAACACTGAGTCTCCATCAGCAGCGCCCCCCCCCCCCTCCTCCATTGCAGTGGTTTGTAGGCTGGTGCTGTTATTGAAGTTCAATTGAATCCCTGTAGCGCCTTTTTGCTTCTATTACTGTCCTCCTAACATTGTATCTCACCACCTTGTGGTCATTCATGTTGCCATGTTGTTGTTGCCATGTTGTCACAAGCCTGGCGTTGTATGCTGAGGTGCGCGCCTTCAGAGCTTCACGGACGGATTTGTCTACCCAGGGCTTTTGGTTTGGGTAAACTCTAATTGTGGTAGAGGGGATTGTTTCTTCTACCAAAGTACAAACAAAGTCCAGCACTGTTTCCGTGTAGTCATTAATATTATCTGTGTTATCGCGGAACACCCCCCAGTCTGTACATTCTAGTGCAGCTTGGAGCGTCTCCTCCGAGGCCACCGTCCAGCGCTTCACCTCTCGCGATACTATGCGCTTGAGACTTTGTTTATACTGCGGTACAAGAAAGATGGCATCGTGATCTGACTTGCCGAAAGGACTGGCAGCATGTGATTTTTAACCGCTCTTAAATTGCGAGTAGCAATGGTCTAAAATATTCCCGCCTCTGGTAGAAGAAGTCACATGCTGGTAGAATTTTGGCAGCACTTTTCTCAGATTAGCGCTATTGAAATCACCCACAACCACAATAGCAGCGTCAACGTTAGCTGCTTGGAGCTTGTTTACCTCGTTGTGGAGCTTGGAGAGCGCGTCGCCTGTGTTTGCTTGTGGTGGAATATACACTCCGATCAGAATGACCGACGTTAATTCTCTCGGGAGAAAGAATGGCCGGCACTTGATGGATATATACTCCAGGTTTGGGGAGCAGTGGTTTGAAAGCTCTTTCACGTTGCCTGGATCACACCAATTGTTGTTCAACATGAAAGCTATTCCACCTTCCCGCTTTTTACCGGAATCTTCCTCTGTACGTTTGAATACTTGTTACAGTAATCCTTACAGTGACAGCTTATTCACACTCTTCCTCAGTGTTCCGGCAGGTGTTGACTTTATTACAGTTGCATGCTTCGATACATGCCATGTGACTCTTCCTGAATAGAATAGAGTAGAAGATAATTAAAAGATTATAGCCAGCTCCCGTACAAGTATATTCGAACACATGATACAATTGTCCTTACAGTGATTTATTCTGTTCCTTCATTCCTTTTTTTCTCTCTGTTATAGGCATTATGTTCACAATTCTGTTAACGACAAACAGTCTAGAGTATACAGTCTTGCAGGTGGATGTAGAGATGTAGAGATCCAGCTTTCATGAAGAGATGCGTACATCGGATTCTGTCATAGTGAGCCAAGAGTAGAAGCAGCACATCTGTGTCACGCGCTGACGATTGTTTCCACTGGAGCCTGGATGAGAAAATCAGACGTGTATCAGCTTCCTCATGGTCAGCACTCAGAGAGGAGACTTCAAGATCTGGATCTGTTGACTTGACAGTTGTCGCTTCAGCAAACCTCTCTGATACTACAACTACAGGTTCATCATCCGGGCTGTGTTCTATCAGGTGGTTTGAGAGTAGTTGAGCGATATCTGATTTGTTGTCTTCAAGGGCCATGAAGCTCGACCAATCGTCAGGAAGTGGAACAGACTTGTTTTTGATTTCACGACGTACTGGTCTGTGGCGCTGTTTGCGTTTCACCCTTGTGCCTGTTTTGATGGATTGGTCATGGTATCTGTCAAAGACGACATCTACCCTCTGGTATTTTGCTCCCATCTTCAACACGGTGTCAGTGAACTTGTTGGCATAGTCACCAAATGTTGTAGTGTCAGGTGGCTTTCCGAGTGCCATTACCAGAGCTTGGCCATCAATGACCAGGCAGCTGGGTCCCTGAAGGGTAAGATCTGCAGGGGTTTTAACTTGTTTCGTCAGTATATTTGCTAACACAGACTTGTTGGTGGAATGTAGACTCCCGTTAGTTGTGGCCAGAGATGGCGTGATGGGCATGAGCTCATGCTGGAGGATATTGTCAAGGTCTACCTTACGACCTGCTCTGTAAGCTGTGATGAGCCTTTGTAGAATCTGCCTGTCCACTTTGATGGTGTTTTGCTTGTTCTTGGAAAGTTGCACAACTTCATACAAAGAGGCAAATGTCTTGGCTTTGTTCTTTCGAATGGGTGATTTCAGGTTCAGGTGCTGGTCACTATCTGGAGGTTCACACAAACGTTTGTCCACAAACATGTTCAGTTGTGCCTGTCCAAGGTGTTCTGCGCCAAGTATGGATTCTTGAATCTCCGGTGTGACTACGTCCTTGTTGATGTATGTAAGAAAACTTACAAAAGCACATTTAATTCAGGTTTGTACCTTGTGTAGTCACACTTAACTCATTAAGCCCCACCATTTATTTTTAGAAAATTCGCCTAAAACAGCATGCTTACATTAAAATGCTTATATATCCAGATCTATAAGAGCTACTTGCATAAACTTGGTGCCTGAAGAAAGCTAAGACTTGGGGGATTCTAATGTTGGTGTCCAACACTGTACAGTTATTACCAAATTGCTGTAGTATTCCTGCAAACACTGAATAAATGTCATTTTTTTTATCCTCACCTATACAAAGATTACAGTTAGACAGTCAAAAACACCCTGTTACTCATGGTTGCACCCCAGCTATATTCCTACTCTCTTCCTCCATAGGTGCAGATGTTCTGTGCAAAGTTTCATGTCAGTAGAATAAAAACTGTGGGTTTAGCACCTGTTTTTGTGGAGAGAGGGCCTGGTGCTGGCGGCCATGTTGGATTTCTCAATTTTGAGGCCTTATTTGACATTTTTGAGCTTGGTATACAGCAAATTTGGATTCAGCACCCCTTAATACCCCTAGAAATGTTGTGTACCAAAAATAAACACGAAATGCCTTCAGCACTTTATACAAGCACATTCTCTGAAATTCTGCCTCGTCTACTGGAAGAAAACTGTTTGTTTGTGGTTAGATAACACTGGAAGAAAACGGTTTGTTTGTGGTTAGATAACACTGGAAGAAAACGGTTTGTTTGTCCGTTAGATAACACTGGAAGAAAACGGTTTGTTTGTGGTTAGATAACGCTGGAAGAAAACGGTTTGTTTGTGGTTAGATAACGCTGGAAGAAAACAGTTTGTTTGTGGTTAGATAACACTGCAAGAAAACGGTTTGTTTGTGGTTAGATAACGCTGGAAGAAAACGGTTTGTTTGTGGTTAGATAACGCTGGAAGAAAACGGTTTGTTTGTGGTTACACCGGAGGAAAACAGTTTGTTTGTGGTTAGATAACGCTGGAAGAAAACAGTTTGTTTGTGGTTAGATAACACTGGAAGAAAACGGTTTATTTGTGGTTATATAACGCTGGAAGAAAACAGTTTGTTTGTGGTTAGATAATGCCGGAAGTAAAATGATTGTTGCTGACCTTCATCTTCACCAGAGGCCAGGGTTTAGCCGTGCTGTGGCCTTGTCCCCACTAGCCAGGGTTTAGCCATGCTGTGGCCTTGTCTCCAGTCTCCACTAGCCAGGGTTTAGCCGTGCTGTGGTCTGTCTGGCACACAGTGAGCGTCTCCATTGTCCTACCATGCTAGACCATGGCTAGCCCCAGCCAGGCTGAACATGGCTAATGGAGATACAAACCCACCCATACCATACCATGCTAGACCATGGCTAGCCCCAGCCAGACTGAACATAGCTAATGGAGACACAAACCCACCCATACCATACCATGCTAGACCATGGCTAGCCCCAGCCAGGCTGAACATAGCTAATGGAGACACAAACCCACCCATACCATACCATGCTAGACCATGGCTAGCCCCAGCCAGGCTGAACATAGCTAATGGAGACACAAACCCACCCATACCATACCATGTTAGACCATGGCTAGCCCCAGCCAGGCTGAACATAGCTAGTGGAGACACAAACCCAACCATACCATACCATGCTGGTTGCTGGACCATGGCTAGCCCCAGCCACGCTAAACATAGCTACTGTAGGAGACAAGGCTTATATAGTTATATCTTAAAAAATCGAATGTAAAAAAAAAAGAATTGTCTCTGTTTTAGGTTAGGGTTGGACGCGAGGTCTCCACTGAGGTTAAGGGTCACATTCACTCGCTCATGGTTAGCCGCGGGCGCTGCAGTTTGTGTTGAGATGAGTTCGCTTCTCACCTGTGACGCTGGAGTCTAGTTTACATCCAAGTATTTATCAAGAATCAAATCAGAAAAGCTGGGTGGAAGCAGCAAACATTTAATAAAACATGTGTTTTCTCTCTCCCCCTCATTTCAAAGTGTCAACATACACCGGTATCAAAAGAAAACATCAGACTCACGCAGATGAAATGCTGAGAAAACAAAACAACAAGCAGTGTTGGACAGAAAAAGACAACCGAGATGAAACGGATCTAACGTAAAATAAACAAAGAATTCGAATGAAAACCTCCTCGTTATCACAGATGAGGGTTTTATGCTCACCTGAGGCGGCCTTGCGTAAAAGATAGTCTCACGTGTCTGATCAGCTGTTCTGTCTGATCCCTTTGCGAATAAATCTCATATGATCTGCTGTGACGTCGTCACACAAGGCTGTCTAAACAACTTCCCCAGACCTATCAATCAGAGCCACCCCTGCTCTACAGATGTTGTATAGAATTGTTGAAAATATGTTCCCTTTAAAGATGCTA
This sequence comes from Notolepis coatsorum, assembly GCF_963971535.1. Taxonomy (NCBI): domain Eukaryota; kingdom Metazoa; phylum Chordata; class Actinopteri; order Aulopiformes; family Paralepididae; genus Notolepis; species Notolepis coatsorum. The sequence goes on along the minus strand of NC_140169.1, from coordinate 164,210,738 downwards.
TAGATAACATTCAGCCACTAGATGTCGCACGAGAGCACCAGCATGTCATTTATCCAATCAGGTGAATTCCACGTGGGGAAGTAGGGAGGGGATGCGTCTATTTCTTTACCAAACGGTTCGTGCGTTTTGCTAATCTGATTGGCCACGCACGTTTCTGGTCATGTGACATGGACGCCCAATCGTGCGACGAGCAGTGTCTTAGCCCATTTCCGCGTCGAACAGCCTGCAAACAACCTAACGCCTAGTTTATCACTGGTTAAGCTTAGCCCTTTCGCAGTTGGTTATGGTTAGAGATTGGAATCAGGGCTGGCTTTCTATCGCCCTGCTTTAAGACAAACTCTAACCTTAACCAACTTTGAAAGAGCGCCTAAGCTTAACCGTCCAAAGAACTTGCCGTCACACGATTGGGCGCACATGTCACATGACCAGAAACGTCAGTGGCCAATCAGATTTGCAAAACGCACGAACCGTTTGGTAAAAGTAATGACGCGGAGGGGATACATGCCTACAACATGTAAACAACAACATACATGTTGGACCCGCTAAATTTGATAAATGATGAATTCATTACCCTCTTAACTCATTGACCGCCACGCTGTTTTTCCCACCTCTACTCAATGGCGCCAACATTATTGACCATTTTCGCAATGTTTGCGGACCCATCATGTGTTCTGTATGATAGATATGGAGACAATAGTATGGCTCATTTGACAGGCATTGTTTATAGTCCAACACTGACAAACCATTTAATTTCTACATACTTTAGTTTGTGCGCTATTCCACGCTAAACACCCCCCCCCCCCCAAAAAAAAATCCCAATTCTAAATGTCACAGACCGTACAACAGTCAAAGTAAAGTGTCTGTGACTTGTTTCTGTGACCAACAGATGCTCAACCGGCTCACCAAGTCTGCGGAGGCTCAGATACGAGCGGATGAGGAATACTTCAGTGTCAACATGGACGGACATCAGATCAGACTCAAGTGGGAGAACACACTGAAGAACTGCTACCAGGTGTGGATCACATTACATTGCAATGTATTGTCATTAGGGATGCTCGATATTGGCTTTTTTACTGATACCGATATACCGATATTGTCCAACTCTTAATTTCCGATACCGATATGATCAACCGATACCGATATATGCAGGGTTTCCCCCCAATTTTTTTTTTTTATAATTTCAGGTAATTAACATTACATATCTCTTGTTGTGGAATTAACACAACATTATGCATACTTTTGACAATAAATAAAATCAGAATTTGTTCTTACTTGCTTGCCTGGGTAAATAATAAATAAATAAAATGCGGCACGGTGGTGTAGTGGTTAACACTGTCGCCTCACAGCAAGAAGGTCCAGGGTTAGATTCCCGCTTGAGGACCAGGTTTCCATGATGCCAGGTACCCAGGTGGGGTATCTCCCAGGCCTTTCTGTGTGGAGTTTGCATGTTCTCCCTGTGCTCGCAAGGGTTTCCCCCCCGATAGGATAAACCCAATGGAAAAACATGCACAACAACAGATCGCTAACGCTGTGGCATCCTTGACGAAAACGGACAGGAGCACTTGGATTGGTCCTCTGGCGCGGCTCACGTTGACACCTGTCTGCTCCCGGCTGCCCTTGGGGGGGAAGGACGACGGGATGGGTTAATCGCAGAGACGAATCGCATCGGTGATCCTAAAGAGACAATGCATGCGTGTGTGTTCCGGTGTGTGTGCTAAACTAACCGCTGTGTGTACCACTAAACACATTGAGTGTCGTTGCATGCCGAATAAAGACCTCTGCAACAGGTCCTGCATTATTATATTATTATAAAGGTTATAGAAATGTAATTTTTTTTTTTAAACCGATACCGATATTTTCCGATATGACATTTTAATGCCGATATCGGCCGATAATATCGGTAGGCCGATAATATCGGACATCCCTAATTGTCATCATCATGCAGCACAAGTACAGTACAACCAAAAGAAGTTTGGCATCCAACCAGAGTGCAAATGTAACAATAAAGCGCAATAGTAATATGTGATGATTAAACTGGGTATACAATAATATAAATTAGTACTACTGAGTAATAGTAATAGTGTAATCAGATGTATGTACTATGTAGTATTAATATGTACAGTGATACAGGTATAAAGACACTATGGTAGTAAGTCGTACTGGCCAGCAGTGTAACTAGTAAGAGTAGGTAAGTGATATGTACAGATATAGATATAGTATTAATATGTACAGTGATACAGGTATAAAGACACTATGGTAGTAAGTCATACTGGCCAACAGCATAACTAGTAAGAGTAGGTAAGGGATATGTACAGATATATATCTAGTATCTACAGATTTATGTATAAACCGAGTTGTAGTATTAATATGTATAAAGACACTATGGTAGTAAGTCGTACTGGCCAGCAGTGTAACTAGTAAGAGTAGGTAAGGGATATGTACAGATATAGATATAGTATCTTCTACAGATATGTAGAAACAGGATTATATGCAGGTATGTACAGATAGATGTAGATATACTGTATATGGTAAGGATAAATAAATGTATATATATATTATTGTACATGCTATCATACAGTTACTGTATATGGGTTATATGCAGGTGTATAAGTAGGTAAATAGAAGGATTATATGCAGGTATATTCAGACAGATATGGATATATATATATATATATATATATATATATAAATGTATATATACAGTGTATACATCACTATTGAATGCATGTTGACTTTTTTAATGACCCTTGTCTGAGGAACAGTTATGTAGAAGCGTCATTTATTTTCTCAACAGAAGATTTTCTATATTGGATATTATCAAGAAAATACAACAAAAAAGGATATACAGCATTAGGGACAAAAGTTAAAAAAAATATTAAATATTAAATTAAGTAATAAATAATAATAAAACATTATTACATTATATTAATCTGCCTTGTGTCCCAGAAATTGAAAAACCATATCAGTACTTTATATACAAAATATAGCATTGAAAGCAGTTTGTAATAAATATAAATAAATAATAATAATAACAATAATAATAAATAATAATAAATGTCTTGTTTCAGATCATCCAGGAGCTGGAGAAACAGAGGATAGAGATCCTGTACAACATCCTGACCAGATACCAGCTCAACCTGTCCAGCTTCGGACACTTCGTCCATGTGAGACACCTCTTCCCAGTGTTTCCTATTTATTATCATTTTCTGTATTGTTGGGGTCAACTTGAGATGTTTGAAAAAAAAAGATATAAATTTTTTTCACGGATCTAGCCTCTTTTCCTCTTAACTCATTCCCCGCCATCGACAAGTATACTCATTATTGGCAACCAATCGTTGAACGCCAACAACGAGTATACTCGTTATTTGACCGTTATTTCTTTTATTCGCTATTTCCATTCATTATTCATCCAGGGACCTTGGTGTTACCATAGGGCATGAGTCTGAGATCGCAAAAGTCCAATACCCCCGCCTGGTGGAATGCGGCCGATATTCCATTTCCTTTGAAACTCTCTGTATTGGGCTGTGCGTCGATTATATTGGTCCGGGCTGACTTTCCTAGTAATGTGAACCTAGGGCTTCACCCGATCGCATTGAATCGTTTTCGGGACCCCCGATTAATTATGCTGTGGTGGGTTATGTCGTGGGCCAAATGGACATACCAGATGGCAATCAAATAATTGGAATATTCTTTTTGGAATCTCACCGGCCACAGGTAAGAGCAATTTAACGTCAATTTCAGCTTGATTGTGCCTTGTTTTCATAGCCATCGCCCTGATCAGCGTATGTTGTTGTACTAACGAATGCCGTTATTGACAATCAATTAATCAGAAACAACCACCCCCTTTTATGCATTCATGATGGAACATAATACCGATCATATGCATTTGAATTTTTAAGTGTAGCGTGTGTAGGGACAAAAAGTATAATACACGTAGCGGGCTATTACTAGCCTCCCAGGAATTACCCTAAACCGCTCTAAAACCATACAACTATACTCATATTCACCACGGTATAAAACGGGAATGTATGGATGGAATTTTTTTTTCTTTTTCACATCTTGAACGATAGATACTCAATGTCAAATGGGCCATAGTATTGCATCCATAGCTATAATATAGAATATAGTTATAGCCCGACTCCATTGGTTTAATGCGTGGCAGCACATAGCCATATCCCGTTCCCAGCGTGGCAGAGAAAGAGTTAAAGTGCACCAGATTGATGCATTTAAATGTTAAATGCATGCCCACCTTAAAGGGTTTGGAATCCCCCCACCATAGTTTCACAAAATAGGGGCCCCCAAACAACATTTCGCTTAGGGCCCCCAAAAAGCTAGAAACGGTCCTGCTGACAGTGTTTACAGAGTTTCATACTCTCTAGGGCAGGGGTTCCCAAACTTTTCAGGCCGGGACCCAGAAAATAAGGCGTCAGAGAGCCGCGGCCCAATGCACATCGTCAGGTTTTTTTTTTTGCCAGGTGACCGATTTTTTAAGCCAAATATCACTTCAATCCTATTAAGTTAGTTCAAGTTAGTTATTCATTTATATGTGCTATTTATGAGAGGGCTAACTTGTTGCAAAATAATAATGATAATAATAATAGCCTCATTAAAATACTATTGTTGCTTCGGTTGTTTTCAGCGTTTTATGTGCATAATCTGTTATTTAGTTTGAAATGTTCGTTGAAATAAGTAGATTTTTCGTTTTTGTTTATTTATTAAGTTAATATAAAACCATATAGTCACATTTTAGAATACAATAGAATAGAATTTTAGAATACAACTAGAAACACTGTCCTGGCCTGCTGCTAAGTTCAGTGGCATGACAAAAAAATATATATATATATATATTATTTTTTTATTTTTATTTTTATTTTTAAATCATCTCGCGGCCCCGACTTTGGGAACCACTGCTCTAGGGGACGAAGATCAAAGGGTTTTCAACACGGAGGGTGTAGCAGCCTGTATTCAGACCCTGAGCCGCTCACTGCTACAGACCAGCGTTTATTACTCATCTTAGACCCACCTAATGAATAATGAAGAGAAAATCAATGCAATATTTATTTATATTCACGTATATATATCCATATCTGTTTGAATATACCTGCATATAATCCCTCTATATATTTATACACCTGCATATAACTCATATAACTCTGTATGATAGTTAATGTACAATAATGCAGTATATACCTTATATATATATATATTTCTTCTGCATAATAATCCTTTTTACATATCTGTAGATACTATATATATCTAATACATATATCCTACTCTTACTAGTTACGCTATGACTGACTACCATAGTGTCTTTATACCTGTATCACTGTACATATTAATACTACAACTCTGTACATATACATCTGATTAGCACTATTACTCAGTAGTACTAATGTATATACCGGAGTTAATCACCTGTACATTGTATATTACTGTTGCACTTTAACGTTACATTTGCACTCTGGTTGGATGCCAAACTTCTTTTGGTTGTACTAATGAAGGTGAAAATGGGGTCAACTGCCAAAAACAAAGAGCATTTTTTGGAGCCTCGCCTCAGTAGGTGTGATGGTTCATCCACATGTGTTCTGTTACATCCCCAGAGCCAGAGACAGATAGAACAGGCCGTGCAGAGGGTGAACATAGAGCAGGACATCCAGGCCCTGGTGCAGGAGACCAGCATCACAGACGACCACAACAAGGCAGAGTTTCTGATGCTCGACTATTTCGTAAGCTGGCTATTTATTTATTATTATTATTATTATTATTATTATTATTATTATTATTATTATTATTATTATTATTATTATTATTATTATTATTATTATTATTATTATTATTATTATTATTATTATTATTATTATTATTATTATTATTATTATTATTATTATTATTATTATTATTATTATTATTATTATTATTATTATTATTTATTTTTAATCTCAAGTATTATTACAGTGACCTTGTTCTGTCTAAATGTTTACTGTGAGCGATTTTGTAGTGTCAAATTTCCCTCGGGATGATTAAAGTATTTCTATTCTATTCTATTCTATTATTATTAATAATAATAATAATAATAATAATAATAATAATAATAATAATAATAATAATAATAATAATAATAATAATAATAATAATAATAATAATAATAATAATAATAATAATAATAATAATAATAATAATAATAATAATAATAAACGTTATTTGTATAGATTGCAGCTCAAGGTGCTTCACAGCAGTAAAAAATACAGAATTGGCATACAAATTAGCACAGAATTTACAAAAAGGTACAGACATAAAATAAGCCTAAAATAGAATAGACGGCAGCAAAATAGACAAATGGTAAATGACTGCATTTATACATCTATTTTTTTTTTTTAAACTTACATTTTTATTAACAGTTTTAGACAAACAGCACTTACAAAAAAAAAGAAAAGAAACTAACATCACAATAAAAACAAAAAGAAAAAACAGTGCACATAAATATTTACATGGGTATCATGGTTAGTTGTCTGGTTCCCCTACAGTTGTTTTGCAGGTACTTAATACAAAGGCTGATTGTGTATCTCCCTTAAACAGGCATAAACAAGTAATTCCTACTCAAAGATGATAAATACTGACTAAGGCATGTATGTGTGATCTGGGTCCAGAGACCCTCCTTGAGCTTCTTTCTTCCCTTATCCTTCGTCCTTTTTATTATTATTTTTTTTTTATTAACTTTCACTATGCCTTTTGATTCACCCATACACAAACCACATCATCCCTGAATATTAATATCACACCGTTAAACAGACATAAATAATAAAGTATAAAAACATAAAGCAGTTGTAATACCCCCAAAAAATTAGAAAATGCTAACTACAGCATAGTTGTGTGACATGGGTTCAGAGACCCTCCTTGAACTTCTTTCCTCCTTTACCCTTCGCCCTCTTGTGTTGCATTTGGTTCTTCCTCGATTTCGTTCCCTTTATAATCCTCCCACTTTCCCCATCTTTCCCCAAATTTCTCTTCCTGTAACCTCAGCATGTGTGTTATCCTCTCCATATCCTGTATTTCTTCCACTATTCCTACCCATTGTGCTATTGTCGGTGGGTCTTCCTTGTACCACAGTCTCGTTATTGCTTTTCTGGCCGCTATCAACATTATCTTTATTAAATATTTGTCCCCCCCTTGTATTCCCTCGTGTGTCAGGTCTCCTAAGTAAAGCACCAGTCCTGTTTGTGGTAACCCGTATCCTAATATTCTGATCATTGCTTCCCCTATCTCCTCCCAATACCCCTTCAGCTTCTGACATCCCCAGAATATGTGCGTGTGATTTGCCCCCTCCTTCCCACACATCCTCCAGCATGCTCTTTGTGTAGGTGCATATTTTCCCTTCAGCTCTGGGGTTATAAAGAATCTGATTATGTTTTTCCATCCAAATTCTTTCCATATCCTCGATCCTGTTGTTGAATGTTGCACCTCGCATATGTTCCCCCATTCCTTCCCTGTTATTCCTATCTCTAGTTCTCTCTCCCATTTCTCCTATATATAATCGGTCGTGTGTCCCTTGCTGGTCATTATAGCCCGGTACAGTGCTGATATTACCCTTCCTTTCCCTCCTTCGTATGCCCTTACTATCATCCTAATTATTCCATTCTGTTCTTCTTCCTTGTCCCCTCTTATTTCTCTATTATAGTAATCTCTAATCTGTAGATATCTGAAGTGGTCCTTGTTTTCTAGTCCAAATTTCTCCTTTAATTTTTGTAGTGTTTGCATTTCCCCCTTCTCTATCATTTTGCATATCGCTGTTTCCCCCCCCCCCCCCTCTCCCACCTTCTGAATCCATGGTCTAACCTCCCTGGTTTGAATCTCTTGTCATGTGCTACCCATCTCAGGACCCCTGACTGCTTCTCCAATTTGTGTGTTTTTACTACTCTGTTCCATATGTTCAAGGTGCATTTGGTGATTGGATCTAATAGTCCCTCTTTCTCTTTAAATAGTTCCCTATCTCCCACCAGAGCTTGTACCTTGTATCCCTCCCCTTTTTTTCAATGTCTTTCCATCTTGCCTCATATCTGTCGTTACACCAGCACGTCACTGCTCTCAGTTGTGCTGCATAGTAATAATCTTGTAGGCTGGGTACTGCCATCCCTCCCTCTTCCTTTGGTAGTTGTAGTGTTTTATATCTGACCTGTGGTCTTCTCCCCGCCCATATGAACCTCGATATCAGTCTGTCCCACTCCCTGAATTGATTCTGTGGTATTTGTATCGGTAGTGACTGGAATAGGTACAGTAACCTTGATAGTATGTTCATTTTAATGACCTCTATTCTTGAATTGAAGTCCAAGGGCATTACTGTCCATCTCTCTAAGTCTCTCTTGATGTTCTGATTTATCTGTGTATAGTTCGCCTCAAACAGTTTCTCCACCCCTCTCGTGATGTTCACCCCTAAGTATTTAATCTTGTCCATGTCCCATCTTATCCCGTACTGTTCTCTAATTTCCGTCGTTGGGGTATAGTTCCATGCTAAGGTCTGTGTCTTTGTCACGTTTAGTTTGTATCCTGAGTAGTGGCCATATTCCTTCAGTAGATCCATCAGTGCCGGGAAGCTCTTGTCTGGTTGCCTCATGTATACTATCACGTCATCTGCAAATAGGCCTAGTTTATATTCCGTTCCCTTTATCCTTACTCCCTTGATGTCCTCGGTCTGTCTGATCAGTTGTGCCAGTGGTTCTATGAAAACGGCGAAGAGCGTCGGTGAGAGACAACATCCCTGTCTGGTAGCCCTCTCTAATCTGATTCTATCCGTCAAGCTGCCATTCACCTTAACCCTCGCTGTCGGTTCTTGATATAGCGCCTTGATCATCTTCATCGCCCTCCCGTTCAGTCCGAACCTCATCAATGTTTTATATAAAAATGTCCAGCTCACACTGTCGAATGCTTTTTCTGCATCTACTGTAGGCTAATCAGTACCGCGCTACCCCCTTGTTTTTGTATCTCCTCTACTATGTGTAATGTCTTTCTCACGTTGTCCTGTGTCTGTCTCCCTTTAATAAATCCAGTTTGATCTTCATCTATAATGTCTGGCATAAACGTCTCAAATCTCTTTGATATTATCGATGTATACATCTTGTAATCCACGTTAAGTATGGACACAGGTCTGAAACTACTACATAATTCCCTATCCTTCCCTTCCTTCGGTATCGTGGTGATTATGGCTTCCTTCCACGGGGGGGGGGGGGCATTTTACCCTCTTCCATCGTGTGTCTGAACGCCGCCCCTAACATGGGTGCTAATTCAGTTCTAAATGTCTTATAGAATTCCGATGGGAATCCGTCGCTCCCCGGAGACTTGTTGTTTTTAGCTCTACTAATTGCCTCTTCCAGTTCTTGTTCCGTAATTATTTTATTTAATTCTTCATTCTGTTCTTTCCCTATCGATGGTAACTCTAGCTTCTCCAGATATGTTTCTATTTCCTCTTCTCCCGCTGCTTTTGGCTGTGTGTATAATTTCTCATAGTATTCTCTAAATGTCCTCTCTATTTCAGCTGGGTCCCTCAATATTTCATTAGTCTTTGTATCCCTTATTGTGTGTATCGTGTTCAACTTCTGTTGCGTCCTAATTCTCCTAGCCAACAGTCTGGTCGCTTTTGGTCCCCCTTCATAGTACGTTTGTTTCATGAACCTCGCTTTCTTTTCTATTTCCGTCAATAATTCCCTATTTATCCTGGCCTTTACTTCTTTGATTTCTCCGAGCGTTTCCTGTTCTTTTGATATCTGGTGTCTCCCCTCTAGCTTCTTCAGCTTCCCTATCAGATTGTGATATGTCTCCGTTCTGGCCTTCTTCAGCATTGCTGTTTTTTCCATCAATTTCCCCCTTATCACCACCTTCAGTGTGTCCCATAGAATGTTCGGGTCTACCGCCCCGTTGTCATTTTCTTCCTTATATCTGGCTATCTCCTCCTTGATCTGACTCACCACCCCCTTGTTATTTAATATTCCTACATTTAGTCTCCAAATCGTGTTCCTCCGTCTTCCTTCTAGATCTACTGTCAGATATATGGCACTGTGATCCGATATGTCCGCCACTCCTATACTGCTCTCCCGTGCCCTGTAACTGTCCCCCGTCGTCATCAAAAAGTAGTCTATTCTCGCATATGTCACATGTGGGTGTGAGTAATGTGTGTATTCCCTGTCCATGGCGTGCATCCCCCTCCAAACGTCTGTAATTCCCATTTCCGTCATCTGAATATTCATATATCTACTGATGGGTGCTCGTCCTTTTCTAGTACTCGTGGTGTCTAGGTCGTGATTCAGTACTACGTTAAAATCTCCCGTGCATATCAATATCCCTTCTAGTTCCATCACTATCATATCAAAAATGGTCTCATATAAATCCCTCTCACTCTCTGGGGGTGCATAAACATTCACTAACGTAACCATTTGGCCCTCCATTTTCCCCTTCACCAGAACAAACCTTCCCTCCTTGTCTCTTACTTCCTTGATCAATTCAAATTTGACTGTGTTTTTGATTAACGTGATTACTCCTCTCCTCGGGTTTTGTTTAAAGGAACTATAGTATGCATTTTCATATCCAAATCTCTTCAGTTTCTCATGATCCTGTGCTACCAAATGTGTCTCCTGCAGAAAAATCACTTCCATCTCACTTTTTTTACATTTCAACATCACTTTGCCCCTCTTTATCGCATTATTCATTCCATTAACGTTTAACGACATAATTTTTATACCTTTAACCATTGTCATCTTTCTTCTTCTTTCGTCTGTCAGTCCCCCCCCATGTCACACTCATTCCCCCCTCCGGTTGGAGCCTCCGCTCTCTTCACCGAATACATATAATGATTAATATAAATAAAAAACATAAACTTTACATAAAGTGCTCCCAAGGCGTTCGGGGGGTCCCTGTGTCCCCCCCTGTCCCCTGCTGGTGGGTGAGGGGTAATTGCTCTCCTAGCGAGAGGCCCCCTCCTGACGGCTTGGGGGTTTGAAACCCTTACCCCCAATCGCTCGTCATATTTGTCCAGCTTTCTTACTGTTTTTTTTTTTGCTGTCGAGCTCCTGGTCAAAAGCGCTCTGTCCTTCCTTCTGACCAAAGACCCTCTTTTCCTGGTCCCTCTCAATGTGACTCATATGTTTCAATGTCCCTCCTTCCTTCCATACCCGTGTGCGGTGTCTCCTGTGTACCCCTTTTTACTTTCTTTTCCTCCCCTCTATTTTCTATGTGATGTCCATTTATCCCCTTAATCCCTCCCAACTGTGTTACTCACAGCGTGTGTCTATGTATTTGTTTCAGTATGTTCTGTGTCTCTCCTATCAAACCTAGTTATATTTCCATTTATTTCCTCCATCAGCTTGTGTATTATGTGTCCATGTATACGTTATGTTCATTTCTATATCCTGCCTCTACCTGGGAATGTGTGTTTATGCATATGTTATTTCAGTTTCTATATTTTGTCTCTATTTGAATAGTTTTTTCAATCTCTTGTGCGTGTACTCATCCGTTCGCCTCCTCCCGCCTCCTCTCCGTCTCTGGCCTCCTCATCCGTCTCCGTCCTCGTTCTGTCACGTTTCACCTCGGCCTTCTCCTCTCTCCTCCCTCCTCTCCCTGGTTTCGGTCTCCTGCTCTGGTCCATCTGCGTGCCCCCTCCAATCTCTGCTGCAGGCTCCGTGTCTGGTCCTCCTGTCTCCGTCCTTCTCCGTCCTCCGTCATCTGCATCCCCCGTCGTCTCATCTCCTGCGCCGCTTCTCGTGCCGTCGCATACGTCACCGTCCTTTCCTCCCAGTGAATCCTTAGCGAGGTCATGGGTGACTGGAATCTCATTCCGTTTTCTTTCAGAGTTTTCTTCAGTCCCGCGTAGGACCTGCGTGTTATTGCTACCGCTGTCGAGTAATCGTGATCAAACGACAGTCTTTTCCCTTCGATTTCAATCTTCTTGGTCCACGCGGTTCTGAGTATCAATTCCTTAATCTCAAATCTCAGAAAGTTAATAATCACCGCTCTCGGAGGTCTGTCCGGTTTCGGTCTCGGAGCCAACGCCCTGTGGGCCCTCTGAATCTCCATTTTTTCCAGTCCCGTCTCCTTCAATTGCTCCTTGATAAGCTTTTCTACATAATGGGTCACCGATTCCCCTTCGACTCCTTCTTTCAATCCCCATATTCTGATGTTGTTTCTCCGTGACCTCCCCTCCATGTCCGACATCTTTGTCTCCATCTGTTCTTGTTTCTGTATCGCACATGTTAATACCTCGTGTATCTCCGTGTTCCATTCCTCCGCTTGTGCCGTCCTAGTCTGTAACTCGGTCACGTTTCTGTCCTGTTCCGCCATCTTCTCCTCCACCCTTTTGAGTTCTGTATTCATTTCACCTCTGAAGTCCTCCTGTTCCTTCCTCAATTCCTCCCGTAGCTTCCCAATATCATTCCTTATCGTGTCCGTGTTCAGTTTTATCGCCGCTGTTATGTTCTCCAGTATCCCGGCCTGCATGACCACGGCCCATCCTGGCATTCCCGTGTCTGCCTCAGCGGGACCTCCCCCTTCTTTCGCCTGTCTTTTCTCGGCTTCGCTTCGGGGACTCTGTTTCTTCAAATTCTCTTCTTCTCGTGTGTTCTCCATTTCTCTTTCCTTCACAATCGTTGTCTCTTCCTTACTTCTCGTGTGCATTTTCATTTTTAATTACTTTTCGGGTCGTTTTTTATCCGTTTTTTCGCTCATTTGACCAGAAGCTCTATCGCACGTGTGTTATCCGTCTGCTCTCATACCGGAAGCCTTCTAGCTCCTTATACATCTCTTTTATCCAAAGCGCTTTACAATTTTGTTCCTCACATTTTACCCATTCACTCACACATTCACACACTGACGGCGGAGTGCGACCGTGCAAGGTGCTGCCAACCTGCTTATCGGGAGCAATTAGGGGTTAAGTGTCTTGCTCAAGGACACTTCGACACACTGCCCCGGGAGGAGCAGGAATCGAACCGGGAACCTCCGGATTACCAGACGGCTGCTCTCTACCTCCCGAGCCACTGTCGCCCCTGGCAAAGAACATAAAATCATACAGTTCTTCACATTAGGATCCCACGTCCCAATAGGCCTCTTTGTTTACGGCACAATCATCACTGATACTGATCTGTAGCTCAAACCACAAATCAAAACGTGAAGTATTATGCATTCAATTTTTAAATTTTTTATTTAACCTTTATTTTACCAGGTAGTCACTTGAGATCAAAGATCTCTTTTTCGAGCAAGACCTGGCCAAATCACTTCAGTGATTTATGATCACAGGGCCTTTAACCCACGTTTTATTGTACCGTTTCGACACCAAGGGAGTCCTGGATTATTATAATAATAATAATAATAAATTCAATTTATATAGCGCTTTTACGGTGCTCAAAGGCGATTTACAGTGTAAACAACAAAAACAGAACAAAACAAAAACAGTTAATGGTCGAAAGCAAGAGTGATGCAATAGTTGCATTTTGTAAAGACTACCATATACTGTGGAGAGCGGCTGCGCTATAACCATTATATGTAAACAATTGCTGGATCTGGTTGAGAAATGAACACTAGCCACAAGTATCATATTAATTTCCATCCTGTTCAATAAAAATAATAGTTACTCAACAACCAAACCTGTGAGTATAGTCTAATAGTGCACCTTGACAACGAATCCTATATTACTTGAAAGCACTTTAATTAATATAATTCTGTATTGCCCTCTAAAAATGCTGCTAAACCATATAGATGCACTTTATACCTTGTACTTTGTTTCTTGTATGTTTGTATGCTTTGTCTCGTAGTATGATTATGCTTCACTGCCTGTCTGTTTCGTTTTTATGTTTTGTGTGCGGGGACTGCGGATGAAAACTAGCATCTTTGCTAAATCCGGTGTATTTACACTGCATTTATTTGTAGTGTCCATTCATATGCTCTGTCTCGTCTAAATAAACAAATAAAGTAAAAAAGTTAAGTCTAATTCTAGTACATATTTGGCTGTAGCTGGTAAGTTTGACAACTCTTCCAAGCACTTGTGCAGGTAAAGCAGTAACACTTCTATAGTACTTCTCTGTCCAAAAATAAAAACCCATTTGTTTGGCGATATAGAAAACTTGGCGCATACTTTTTAGACCAGCCACTGTGCTGGGAAATAAAGTTAAAGTTTATGAATAATGAAAAAAGTGATGTTTCATTTTGCCATTTGTGGGTGCGATTCTGTCATGTTGTCTGAAGTGGTTGATAATATTCTATGTCCATCAGGAGGAGGAAAGCAAGTCACTGATGGGAAAAGACAGAAGAAGCGATGCCATCAAAATCAAACTGCAGCGACTGGAAGGCGGCTTGGCGAAGACAAGGAAAGACTGCGAAGGTAACTTACTCACGTAACGTTACTCTGGACTAGGGTTGCCGCGGTGATGTGGAATTTCCCATGACAACATGATGCTCAATGGGTCTCATTCACCAACGGACTTATGACAAAAAGGGCTTTCTCTTAGGGCCATTTGAGACCTTTTCGGGCAAGACATGAATATAGACAATATATTATAATATAATATTAATTATATATGTTTTATTGGGACGGTTGGTGAATCCCAAAGTCGGCCCGAAAAGGTCTCAAATGGCCCTAAGAGAAAGGCCTTTTTGTCGTAAGTCATTGGTGAATGAGACCAATATCTGTAGAGCGCTCACTTTGATCTTTAGCGTTATGCGGCTACATTGATCCACTGTGTCTGTCCGTCTACGTCTGTTTTTAATTCATTTTCAATCACTAGTATCCATCTGTTGGACAGAGTTGACATTAGGTTCCAATTTAAAAATAATAAAGTAATACTGTCCGAAAGTGAAACCTAAAAACAGCTGCTGTCCACGCAGACACGTTCAGTATATAATGTTGTCTGACTTACACACTTGATAACACGCTTAGTATTTTACAAATTAGCGTTTATTATTTGAATGTGGGCACCGATATGTGAAAATTAACTAAATGGGATTTATTTATATAAAAAATAAAACAAAAAAGGATTCACCGGTGAGGGCTGTGGGCAATTAATGTACTTGTTAGATGCCTGAACACAGAATAACAATAGAATTATGAGGACGGCTTTACATTGTTCTGTAGTAGCGTACAGTCAGGCCTTGTATACAGTAGAGTGGATTATTCAGTGACACAGAGGACGGCTTTACATTGTTCTGTAGTAGCGTACAGTCTGATTGATTGATTGATTGGGGGGGGGGCGACTGTACATTGGAGGTGGGGGGTGGGTGGGTAGGTGGGGGGGGGGTAACTGTACATTGGATTATCGACGAAACCTTACTTGGTCCCAAGAAGAGGGTCTCGTGTATTACTGGGTTAGGACATTTACTGTACATTGGAGGGGGTTGGGTTAGGACATTTACAGGGGCCAGTTTCAAATTGCAGTCTCCCGTAGGTGCTCCTTGAGAGTGGTTTTAAAAGTGGGTAGTGATTCACATTCCTTTACAGCTGTGGGTAGGGCGTTCCACATTGATGTGGCATAATTGCGAAATGTGTTTAGTCCCTTGTTTGAGCCGAATCTGGGTTTAACATGATTTGTGGAGCTCCCTCTGGTGTTGTGGTCGTGGTATTCACTGACCTTTGGGAAGTATTTTGACATGTACATGGGTACCTTAGTCGTGTAGTGTATCTTGTAGACCAGGCCCATTGCAAGTTGCTGTACTCTGTCGTCTACTCTAAGCCATCCTAGGTAGTCAAAGTGGGCAGGGGTGAGGTGGGTTCTAGGAGTAAGGTCAAGCAGTAGTCTGACCAGTTTGTTTTGTGATGTTTGTAATTTTGTTTTTAGCGCCTTTGAGGTGCTTTGGTACCATGAGGTGCAAGCATAGTCGTAGTACCCTTGAATGAGTGCTCCTGCCAGATTCTTCAGGGTGTTCTTGTTTACCAGAGAGGAGATCCGGTACAAGAATCTAGTTTGTTGGTTGACTTTTTTTTTATTACATTGGATGCCATTTTGTCACAGGAAAGATTTGCCTTTAGGATGGAACCTAGGTATGTAATTTCATCTTTCCTTGTGACAATATTGTCACCCACTGTAACTGAGAAGCCCGTCGGTCTTGCTGAGTTTGTTATTTGAACGGAAGAGAATGGACTCTGTTTTGCCCATGTGTAATGATAGTTTGTTGTCAGTGAGCCAGGTGCAGATTCTGCCGAGTTCAGAGCTGAGGGTTTTTTCAACCTGTAACTTGTTCTTGTCAGAGACCAGCAGGGCTGAGTCGTCCGCGAACAGGAACAAGTTGCAGTCACAAGCTGACGACATGTCATTTGCATAAATTAGGAACAGTAGCGGTCCTAGTATGCTTCCTTGTGGAACACCACAGCTCACTGGGAGGGGGGGGGGGGGGATAGGGTACCGTTTATTGTGATTGCTTTTAGCTTGTCAATCAGAATGGAGTGATTGACAGTGTCGAAGGCCTTGTATACAGTAGAGTGGGTTATTCAGTGACACAGAGGACGGCTTTACATTGTTCTGTAGTAGCGTACAGTCAGGCCTTGTATACAGTAGAGTGGGTTATTCAGTGACAGAGGATGGCTTTACATTGTTCTGTAGTAGCGTACAGTCAGGCCTTGTATACAGTAGAGTGGGTTATTCAGTGACACACAGAGGACGCCCAAAACCAAGGCCAGTCATCTTCTGTGTGTAAATAGTCTCCAATATTGTCATTAGGTCTTGAAAAACTGGTGAAGGTCTACTCTGAGAATCCATCCTTCTCCAACAAGAAGAACCTTGAGGAAACGGAACAGTTGCTGGACGAAGTACTGTATATTACGTTATGTTATTATTATTATTATTATTATTATTATTATTATTATTATTATTATTATTATTATTATTATTATTATTATTATTATTATTATATTATACTGTATATGTAAGGGATAATGTATAGCTACGAGGTCATTGTCGCAAAATAATTGACCGACAGAGTTTAAAATACCGAGGCGCAGCGCCGAGGTGTTCTAAACGTCAGTGAGTATAGCTGTACATTATCCCGCTTATTACATGGCTAACTTACTAACAATATACCTAATTCATTTTACATCGACAAGACGAGATCAAATGCAGACGCAGTTCTGTTCTGTCGCTCCCGCTGTCATCGTCACACACACTCCGCTGTCAGTGCAGCCGGCAGCAGGTGTGTCTGATTGGCTGCACTGATGCAGTGTGTCAGTGGCCTTGATTGCGAACAGCTGCGCACAGTGGTCATTATTGTTCCACAGAGGTCCGTTATCGAGTAATATCGGACCTCTGACGAGCGCTATTGACCAATCACAAGCAAGCATTTCGGCGAATGTGAAAACGCCATGTAATAATACGTTATATTATTCTACTTAAATATATATCGATGGCTGAAATGAAAGACCTCCTATCTGCACCTATTCCAGTCTGTCTGCAAGATGTTTTCCAAAAGCCAAAAGCAGTGTATTGTATTGGGTTATCGAATATATATATATATATATATTATATATTTTTGAAAGGTGCTATAGATATCATTCAACCACTGGATTTTCATCGGTAGTGTGATAGTAAAGGGTTAACCTTCTGTAGTGTGGCAGTGAACGGGTTAACCTTCTGTGTATTACCGCAGTGAAAGGGTTAACCGTTTGGTAGTGCAGCAGTGAAAGGGTTAAGACTAAGAGGTCAATTTGTCCCCCTCAAAAAGATGATAGCTAATATGAAAGACAACCTACCAAAAGAGTAAAGAAAAACAAGAGTCAAAACATTTATATGTCATTTATCCAATCAGGTGCACTCCATGTGGGGAAATGGGAAGTATGGAGGAGGATGCAACATTCAATTTGGACCAGCCAAAAACCTTTTAATGATCAATAATATTTTTGGAGGGAAAAGCAATACTTTTCTTATGCACCTTTTTAAAAAGCTGTATTCATCACAAAGCTGTATCACACTGTGATAGTAAAGGGTTAACCTTCATTCCGTAGTGTGGTAGTGAAACCGGTTAACCTTCTGTGGTGTGGCAGTGAAAGGGTTAACCTTCTGTGGTGTGGCAGTGAAAGGGTTAACCATTTGTCGTGTGGCAGTGAAGGGGTTAAATGGGTCTCACTGAAGTCCTCCTCCACCATCTCCCTCTCCCTGCCTGCCGCAGAGCACCCTGAAGCTGGACCTCCTGGACGCCACGCACTGCAAACTCTCCATCTCGCTGGCCGAGCTCCAGGGGAAGCCCAAGACCCTGCATCGCTTCAGTGGCAGCATTTCTAAATGGAAAGACAAGGTAGGTCTCTACATTTACTTTTTTATTTTTTATATATTTCAAAAAATTATTCAAAGATTATTTCAAAAAATTATATCTTGCAGCATATTTAAAAAAGTTTTTCTTTCTTATATTAAAATATATTTAGTTTTTAAGAATTTGTAAAGGATAGGCAAAAATAGGCACGTGCACCTATTCCTTTTTTTTTGGTCGTTGATTTTGGATTTTGCGTGTAAGCTTGCCTTGAATATGTACATTTGTGATTTTTTTTCCCTTTTGTAAGTCCACACGGGTGTGTTTGATTTGTCTGTAAACAAGACCGAAAAATGTACTTCATTCATTCATTCATTCAAACTTCATTCATTAGGTTTAGGTTTACTTTATTTGTTCAAGGGGGACAGTGTACATTAATAAAACATTTTACAGATGTAAATTTAGCCAAAAGGCTAATTTCCATTGGCAGTCCCCCTGCTAGAAGGTACAGGCTAAAATCATGTGTAAAAAAAGGGTTAGCAATAAAAACAGAATAAAATCAAGATAAATAACATTAGAATAAAAACACAACAAAGGCACATAGACATAGTAGGGATACAGGTCACAATACAGTCATGGACACAAGGACAGAGCACATCATGACATATTAAGAGACCCAGACATAGACAGACGCACCATATCCACACACACACACACACACATACACACACAGCCACCTCAGTGTTGACAGTTCTGGTTTTCAATGAGCCATTCCCTAACCCTGCACTTGAATGAATGGTATGATGTGGACACTCTAATTGTTTGAGGAATTGAGTTCCATTGGTGGGATGCTCTGTATGAGAAGACGGCCTGGCCAAATACACTTTTTTTGAAAGGGATTGTACAGTCCCCCCTTGCCGCACCTCTAGTGTTCCTGGTTGAGGCAGACTTGAGGTTGATGAATGTGACAATGATGGTACCTGAATGGTTTCTTGTCTAGAATCTTTATTGCTTGTTTGTATAGTGATTGAAGTGGTTTCAGAATGGTGGAATGTGAATTGGACCAGGTTATCAAACAGTATGTGATGTGGGAAAGAACCATTGAATGAAAATATAGCTTTGCTGCCTCGGTTGAAAGGAAGTTTCTTATGTACCTGAAGTTTGATAAGCTGAACTTTACCTTATTGCAGACTTTTTTTATGTGATTTTTTAAGCTAAGGTTTGGTTCTATTTGTAATCCTAAGTACTTATATTCTGATACTACATGTAATTTCTGACCGGAGATGAAGATATCCTGCTCTGCACCTTCTCTGTGGCCCTTGGAGAAGAACATACAGACAGTCTTAGAGACATTCAATTGTAAACAGCTGTTCTTAAGCCAGGATGTGACATTCACCATGACATTGGACAATTTAGTTGCAACCTCTTCTGTGGTTTTACCGTGTGTAAAGATCACTGTATCATCAGCATACATCAGTACATCACATTGGCCACACACAGAAGGCAAATCGTTAATGTACATGCTGAACAGGATTGGATTTGGACCCAAGACAGAGCCCTGCGGGACACCAGTTGACAGACAGATGGCAGTAGATTTATGATTTTCAATTTTGACAAGTTGGGAACGGAATGAAAGGTATGATTTGAAGAGGTTGAGGAACTCTATGGAGAAGTTGAAATTGACCAGCTTTTGGAGTAGAATAGTATGGTTCTGTATCACACTAGCTCCCGCTCAGCGTCTCATTGCATATATCTCGCTTCAGCATATATACACTGAATACATTTCAAAATGTACCTTTAAATGCCAGCATTCATCTGGCCACACCCCCATCCGCTTACCTATATAAGCAGGGGTGGTGCCACACACTCATCTCCTTCTCAAATTTCATCACAAGCAACGTGTTGCTCATATGCCCACTTGACGTGGAGAAAAATATTGGCTGGAAGAGCAATGTTTACGAGGAAAGGAAGAACAAGGAGATACGTTGACATCATATCTTTATTTTCTCTCTCACTATTTTCGAGAAAATACGGCGATATTGTCTTCGTCACTGGAGTGTTTGGAAGATGGTGATCAAGCCTCGACCGGTTTTCGTATTGGGAGCACGCCGCTGCATGCCTCTCAACTGCAGTTCCTTGCTGTGTTGGTTGGGGTGAAACCTTTCAGGACACAGCTGAACTGTAGGACGCGCCGCTGTTGTGAGAAGCGGTGGGTTTCAGGTTGGGTGAGTACTGTTTGCTTGCGGCTCCACTTGTCTGTTAGTGCTATGGGGGCTAACTGACAATGTTTACGACACCGGCCCCAGATTTGCGTGTTGGTAGGACTTCCGTGTGCTGTTCAGGTCCATGTGATGGATCTGTTTTGGGGGGGTGGTCAGGGCTCCTCCTCACCAAGCTCCTATTCGGACTCCTCCTTCCATGTGAGGGAGCCTCCTTCAGAGTACAGAGCCTCCTCCTCAGATTGTCAAGGTGAGTGGACCCTCAAGAAGGAGTCCTACTCTATTGTGTATGTATTCGATTCAATTCGATTATTGAGTGTGTATGGGTTCAGTGCCTCCTCCCCGGAGAGCCCTAAAACCAATTTTTTACATGGCTCAAGGTGCAATATATTCTTTTCAATCTGTACAGCTCGCGTGGGAAGTCTCTCTGGGGATTCCCGTCTCCTTCCTATGGGAGGGTGGTGGGATGTAAAAATGTGAAAAATGTTTACCCCCGGCTGTGTAGAGTTAGGAAGTGTCACACCCCTCTTGTCGTTCCCCTGGGCGCCTTGGGGATTCAATGACAGGTCTAAATAGCCTGTTCATTGATGTGGGTGTGTCCCGACGCACGTATAGTGCTAGCTCGGGGTGTTCTGTAAACAGGCGACTGACTGGCACGCCTTGGTTGCTTGAGGTTAAAACGGCGTTTTTTATAAAGCAACTGGGATGGAGGTTTTTTCCTCTTCCGACGACCAAATCCGAGACCTGGTTTGGTTATCGACGGATTCTCGTTCATATCTGGGGGATGATGACGGAATGGATCTGAACATATGTAGAGGGGTCTCACGCCCTGGGGGTTGGCCACCGGGCGCGGTTCGCCGAACGTCTGGGTGGCGCCTTCTTTTCATGTTTAATAATAATAATAATAAATCAAATTTATATAGCGCCTTTCATAGAACCCAAGGTCGCTTTACAATCAGGACAAAAAATAGGGCAAGGAAAGTAGGGGGGGAGGGGGAAGAGGGGATGAGGGAAAGTAGGAGATAATGGACCTAATTTAATCTAAAACTAACTGATGGGGAAAGCCTTGGTGAAGAGGTGTGTTTTTAGAGCGGATTTGAAGGTGTCCAGGGTTGGGGCGTTGCGGATTTCGGGGGGGAGAGAGTTCCAGAGGGTAGGGGACGCCACGCTGAAGGCTCTGTCCCCAAAAGTCCGTAACCTGGTGCGAGGGATGGAGAGGAGACCTAGATCAGAGGATCGTAGGTTCCGGGATGGAGTGTACTGGTGGAGGAGATCAGACAGGTACCGGGGGGCGAGGGCATGGAGGGATTTGTAGGTGAGGAGCAGGAGTTTGAAGGTGATGCGGAACCTGACTGGAAGCCAGTGGAGATGGATGAGGGTGGGGGTGATGTGCTGCCAGGGCTTGGTGTGAGTG
Source organism: Notolepis coatsorum (assembly GCF_963971535.1). Classification (NCBI taxonomy): domain Eukaryota; kingdom Metazoa; phylum Chordata; class Actinopteri; order Aulopiformes; family Paralepididae; genus Notolepis; species Notolepis coatsorum. The sequence continues at coordinate 164,188,904 of NC_140169.1, read as the reverse complement.
AGAACCCTGGCAGCTGAGTTCTGGACATACTGGAGCCTGTCCAGGGCTTTGCTGGGTACCCCGAACAGGACTCCATTACAATAGTCCAACCGGGAGGTGACAAATGAGTGGATCAGGGTCTCCGCCACAGAGTCTGAGAGTGAGGGTCGGAGACGGGAGATGTTCCTGAGGTGGTAGAAGGCAGACTTGGTGACAGATTTGATGTGGGAGTGAAATGAAAGTGTGGAGTCAAGGGTGACGCCCAGGTTACGGACTTCTAGAGACGGGGAGATGGAAGAGCCGTCAACGTGGAGGAGGAGATCTCCAACCTTCCCGAGCAGTGCCTTGGGGGCCACAACCATGAGCTCTGTCTTTTTGCTGTTGAGTTTGAGTAATTTGGTTGCCATCCAGGTTTAAGATCAACACGCATATCTGCCCCTTCTCCTGGAGTAGGCATGTCGGCGTGGTTAGGGCACGGGACTGGTTCTGGTCACGCTGGTCCGGATCAGTTGAACCCGTTGTCCGCCGGGGATGCAGATCTGCTGTTCTGGTACCCTGAGGGACTTGGGCTTTTTTCAGGGGGAAAAATGCCAGGTCGGTCCGGGTGTCACAGGGTTAAGCGCTATGGAGACCCTGGTTGGGTAAATTTTTTACTCAGCACTGTCGTAATGGCTTACGGCCATGCCAACCTGTACACGCTCGATCTCGTCGGATCTCGGCCGCTACACAGGTTGGTCCTGGTTAGTACTTGGTTGGGAGACCGCCTGGGAATACCAAGTACGGTGTGCTTGGGGCTGGTTCTCCATAATTTTTCGCTCCTCTCTCAGGCATGGCGAAGAGGGGCCTGTTGGGGTGGTCTTTGACCTCCTCTGGTGACCCTGTGCTTCCCGTATCGCCGGGCCAGGTCCGAAGTCATGTTTCGTCGACCCGTAGGCCTGGGTTAACCCTTTTTTGAAAACTGAAACACTTGTACTGCGGTATAGCCGGTGTGTTTTGGAGTTTTTTCTTGAGGGGTTATAGGAACAACCACCGCATTGAGTAACACCAAGGTGGTTGATTCCCTGGTGTGTTGGAGCAGTGTCAACTCCCGTGTTCACCGGTTGAGGGTGCCCCTGCACGTTCATGACGTCTGCCAATCGTGTCAGCCTTCTCTGCCTCAACCCCTCTGGGTGGGTTTTTTTTAAATGGAGGCTTGGTCATGCAACAACGCCAGCTTACGCCCCTTCCGCCGGGGCGGCTGTGTTCAGCTGTCCCCTCTGGCGCCTGTCTCGTCCGCAGTCTCCAGGCTAGGGTTAACAGCCTGTTGCCTGGTTTTTCCCCGGTGCGCTGCCTGCTTCCGTTGGTTAACCTTTTTTGTGTGCTTACGGTCATGCTGACTGCCTGTTCTGCAGGGTCAGTGTGCCAGGCGGTGTACTATTGGGGGGACAGGGCCCGCTCGGCTGAGGGGCCTTTGTCCGAATACGCTGGCGATGTGGGGGGCGGGGTCACCAAGTGCCCACCTGGTGGGGTCTTGATGCTGGCATCATGGACTTCTCCGGGCCCCCGTTCCAGGGGGTCCAGTCCCTTTGGTGTGTCTGGGTCTTCCTTCGCGCTCCGCTGCTACGGCCTTGCCACGGGGTTGGGTTTACCCTTGACCCCGTGATTCTAGGGGGCAGTAACGAGGTTGTTCTCTCCATTCGTTCCCGGGTGGCATGCGGGTTGTGCGTGTGTGTAGTCGTGGGGTCAGGCCACGGTCTGCTCACCCTGTGCGTTGAGTTGCTTGAGTGCCTCTTCGCACGGTCGGGTCCGTCGCCCTCCCGGGAAACCTCTAATAGGGGGGGTGCCCTCCATTAGGGGGGGTTGGGGGGGCTCGGCCCTCCCTGTTCTTTTTTTTTTTTTTTTTGTCTTTTTCCCCCTCCATTTTCCTCCGATTTTCTCCCATCCCAATGTTAGTCGTATGCCAATTCCCAGTCCCTTCCTGGTCGCTGCGCTTTACCCCCCACAGTCAGATCATTTTGGGAGAGTGGAGGCTACCACGTGCTTCCTCCGACACACGTCCAGCCAATCACCGCTTCTTTTCACCTGGCAGCGCGGATTCTCATTGAGAGGGCGTAGCGTGTGGGAGGACCACACTATCCCCCTCACGTCCAATCCGCGCTTAGCAGGCGCCCCGACCGAACTGTAGGAGTCGCTGTTTACAACGACCCGGACCCACCCCGCCAGCTTCTCCCACCCTCTGATACAGCCAATTGTATCAGTGCAGACGGCCAGCCAAGCTGGTGACAACCCCGGAGCTGTGAGCTGGATTCGAACAGGCGAACCAAGCTCACAGCTCCGGGGCTGGTGACGAACGCAATCTCCGCTCGACCACCTAACCGCCCTGGCCCTCCCTGTTCTGATGGTTGTGGGGGGCCTTCAGCTGGGTGTATTTGTCGAGCTTCTAGCTCCCGCTCAGCTCCTATTATGCAATGAGACGCTGAGCGGGAGCTAGTGTGATACAGAACGTTAGGTTATGACTATAACCAAGTTCTGTTAACACTAGTGGACGCTCAGCGTCTAGACGCCGCTGCGGCCCTTGATTTTTCATTGTGGTGAAATTTGTTGGGAAGGAGATGAGTGTGTGGCACCACCCCTGCTTATATAGGTAAGCGGATGGGGGTGTGGCCAGATGAATGCTGGCATTTAAAGGTACATTTTGAAATTTATTCAGTGTATATATGCTGAAGCGAGATATATGCAATGAGACGCTGAGCGTCCACTAGTGTTAACAGAACTTGGTTATAGTCATAACCTAACGTTAACAGTGTCAAAAGCTTTCCTTAGATCAAGGAACACAGCCCCCACAACCCCACCCCTGTCCATTGAAGCCTTGACTCTCTCTAAAAAGAAGCATGTTGCTGTTTCTGTTGAATGGTTAGCCCTGAATCCAAATTGCATTGGGTGCAGTGGGAAGGAGCTGTTATTGAGATGATCAGTGACCTGTTTGGCAATCAGTTTTTCAAACACCTTGGACACTATGGGTAGAATACTGATGGGTCTGTAATTGGATGTCATGAGAGGGTCACCACTTTTAAATAAAGGGACCACAACTGCAGGCTTCCATGGGTTAGGAAAACTCCCTTGATTGAAACCCATATTGATTATATGGGTCAGTGACTTCACTATAGAGGAGTTTATCTCTTTCAGCATGAGTGTGTCCATGCCATATATATCCTTAGCTCTTGAGGATTTGAGGGATGTAATTATATTTGCAACCTCTATCTCAGTGACTGATTTTGGTATGACTGCTGGTTCATAAATATTGACAGTAGATGGCAGATTAGGACTACTGTCCTGAACTGCGAAGCTTTGGGCTATTGCGGCCACAGACTCTACAAAATACTGATTGAGGGCCGGTGCTACGTCTGACGGATACTGTAACGTTTTGTCATTGACCTTCAGTTCAATTGGCTTAATTGCAGCTTTGTTTTGACCAGTTAATTTCTTGATCTGACTCCATATAACCTTTGAGTTACCGTGGGCATTTTCAATAATTGAGATGAAGAAATCTGCTTTTGCTTTTCTCAGTTCCCTTGTTGTTTTGTTTCTCAACATTACACATTTTTGTCTATCGTGAGACAGCTTTGATTTTGTGGCAATTTTTAAAGCAATGTTCCTTGACCAAATCGTTTGCATTCATATCAAATAATTTTTTCCGATTTTTTTTTTAAACAACAAACACAACACTGACGAGAACAATAACTACAATAATGACAAGCCAACACAAATAACAAACACAGACCCAAAACCCGACAAAAAACTAAATACAAAATACACCAAGACCCCCTCTCACTAATCTATCACCTACCCCCCCCCCCCCCCCCCCCCCCCCCCCCATCTAAGCTTAGGTGAAACACGTCCTCACCCTATGCCACCTGGCCACCCACCAGGTCTACATGTACTGTATACAACTTTAATGTATCTATTCTATTGGACGTCTGTGTACAGTTTGTGGCAAGTTGTTGCACTATACTCTACTGTGGAAATACCCGTTCCAAATCCATGGCATCGTAGAACATACAGGTGCATCTCAATACATTATGATTAGAATATAGAGGGAAAAGTTCATTTATTTCAGTAATTAAATTAAAAAAGTGAAAATCTTATATTATATAGATTCATTACACACACGAGTGAAACATTTCAAGCCTTTAATCTTTGATGATTATGGCTTACAGCTAATGAAAACCCCAAATTCTGTATCTGATACAATGTTATTATATAGAACTAATAAGAAATGTTGGCACTTGTCAGTATATCCACTCAATACTACTCGACTAAAAACACACTTCAATCAATATCTGAAATGAATTCTTTTATAAAAAAATATTAAAACACTAACCTTCTTACTGTCCTATACCATGCACTCCTCCTACTATACTAATATGTCGTATTTAAGCATTGCATCACGCGACGGAGTGTGTTATACAAATTAGATCACGCCTATGGGTGGTTGTTAGGCCCAAGGCGCGGCCGAGGGTCGTTAGACCCCCATAGGCTTGATCTAATTTGTATAACACACGACTTCAAGTGATGTAATGCGTTTATACAATGACCCAATTCACCCAACCTTATTGCTATTTGCTATACAATAAACACACAGTAATTGAAGCATAATGGAGATTTATTCACAAAACCATCCACAGAGAAAGTAGATCCAATAGTAGATCCACTAGTAGACACCAGAGGGAGCTCCACAAACCATGTTAAACCCAGATTCGGCTCAAACAAGGGACTAAACGCCCTACCCACAGCTGTAAAGGAATGTGAATCACTACCCACTTTCAAAACCAAAAGAGAGCACCTACGGGAGACTGCAATTCGAAACTGGCCCCTGTAAATGTCCTAACCCAACCCCCTCCAATGTACAGTAAATGTCCTAACCCAATAATACACAAGACCCTTTTCTTGGGACCAAGTAAGGTTTCGTCGATAATCCAATGTACAGTTACCCCCCACCCCGCCTACCCAACCCCCCCACCCAACCACCTCCAATGTACCGTTACCCCCCACCCCGCCTACCCAACCCCCCCCCACCCAACCTCCTCCAATGTAGTTTCTTCGTCAAATGTATATACTCTCTTTTTTAGACTCTTTTTGTAACACAAACAGTACTGTATTTGTAAATCTGGTATGTCATAAATGTATAGATGTAGCAGTACTGTCTATCTGTATGTCATGTATGTCATATATGTTAACTTACGATTAATTGAAAATGGGGGACCCTGATGTAAACAAGACAAAGTCTATGCACTCAATACTGCAGCACCCAAGTTTCAGCACCGTTGGATCATTGTTACTCAGCTGTAAGAGTTGTACCCTTCCTGATGACTTGTCGTACAGAACTTGTAAGTCACTTTGGATAAAAGCGTTCAGCTAAATGATTAAATGTAAATGTAATACCTGGTCGGGTTCCTTTTGTATGAATCAATGCGGTGTGGCATGGAAGCAACCAATATATTTCCTCAATATTCAAATTTATTGAGATGCACCTGTACGTCAAAAAAAGGGGTGGAAATTAACCGGTCACCGGGCAAGTGCTGGTTAATTCTGGATGTGACTGGTAGGTTTATCTACTGCATCAGACAGCCATGCTATATTTTCATATTGTGAATCGCATAGGTGTAGATCTATGGCATTGGGGGGGGGGGGGGGGTTGCAGGGGACATGTCCTCCTCAATATTAACCCTTTCACTGCCACACTACAGAAGGTTAACCCTTTACTATGACACTACCGTCGGTAGTGTGATAGTAAACCTTCTGTAGTGTGGCAGTGAAAGGATTAACCTGCTGTTGTGTGGCAGTGGAAGGGTTAACCTTCTGTGTATTGTCGCAGTGCGGCAGTGAAAGGGTTAAGAGGTCAATTTGTCCCCCTCAAAAAGAATATAGCTAATATGAACGACAACCCCTCCCCAAGAGTAAAAAAATAAAACAAGATTCTAAACCAAAGAACACTGTATACACTGTACTGTACGCTCTTCCTTCCATATATGAACTACTGTGTGTGTGGGGTAATACCTACAAAAGCACTCTACAGCCAATATGCAACATGCAAAAAAAAGCAATAAGAATAGTCAACAATGTAGGATATTATGAACACACCAATAACTTATTTATAAAGCTACAACCATTGAAATGTATGGACCTAGTTGATTTCAAAACTTCCCTCATTGTATACAAAGCCAGATATAAACAAATCCCATGCAGGCAACATTCAAAGATGGTTCAGAGACAGGGAAGGAGAATATAACTTAAGAGGGAGAGGGAATCTTAAACAACCAATGGTACACACCACGCTGAAAAGCATGTGCATATCGGTTTGTGGAGTGAAGTTGTGGAATAATTTACCTGAATACATCAAACTGAGTAATAATATGGCACAATTTAAAAAGCAGCTTAAAAAATACACATTAGAAATACAGAAATGAGTAATGCGGATAAACAAAGTTATGTAACGGTTAGTGTTGTATTGTATTTGCTGGCGTCAAGCGAATCAAGTTTTCTTTTTGTACTATAAGTAAAAGTATATTCTATAATAATGTATTATACTAAATTATGTTATATAGTAAAATTAACGGAAGAACAAATGTAAATGTAAGGGGGTAGGAGGGATCAATAAGCTTAGCTTCCCTCTACTCCTTTTTTGAACATGTCAACTAACTAAATACATGCTCTTGACTTTTTGTTTATAATTTTTTCTGTTTGACGGAGCTAGATACTGTGATTTGTTTGGAGGAATATGGAGAATACATCAAATAAACTTTTTCATTCATAGGTAGTATACGTATAGTAGCATAGACATATTAGCATAATAGGTATAAGTATGGACATATTAGCATGATAGGTAGTATAGACATAATAGCATGATAGGTAGTAGTAGACATTAGCATGATATGCAGTAGTATAAGTATAGTAGCATAGACATTAGCATGATAAATAGTAGTATAAGCATAGTAGCTAAAGACAGTAAGAAGTGTTGTTTTCCCCCAAACATGACCATGACTCCTCTCCTCTCCTCCGCCCCCAAGGACTGTGAGCACAGCGTCGTTCAGCTGGCCCGTCCGGTTAAGATCAGGAAGACCCCGTTCAGATCCCGCCAGTCGCTGAGGGCCTCCATAGTCTACAAGGGCCCCCCCGCACGGCCGGTGACAGCCGAGGAGGAGCCCACGCCGGGCCCCGCCCCGTCCACCACATCGAACCCGGCGACGGCAGCAGAGTGCGCCGCCGCCATTAACGGAACCCACGGCGACAAACGACAAGGTGACAGTCGGGTTCATTCTTATTTTACTAGGTCAGCCGATGGGACAGATTATGTTACCATGTCCAAAATCAAATGCTTTAAAGAGGACTGTTTATCGTGCCATCAATCATTGGAATAACTGCCCACTGGGGGCGGCTAGGTGGTGCAGTGGGCAAGGCACTCACCACCAATGCTGGAGACGCTGGGTTCGAGCCCAGCTCTCCACATTGTTTTCAGTTTGGCTGGTCGTCCGTACTAATACAATTGGCAGTATTAGGGGGAGGGAAAACTGAGGGGTGGGGATCGGACGTTGTGGACAGCGACTCCTACAGGTCGGTTGGTGAGCAGTAGAATCAAGAAGCGATGGGGGCGGCACCCCTCCAAAGCGCAGACCCCTGACGCTGAAAGATCGCGCCGTGCAGGTGAAAAGATGCGACTGCTGTTACCTCGAGTATCGGAGGGGACTCGTGCTATGTATGGCTTCATCCACATTGCAGCCGGCTTGTGGGAGGCAAGAAACAGCGTTCGAGACAGGGGAGGGTAGAATTGGACGATACGAAATTGGGATGGGAGAAAAAGTGGATAAAAAAATAATAATAATAATAACTGCCCACTGAACATAAGTAAATTGAATAGCAAAGTGTCTTTCAAGTACCACCTAAGAATGCACTACTTAAATGTAAGCAAATACTGTTACGTTTGAGAGTGAAAATACCTACTGTAGCAATGTAATATTTACTCATGAATGTAACAACCTTTTCTGAAAATATTCATGTCTACCCATGAATGCAATAACCTCTGAAAATATTCTGATGTTTATAAAGATGTCTACAATGTTTTATTGTTTTTAGATTATCATTGTTAATTAAGTGAATTGTGATTGTCATATGTATCTCATGTATCGTTATGTTTTGTGTTGTCTTTCTGTGTGGACCCCAAGAAGACTAGCTCGCCACTTAGGTGGCAGCTAATGGGGATCCTTTTTAAACAACAAACAACAATAAACAGAATATCCGGTGGGGAGCTCCAGTAGCTCACCGCGTACCTCGGACGCTATTTCGGCGTCGGGGACAACCGTGCGCGTCACGGATCTGGGGTAGCGAGTTCGACTCCCGGACTCGCCGTATTTTCTCAGAGTGTCTTTCCCCCGATCTATACCCCATTCAACCAACCTGTTTCTGTCGGTCATGCTTGACCAGAAAAAAACGATAAACGCTAAAAGAACCAGCTGACTGGTCGAAGTAAAAAAAAAAAAACAGAATATCCGGGATAAATAATTTCAAGTATTTATTATTATATTTATCACCGCACCAGTTAAAAATTTCCATATGAACCAGGTGCAGAGTGGCGCAGTAGAGGAAGATGCAGGGCTCTCTACGACTTCACCTCGGACCAAGACGACGAGTTAAATATGAAAGAAGGTAACAACATATTATACAGAAAATAATTACACGTAACTTGCAATAATAATAATACAATAAATGACTCCGGTTGGATTGTTTTTTGTTCCCCCCCCCCCCCCCCCCCCCCCCCCCCCAGGGGATCTTCTCCATATCTATCTGAAGGAGGACAGTGGTTGGTGGTTCGGAATCCTTAACGGGCAGATCGGACATTTCCCATCGACCTACGTGGAGGAGCTGCCCGTGTTGAGCGTCGTCAAGTCATCTGATGCGTGAACTATTAAGACTGTACTCTTAAAGGGGGCACTTAAAACAAAAACAAAGTGTGCATAATATATATAAACATGTCTGAAATATCCTAGAGAGGGGGGGGGGGCAAAGGAAAAATGAATGCTGAAATTATACTAGGAACGGGCCTGAGAGAAAAACTCCATGCGAACAATTGCAAGAAAAGGGTAGAACTTGTTAGTCTCCTGAAGTCTCTTCTCCAGGGCAGGCATGCAGGCGAGCTCTGGCTCAGTTGACAAGACTGTAGGGAATAGATAAAAGATTTAGATCAGTATTTATGGAAGTAATTTGCAATAAAGGTCACAAGCGTTAAAAAGAGACAGATTCAGGGTTTGTACACCTTTTCCAAGGCAAAATGCAAGCACTTTTCAAGCATTTTCAAGGTGCATTTTCAAGATTTTCCAGCATCTTATGCGGCTGTGGTAAATTAAATATTTACTCAAAATGATTATTTCACTTCTTCCATCACATTAAATCAGATGTTATTGTGCTAAACAACCAAAATTATGTAGACTTGGCATCATATATAACCTGGCTGAGCCGATGTGTTATACAGTATGTCGTGTATGTCATAAATGTCATGATGAATTGAACATGGGGGACCCTGATGTAAACAAGACGAAAGTATTGCTCTGGTCTGCATCCCCTTAATAATTGTGTGTATTGAGCCGTACTGTATTGTACCCATTCTGCAATCTGTTAATAAAGTTTTCAGGGAAGAGAAATGAGGAGCTATCCCAAATGTGGTGAGGTATGCCACTTTATTCTCCCCACAAGTAAATTGCTTTGCTATCTCACTGTCAGGAAACATTGTTTGAAACATGGCCCCCATGTCATTACATGAATGGTAGGAATAGTGGCTGGTTACAGCTTTTGTTGCCCAGCATATTTCAGCTTGAAGTGTTGGATTAGAGGTAACAAATGATTTAATGGTGCCTGTGGTGTTGCTGGTTGACTGGTTCTTGGATGAGCCTGGGGATGGTAGAGGGGCAACTCCACTGCAAGCTCCTCCACTGGCTGCTCTGGCTCTCACTACACTGCTGGTTGTTGATGTGGATGTAGCTGTGCTGCTTGATGCATTGCTTGTCTGCTGGAAATAATCCACTAATGCAGGACCTGGATTTAGACGTGCTTTCATCAGAATTTGATGCTTCTTCCCTAAATAAAAAGGAGCAGCATGTTATAAATAAAACAAAGTGTTTTATTAATTTAATCTCACTGGTTGCACTTAACTTTAAGAGTATTTATTGTTTAATGTTGACATCTAATCTAAATGGATCATTATGATATTATAAATGTATATTTCATTTTCATTTATAGGCTACTGCCTATGAATTTTAGACTGAGCCTAATGATGGCCTGGAATGAACCAACTACCTTAACATTATTATCCATGTAATTAACTGTAAAGGTCACGTTAGCTGTTAGATTGCATATTCCATAAATAAACATGCTAAAATTGGCCTGGCTCGTCACGTTTGATTGAAAACGTTATTAACAGATTGCAGAATGGGTACAATACACTATGGCTCAATACACACAATTGTTAAGGGGATGCAGACCAGAGAAATACTTTCGTCTTGTTTACATCAGGGTCCGCCATTTTCAATTCATCATAACATTTATGACATACACGACATACAGGTAGACAGTACGTTACTGCGTTCCAGACTACAACAGCTCCACACCAGTTCCACACCAGTCTCTGTAAATGTTCTGTTATAAAAATAAAATACCATTTCAATACACAACAAGTTTTCGTGTTTTGAAATACATGAAAGGAAATTAGCTAACGTTGATTTGCCTAACGTTACATGCTACAACACTGCGGTGAAAAACAGAGTCCGGTAAACACGAGTTTGTAATTCCATTAGTGTATTTTGCCTGTTACTTGACTATTTCGATTATTGAAGTGGTATTTTTATAACAAACATTTACGGAGACAGGTGTGGAGCACTTGTAGTCTCGAACTTAGTTACCTGGCGAGCCAGGCCGAGACACGTTAATAACACCCATGGCTCAATGGCTCACCTTTCAACGTGGCTCGAACGTGCAGACTCCCCCAATCCCCATGGTAAAAATCTTCAAGTCCTTTCTGCATATTTTGCACACGGCTACTCGAGGATGTTCTCCTCTGAATTATATTTGATATCTCCGAGCCAGAGCTCATTAAAACGGCAGCCACCCTCCTTTGGCCACACACACACGCGCGCTGTTCTCAGATGGCACAGGTAAAAACACTACGGGGTGGGGCCGAGCCACATTTCATTTTGCATGAAAGGCGAACGCAAAATAGGCTCGCGAGTCGCTCCGACTTATTTTATTTCTTTGTCTAAAAACCAAACTATTCAGTCAGATAGCGATTTATTATTAAAGTATAAAGTGCAATTACAATTTCAATAACTTTCCAGCACTTTATACACAATTCAAGCACATTTAAAACCTTGAAAACAGCACATTGAAATACAAGCATTTTCAAGGATTTCCAGCACCCGTACGAACCCTGCAGATTAAGACTGGAATCGGACACATTCACACTTCCAGTAGACTACTATACTGTGTGATCGAATAAGTTGTAATTTTACAGCCAGTGTGAACGCCTAGGAGCGACAATGCATATCGTCATCGCCTTAAAATAATGGCTTGGAGTCATATTTATGAGAAAAACTGATACCAAATATAGAATATATGATATTTATTAATCATTTCACAACTTGGTAGGAACCGCATGATCTCTACAATTAAGGATGTAGGCGATTTTACCCGAGGTGGCCTCTGGAGAGATCAGCGTGAAGAGATGACTTAGGCAAAAACACAATTTCTCAAAAGTGACGTAAGTCAATATTTGTATGGGATCAATTCACTTTCAATTCAGGTGAAGTCGGGAAACAGATTTTCCTTCAAAACCTTACCAGGACTTTTCCCATCACTTGACACACTAGTGTATTTCTGTAATGAAAGAACCTTCGCTTTAACTGTGAAGCAGCCTCTCTCACTAGGGAAACTGGTGGAGTCCACCTTCCTACTACTATAGGGATGAGGCACAAGGTTCTCCCAGATCCAGCACTGGCATTAAATCACTCAAGTACCGTACCGAGTGATTGTTTATAGGGAAATACATTTAGAACACATCTTAAAGCGCACGGCAACAGCAATAGCAAGATTGCACGGAGTGACACGCGCGCTAAAACTCAAAGGCTGATAGTGAAGCCTATAATGTAACCAGGTTCTCTGGGTGCAAATGTTTTATCTGATCATTTTGTAATGTTACTTTTTTCCATAATGTCTATGTTGGAGCCACTTCTTTGTTTGCATTAGTACTACATAACTGAGCCATATATTTTTGGTTTATGCCTTAATGTTTTCACTGCCACACAACAGCAGGTTAACCCTTTCACTGCCACACTACAGAAGGTCGGTAGTGTGATAGTAAAGGGTTAACCTTCTGTAGCGTGGCAGTAAAGGGTTAACCTTCTGTAGCGTGGCAGTAAAGGGTTAACCTTCTGTAGCGTGGCAGTAAAGGGTTAAGTGTTCACCCCACCGCTTCCAACAACAAACTCACGCCTCACGGGATTTCAGAGCGAGATTTCTGTTTAATTGGTATATATATATATAAAAGTGTAAATATGGGGTCGTGAGTAATCGATTACTCGCCGTTTCAACTGAACTAGAGTAGTTATTTTTTTTGGATTGTGCTAGATTATACATCTCTAGTTTTAACCAAGGTAAATAACACATAACCCCTCACCGCCCACTCTCATTCTGCTCACTGCTTGGTGTGTGTGGAACGTGTTCGATTCTCTGTTGGGGAGTCTACAAAATCTTGTTGGAAATTGGAAGAAATTGGAAGCCAATAATACAGTCTATGCGTTTGTTTTTTAAACTCTTGTGTCGCCGCTATTCTTGGCCAGGTCTCCCTTGTGAAAGAGATCCTGGGTCTCAATGAGACAACCCAGGTTAAATAAAGGCTAAATAAATTGATCCCAATCCTGGTGAGAGTGCACTTTCCTATGCGTGTACTCTGGTATTAATACAAATTGGAGATATTATTAATAAATGAGAGAGGATGTTCCATCATCAGCCAGTACATTTTGATGTTAGTTTTGGAATAATCTTATTTTCACATAAAAATTGCAAACCTTTCCATCACTTCATACTAGAGATGTCCGATATTATCGGCCGATATTGGCATTCAAATGTAATATCGGAAATGATCGGTATCGGTTTTCAAATATATAATTTTTTTTTACATTTATTTAATCTTTATTTACCCAGGCAAGCAAGTACAAATTCTTATTTTATTTATTGTCAAAAGTATGCATAATGTTGTGTTAATTCCATGACAAGAGATATATGTAATGTTAATTACCTAAAATTATACCGTTTTGGGGGGGGGGGGGGGGGGGGGCTGCATATATCGGTATCGGTAATTAAGAGTTGGACAATATCTGTATATCGGAGAAAAAAAATGCCAATATCGAACATCCCTACTTCATACCCATCACTTCATGTTTATTCTGAAACTCTTGGCTAATAAATGTGTCCCTGGTGGTGTGAGTGCACTTCCCTGTGTTACTCACCCTCGTACAGCCCGTCCTTAATGCTCAGCTTGAAGGTGTACACGCTGTCTGGTTTCTCGAGGCTGATGTTCCGGAAGATGAACTGCAAAAGTTCACCTGTGAAATGAAAAGCCCTCGTCATTTAGCAGATATACAACTTATTATTTTCATTTAGTCATTTAGCAGATATATATAACTTATTATTTAAATTGTCATTTAGCGGATATATAACTTATTATAAAAATGTTGTCATTTAGCAGATATAACTTTTTATTTTGCAACTACAGAACTTGTAAGTCGCTTGGAGTAAAAGTGTCAGCTAAATGACTAAATGTAAATGTATTTAATAGAGTTAAAAAGTGAATCCTTGTTGGTGCAACCCACCCTAAATAATCACTTTTTCTAGGGGGAAAACTTATCTGGACATTGTACTGGGTTTCCAGTGTCACTCAATTGCCAAATCATAGCTATAAATTCTCCATAAAACATGGGCCAACACCGAATTGACCCATCTCAAACCCTGCCCTCTTTTTGTCCGAGGAAAGCAGCAATTGTGATTGGATCATCAAGAAAATATGTTACCAAAAAAAACTCAAATTTTGTTCATAGATACAAATATAAAAAGATGACTCATTTATCGCCACACTCTCGCTCTCTCTGATGATACTACCTTGAATCTATATAATTTAATATCCATCCTTCCCATGCAAAAAGATAAGTAATACAGTTCACCTAAGTGTTTCCATGTGTATACCGTTTAGTCTTAGTATATAAATTCAGATACAAATTCTTTATTGTAACGTATAATATAACCGATGGGGCATACAGACCCTCATCTGCACACCTTTTTATATTCAGATACAATGTATTGCCTGTATTTATGTCTTTCTGCCATTACCCTGCCCATACCTGTACCTCCCTCTCCCCTCCCCCATGCTGCTAAGACGCCCACATTTCAGAGGATCAATAAAGGAATATTTTATAATTTATTTCGGAGGACACACAGATATATGTCCACTCAGTGATGAAACAAACAAACCCAGAATCGCATCACATCTACCCAGGTGGTCGCTATCTTTTTATCAGGGGTGTAAAGTACTTTAATATTATTAGGTTTGTATACTTGTACTAAATCCAGAGAAAAAAACACTTTTTACTCCTTACATTTAAAATGCAGACCTACACAGTACAAATCTCGCAGGTCCAACAATTTGAATTCGTATATTTGTTTCTCTGGCCGAACTAACATTATTAATCCTGCGGCCGCTCTTTATTTAAAAACAGCCAATCCAATCCACATCAATGGAAAATTAACCTGTCCATACCCGTCCTTGTGCAAGACTAGAAAGCGGGGATCTTTGATTAAACACCTGCTATCAGAAGAATAGACAGTCAACTTTTTAGTACTTAAGTACATTTAAAAGTAGAAACTTTTACTCAAGTGTGTTTTTAGCCAGATACTCTGACTTTTACTTGAGTACGATTTTGAGACGGTACCCATACAAGTTTCAAGTTCAAGTTTCTTTAATAGTGGACATACAGAAGTACAGAATACTTTTATACAAAATGCTTCTTTCTGTTACGCTCCAGAGACTGTGCTAGACAAAAGATAAGTATGAAATAAAATAGTATAGCATGTAAAATAGAAGTAAAAATAGAAGTCACGTACGTAGACAGTGTTCAGTATATACATATGTACAATGTTCGATGCAGAATAGAAGTAACCGAGTTACGATATACTATGCAATATACTAATATACAATATACCAGGGTTCGAAATTAACGGGGGCTTGGGGCAATAATGCCCGTGAAAATGGACAAAATGCCCTCGAAAATCTGTTAAGGGGGGCACAAAATGCCCCAGACAGTTTACTAATTATATATATATATATATATATTCTGTTGAAGTCCGACATATTTAAATATCTCCGGTCATAATGTCCTGTGAGAATGATTCCCTCGCGACCTGTGGTTTGCTGATGAGAAGGGCGAGGCGGGAGCTTGGTGCTGGATTAGCGAGAGGCGTGCAGCTGCAGAGCTCACAGTTGTGCCCGCACAGTGCAGTACTCCAATTCAGCCATTGGGTGGGTGGCGCTGCTGAGCGGTCCCCAGACCGGACCGGATAGCGCTGCTGGCTCTGCGGCTTTTATTTGCCTGCTTAGTTTCTTTTGACTATGTTGCGGCAGTAGACTTTCATAGACGGGTAGTGCCGAGGGGCTGAGTAGAGGAGTTCAAACAATTGACGCGCATCGTGAAATAACTCCGTTCCACGTCCAGGAAATACTTGATGCTTTTATTCTTGCGCTTCATGAGACAAACAAAATACCTTTATTTAACATACACTAATATACTGATACTGATGCGTTCTTGCGTGCTTTCAATATTGCGTGCATTACAGACAACCGGTCCCCAATGGACAAACACACGCTCACGTTCTTAGAACCATCTTGTGTGTGGTTGCGTTCTTCAATTGCGATTTGCGGTCAAAAGAAAATATGCTCTCCTAACTCTCACCCCCTCTCTCCGTGAACTGTCAACCAACGTGAAAAGGTGAATGACATTCCATAAAAACACTCCCATTACCACCCCCATGAGCACGCCCACCACCTAAAGTGACAGTACAACTAATAATACAACACAAATAGAATACTGAATGATAATAAAGAGACCTCCATTACGGCGCTGTGAGACTCCGGCTGCAAACACGGCTAGTGTTCGAGGAGCTTGTGTGGATCTTTTTGTCCACGGGACGAAGTCTGTCGAAAAAATTTGGATGTAAGGATGTTTAATAACCGTTTATCATAAAAATTCAGTGCCCCCGAAAATCAATTAAGGGGGGCAAAAAAAGCCCTTGAAATTTTTTTTTTATTTCTAACCCTGCAATATACTATATAGTGCAAAGCAGAAATGGGATGAGGTACAATTTAGGTACACTTACTTTGACTTAAGTATAATTTCTGGGTACTTTTTACACAGAAATGTTGCACGATGCTATATGACTAAGAGAAGTAGAAAAAACAATAAAAAAAAGATGCTGTACCGTGTGTATGTCTGATCTCCAACCCCAGACGATCCTGAAACACTTTTTTGGCCTTTTCAAGGTTCTTCAGTCGGTCCTTGTTTGCTCTGTGCTGAGACATGACCACTGGGCAGTGGGCACAGAGGAGAATCCGGTTAGGGCGATATTATAGCATTTGGAGCCACACCACATTAATCACAAAACAGAAAAACAGATAATAGTCTGGTTTGTTACAGTCCAATGCCATCGTGCATTCAGCTTTGCTAACGTAACGTGTCGTCACGGCGACTGGCAGAATGGACGGTGATTCATCAGTCGGACCCAAAAGGTCTGAACCCTTCCGTCTACCGCCAGGCCGTCATTAAATAAGAATTTGTTCTTAACCTCTTCCACCCGGAGTCTATTTTCTGAAAATCTGCCTAAAATACATACCTAAGTAAATGGAATATTGCTCCACTTCTATAAGGTCCATTTGCATATTCTTGGTATCTAGGGACATCTATGGACCTCAGTGAATGTATTCCCAGTGTCAGAAATATTTTACTAGGCTTGCTTAAATTGTGATGAAACAAAGGAGAATATGAATTATGATTTTTCTTTGCATCTTTGACAGTGAATAACACCATGCTAATAATGACCAAACATTAAAAGCTGCCACTGATCTCGTTCAGTACCTTCTTGAGATTGTGTAAAAAAAAAAATCGAAGGAAATTAATAAAGGGAAGATGATTAAACAGAAGGTTCTGTAGATACAGTACTGACCAATGCAATTTGAAATATTATTATAGAATAGCAGGCTTATAAATTACCTTATTATAGCCAATTGGCACATTTATATATACATATATTATCTTTCAAAGATTTAGTATCACCAGGCGTGAAGAACAGATAACGAAATCTACTGTACTTTTATTTTCACCACAGTGGAACCGTTTTGAAACAAATTTCAGATCTAATTGGCGCTGCATGCTAACAACGTTTCAATATTTGTCAAAAACGTTACCTTTTGTGGTAGAATTATCCCGAATAATAAGAGTTATTGAAATAATTCATACAGAACTATGAACCCCATAGAATCTTACACGAAGTGTAGTTTTGAAAAATTCCAACGCAGATCCAGACTAGAGGATGCCATCTTTTCGGGATTCCCACGGGATGGGAGTCAATTTCACTTTGAATCCCGTGATTGGGCAGGACCGGGAGTAAAAGTCAATGAGAGCAGAAGGGAGTGGGAACTATGACATCAAAATCAACAGGATTTGGAGGGGAGTGATACATCGGTGCATCACTAATGTAAATGTTTGGTGGTTTTATATTTAACTACGGCAGACATCAGGGCTGTACAGCGTGCTATGAAAAAATCTGTCTGTGCGATGAATGAATTTACTGCACTAGCACCTGTGCGATAGGCATTCGGTTCATATCGATACTCATTTTGAAAATCCTGTGGCTAGTCTCATTTCCTCCCAAGCGCAGCTCCGGCAGCCCAACAACAACAGCGTGCTATGTTATGTTAGAGTGCGCATTTCGCGACAAGGGAAATAAGTCCCTGCCTGTTTATCCCCGCAACGCTTCAGCATCTTACATGCTTTGCATCCTCACCAAAACTAACTAGTTAGCTGCTACCGGTAACTAAACTAAGCTAACCTGGCTCAGAGGCAGAGAAAGCAGTGAGGAAAGGGAGGGGGCGGGGGAGCCGCAGCCTCTCTCCGTCCCTCTCTCTACATCAATGATTTTAAGGTGAGGTCAAAGGAGTTTGATAGTATTTACTGAGGCTGAAACCCTGATTCATGCTTTTGTCTCATCACGTCTGGACTACTGTAATGCACTTTTTTCAGGCCTACCTAATTCAAGCATCAAAAATCTTCAACTTGTGCAAAATGCGGCTGCACGGATACTAACTAGAACTAGACAATTTGATCACATCACACCAGTTTTGTCCGCCCTACACTGGCTTCCTATCCAAGCCCGATCTGACTTTAAAGTGCTACTCCTCACCTACAAAATTTTAAATGGGCTTGCACCGCTCTATCTATCCAATCTCATCTCCCGATACTCGCCCGCTCGTGCTCTGCGCTCACAAAATGCGGGGCTTCTATCGATCCCTAGGGTTAAAAAGAAATCCGCCGGCCACAGAGCCTTTGTCTACCGCGCTCCCTACCTGTGGAACAACTTACCTGCCGTCATCAGGGGCGCCTGCTCTGTCGAAGCTTTTAAATCCCTGCTTAAGACTCATCTTTTCTCTCTCTCTTTCAACCTACCCTGATCTCACCTGGTCGGGGACTGACCTTTAGATTAATCTGTCTAGTTTAGTTAGGGTACAGGGTACTACATGGTACTACATGGCACTACAGGGTACTACATGGTACTACAGGGTACTACATGTCTGCTCTTTTGCAGCACCACAAACATGGGAACTCTCTAACTCCCCCCCCCCCCCTTTTCCTCCCCCATCTCTCTGAGTGCCCATCTCCTAGCGCCGACTAAGGTGATGGATGCCTCGGGGTCTTGGCCAAGATTGCAGTGACTGCTCTACATGCACCACGAGGCCTTGGATCAGTTACTTACCGTCGTCTGTTAACAGACTGTTAACAGTTTAACAGTCAACACGGTTTCATTGCTGGGTTAAGTACTTCTATTCTATTCACATAATATGCTTACTTCATATATCTACTCCATTCACATATATGCTTACCACTTGTATCTATTGCTATGTCCGCCCACTACAATCACATGAGCTGTCTAACGCCTGTCCCGTCTCCCTGTCCCCCTGTGAGTTGCTGTCCTGGAGTGCTGACCGGAGTGTCGGACGTCACGTGATGAAGGCCGGGAGAATGCGACCCCCTCTGCGTGCCCCCCTGTCTCCGGAGGAGATTGCCGGACGTCCCGCGATGATGTCGGGGAGTTCGCGACCCTCTCTGCGCCGCCCCCTATCTCCCTGTCTCCGACTGTCCCTGAGCAATGACCGGAGTGTTGAATGTCCCGTGACTAAGACGGGGAGGACGTGACTCTATTTGCGCCGCCCCTGTGCCTCAAATAGATCCGCTATCAGCTCTATCTTCAATCTTTCAAAATGTTCAGTTGCTATCGCTATCAGCTCTATCTTTAATCTTTCAAAATGTTCAGTTGCTATTGCATGCACTCATCTGTGTTTCACTTCACACTTGAGTGCATGCTTACCAACGTTAAGTCTGCAACACTACTATCACCGACATCTAAGAAGGGAGATCCCCCCTTGAATGGCCTTTCTAAGGTTTCTCTCCTCCACACTGCCTGTGGAGCATTTTTCCCTATTGTTAGGTTTTAGTGAGTTTTTCCTTACCTTCGCGTGGGGTATGTCTGGGAGTGCTTGCATTCTTTCATTTATCTTAAATTTTTTGGACCTTATGGTGTTCTTGTTCTGTTCTTGACTTATTGTTATGTTTTCTTCTTGACTTGTTTAAAGAAGACCTGTACGGCCCATGGGGACATTAACGTGTGTTGTCGGGCCTTATAAATAAATTTGATTTGGATGGCCAGATAATGTTGATATTTAAACGTAACAAATATAATACAGAATAAATGTATACATGATCATGCAACATAAAAGAAAATTAGGAACTGTTTGGGAGAGGGAGGTAGGGAGGGGTTCCCACCCCTAGTAGAGTCCATACACCCAACACCAAATCCCATAATTCCTTACACGTAACATGTCTGGCTGTGTGACGTCAACTTGTCAGCATGAAAATGACAGTCAAACATGGCACTGCAACTAAATAAGACAAATACAATAGGCACATTTGTGACCGTTACAAATATAACACGTTTTATACTTGTGCTACAAGATTTTGGCCTGTGCTACAAAACTATCAACCTCTGTAGCACCAGTGCCATGTGCAAAAAAAGTTAAGGTACAGCCCTACAGACATGATGTGACCCATGTACTGCATGTTTTATACTGAGGAAGAAAAACGGAGCAGGATTGGTAAACGGGAGTGAGATTCTATAAAAGTTTGGCTTGGGATTGGGATCAGTCCTCTGTGGGAGTGGGAGGGAGTGGGATTTTTTCGAAACTCACTTGGGATGGGATGGGATTATTTCTGTGGGAGTGGGAAGGAGTGAGAGTTAAAATCCACTCACATGTCAACAGGGGGCGAAATAAACTTTTTGACTCACCGGCCAGTGGCGGGTAGATGGGAAGAATCTACCCGCCAAGCATATTTCTTACCTGCCAACTTTTTTTTGATTAAAAAAATTATAATTATTTTATATAAAAAAAAATATATATATTATATAATCATACTTGTAGTTGTATTATCTGCAAGACATCGCCACCTCGCTGTCTGCAAACAGCTCCACTGTCTGTGTGTATACTCGAGTGGCCTCCAGCTCCAGCAAGGATTCTCCGGCGCTGCAGCTGGACCCTAAACTCTACATTCAGCATGAAGGGATTCTCCTGCGCTCCAGCTGGACCCTATTCAGCAGCCCTCATGCGATGTAAGCCAGGGGCTCGAATACGCATGTTGTAGGACATTGATGTCAGGAGCTATCTGTAGCTACTGCTGGATGGCGTTGGGACAACGCCTCTGTTCACTAGGACATTTCGTAGTGACTAGTGAGCTAACGTGGGCTAACATGAGCTACCTAGCCAACGGAGGTATTATGCACTGGACACTTGCTGGAGCAGTTGTTGATGTCGGGAGCTATCAGTAGCTAGCCGGCTGGATAACGTTACACAATGCCTCATGTATTAAACTAAAAGTGAATAGTTGACTGGGTCATTTTGTAACAGTAGCTAACATTAGCTCACGGAGGTCCCTCTGACTAGACTAAGGTCACGGTGACTGTCCTCTGTTTACATGCAGCATACAGAAACAGGTGCGGGAGGGGTAGGAGGAGCAGTGCGCGGTGCGCTGCATGTCTGTGCTGAGACAGCGAGTGAGAACTCCGCTCAGAATTGGATCATGATTTTCGGTTTTCACATGACTATTTGATTGCCCGCCACACGGCGGGCAGACCTCTCAGTGGGAGGCGCCAAACGTAAAAACTGCCCGCAAATGGCGGGTGGCGGGCTTTAATTTCGCCCCCTGCATGTCAACCTCTAATCCACACCTCTGGATGTCCGCTACCAAATGGCCGCCAAAAAAAAAAACTACAATTCCCATGATTCAAGGTTTTACAAAAAGGTCACCCCTCACGAAATATAGACATTTCGAAGAGGAAAAATCGATCTATATAACACTTTAACCTATTCCTAAACTAACGTATTGATGATAATATACATTCTAAATGCTGTTGTGACATGGTTATGATGTTTACACTTGAATAAGTTTGAAATAAAAATCACTACTTGCCTGGAAAATATTGATTTATGACCAGATGTCATTTGCGGTCTGCCGACGGACCGCGCGGGCGGAAGAGGTTAATTGACCCGATTAAATAAAGGTTAAATTATAAGATCTACAAGAACAGTAAATACACTGCACACACACACAAAATGAAACATCAAAGCCAATTTCCAAACGTCAAATCAACCTACACTGTCTCCTCTGGGCCTGTTCGTCTCTGAGCGAGTCCATCTGCCGGATGAGGTCGTCCTTCCTGGCCGCCTTCCGCTCCGTCTCAGACATCGTCTCAGCGAGCAGCTTCTTCTTCTCCTCTACCGACGTCTTCTCCTGCCCCATGTCTGAGAGAGATTGCATCGGTTTTTCATTTCCATTCATTCAGGAGTACGTTAACCCTCTCACTACCACACTACAAAGGGTTAACCTCTCACTACAAAGGGTAAACCTTTCACTACTAACGTTAGGTTATGACTATAACCAAGTTCTGTTAGTTAGGGGCGATGCTTGGCTTCGCCTTCTGCACTATCTCGCGTACGTGCACGCGTACTGAATAAACCACAAATGTACCTCTAATACCAGTATTAGTCTGACCACACCCCTCATCAGCTTACCTTCATAAGCAGGTGTGTGGTCACCTGCTCTCCTCCTTCCCAAGCTTTCACCACAAGGTGAGGTCAAGGGCTGCAGCGGCCGTCCGAAGCCAAGCATCGCCCCTAACTAACAGAACTTGGTTATAGTCATAACCTAACGTTCTGTATCGTTAGTGGCTTAGCTTGGCTTCGCCTTCTGCACAAGGGAGGCCAAGCGGAGCCACTTGGCTGACAAATACACCCCGCTGACAGCCCCCCAAAACCATCAGAACAGGGAGGGCCGAGCCCCCCCGACCCCCCCTAATGGAGGGTAGCCCCCCTATTAGGGACGTCACGGGAGGGCGACGGACCCGACCGTGCGAAGAGGCACTCAAGCAACTCAACGCACAGGGTGAGCAGACCGTGGCTTGACCCACGACTACACACACGCACAACCCGCATGCCACCCGGGAACGAACGGAGGAACAACCTCGTTACTGCCCCCAGAATCACGGGGTCAAGGGCAAACCCAACCCCGTGGCAAGGCCGTAGCAGCGGAGCACGAAGGAAGACCCAGACCCACCAAAAGGACTGGACTCCCTGGAATGGGGGCCCGGAGAAGTCCATGATGCCAGCATCAAGACCCCACCAGGTGGGCACGCAGTGCCCCGCCCCCCACATCGCCAGCGTATTCGGACAAAGGCCCCTCAGTTACTGCACCTGGTATTCCCAGGCGGAACCAACCAGGCCAGTAAGCCGAGCGGGCCCCGTCCCCCCAATAGTACACCGCCTGGCACACTGACCCTGCAGAATAGGCAGTCAGCATGGCCGTAAGCACACAAAAAAGGTTAACCAACGGAAGCAGGCAGCGCACCGGGGAAAAACCAGGCAACAGGCTGTTAACCCTAGCCTGGAGACTGCGGACGAGACAGGCGCCAGAGGGGACAGCTGAACACAGCCGCCCCGGCGGAAGGAGCGTAAGCTGGCGGTGTTGCATGACCAAGCCTCCATTTAACAACCCCCACCCAGAGGGGTCGAGGCAGAGAAGGCTGACACGATTGGCAGACGTCATGAACGTGCAGGGGCACCCTCAACCGGTGAACCCGGGAGTTGACACTGCTCCAACACACCAGGGAACCAACCACCTCGGTGTTACCCAATGCGGTGGTTGTTCCTATAACCCCTCAAGAAAAAACTCCAAAACACACCTGCGGGTATACACCGGCTATACCGCAGTACAAGTGTTTCAGTTTCCAAAAAGGGTTAACCCAGGCCTACGGGTCGCAAACATCACTTCGGACCGGGCCTGGCGGTACGGGAAGCACAGGGTCACCAGAGGAGGTAAAAAAACCACCCCCACAGGCCCCTCTTCGCCATGCGTGAGAGAGGAGCGAAAAACAATGGAGAACCAGCCCCTAAGCACACCGTACCTGGTATTCCCCGGCGGTCTCCCAACCAAGTACTAACCAGGACCAACCTGTGTAGCGGCCGAGATCCGACGAGATCGAGCGCGTACAGAATGGCATGGCTGTAAGCCATGACGACAGTGCTGAGTAAAAACATACCCAACCAGGGTCTCCATAGCGCTTAACCCTGTGACACCCAGACCGACCTGGCATTTTTCCCCCTGAAAAAAGCCCAAGTCCCTCAGGGTACCAGAACAGCAGATCTGCATCCCCGGCGGACAACGGGTTCAACTGATCTGGACCAGCGTGACCAGAACCAGTCCCGTGCCCTAACCACGCCGACATGCCCCAGGAAAAGGGCAGATATGCGTGTTGATCTTAACATGAAAAGAAGGCGCCACCCAGACGTCGGGACGAACCGCGCCTGGTGGCCCACCCCAAGGGCGTGAGACCCCACTACATATGTTCAGATCCATCCCGTCATCATCCCCCAGACATGAACGAGGATCCGTCGACAACCCACCCAGGTCATGGGATGTGGTCGCCGGAAGAGGAAAAACCCCCATCTCAGTTGCTTTATAAAAACGCTGTTTCAACCACAAGCAACTAAGGCGTGCCAGTCAATCGCCTGTTTACAGCGAGCTAGCACTATACGTGCGTCGGGACACACCCCCATCAATGAACAGGCTATTTAGACCTGCCATTGAATCCCCAAGGCGCCCAGGGGAACGACAAGAGGGGTGTGACACTCCCTAACTCCAACACTTCTGGAATAGAAAGAAGGAAGCATCAACAGTATGTATCCCAGTCTACACAGCCGGGGTAAAAAATGTTCACATTTTTACATCCCACCACCCTCCCATAGGAAAGAGACGGGGATCCCCAGAGAGACTTCCCACGCGAGCTGTACAGATTGAAAAGAATATATTGCACCTTGAGCCATGTAAAAAACTGGTTTTAGGGCCTCCGGGGAAGAGGCACCGAACCCATACACACTCAATAAACGAATTGAATCGAATATACATACAATAGAAAAGGACCCTTCTAGAGGGTCCACTCACTTTGACAATCTGAGGAGGAAGGCTCTGTACTCTGATGGAGGCTTCCTCACATGGATCACATGGAAGAAGGAGTCCGAACTCACAGAAGGCCTGAGTAGGCGCTTGGTGAGGAGGAGCCCTGACCACCCCCCCTGAAAACAGATCCATCACATGGACCTGAACAGCACACGGAAGTCCTACCAACAGAGACGCGCACGGTGACGTACTCTATGGCGGGGGAATTCCTGCGGTGCACACGCCCAATATATCAGGCCGTGGGACCAGGAACTCCCTCCCCCCCCCCCCCCCCCCCCCCCCCGTAACGTGCCGAACCGCCACGTGACGGGAACCTTGAAGGACAGGGGGTGTACCCCTGACCGACAGAACAATGGGGAGAGGAAAGGTTACCAGTTCACCCCTTTACGACCCCACACCCATGATACGACGTAACGACAAAAAGAGAATATGACACAGTCATAGTCAGCTCTATGAAGCGTTTCACAGCTCCACACAGCGCACGAGCTAACCTGCTATCTGATTTTTACTAAGGAAAAACACAGAATAGAGAGGGCTCTAAGAACCCCGGTCCAACATACACATGTGCTTCTGTGGCCAGTACAATCCAGTTGTAGGTCACATGACACACACAACCCATCATCATCACAATGAGAGAATACATCATTCTTGATTAGTATCGACCACAGGCCTTGCTAAGCACACGACAGCAACCAAACCAATTTCCCTTTAGGAAATAAGTTTCTCCAGCAGATTTAGCACAACCTCAGCAATCAAGCTGAGAGTTACATCGTATCCCTACCACACAAAAGACACAATTAATGCACAACATGTCTGATAGGAGGTGATAAAGTCCCCAGGGAACCGGGGGGGGAAAAACACAATCCTCCTATTTTACCCTCAATACGGCCAGTTAAAACAGGAAAACCTGTTAATGTGTGAACTCACTGTCCATTGTCATTACAGTCTGAGAAAGAACATTCTTTTACTCACTCGTCACCAAGCATAGCTTCATAGGTTAGTTGCCTTAGTAGTGAGTACACGGTACACATAAACACCATGATGTTTCTCACACAACAACCAGATCAATACATCACGACCTGCACGGAGAAGCTACTGCCAGTGACAAAAACAGCTCACACACAACCCGCAACGTATCTCAAATGCATTGCAACAACACACGTTTTGGGAAAAAACACCGTCATTCACAATACATTTAGCAAGGTAAAACCAGAAGACGTGTTATGAGGGTCTGGCCAACCCCGTACCTGCCCGGAACGCAGATCAGCGAAGTGCAGTCACAAGCGTCCCGTGTTGTTCGATCCGGGCAGCGTCGCCGCTCCACCAGTCGCTACAGTCCTCTTTGTTGACGCAATCCCCGTCTAGGCTCGGGCAGGGTTGACGAACATCCCCTGTCAAGGATGACGTCGTGGTCAAAAGTGTAAAACATGTTAAAAATCAAAGCACGTTCAACAGAATAGCATCAAGCTAACGGCTGCTCCAGCCGTTCGGGTGCTATCGCTTCCGCTCGCGAGACGCCGATCTACGACGCACGCGATCAGGAGCGAGCTCCCGGCGGCGCGCGAGAAGCCTAAGCTACCCCGCGCCAGGCCACCGACCGGCTAACCGTAAGCTATGAACATGTAAACAATGACATAACACTCACCCAGACAGGCCGCCGTTCTGAACCCTCCTCACTTTTTAAGAGAAAAGAGAAAACAAGACGTCAACACCGCTTCACAACGGTGACATTAACACGTCCGGCGGAATCAGCACAGTACCAACTGGCCTGTATAGCTGACTTTGAACATGAATCTGCCGCTATCGCACATTACATGCACATATCCCCTCGTGAAGGAATACTCTCATTTGGATATGAAAGATGGGGTCTTAACACGGTGACAGAGAGAATCCACTCGTCCAGAACACACAGGGATCACCAGTGTCAATGGTCGCGGCCCACTAGTTAAAACTATAATGGTCGCCAGACCAAGGCCTTCTGTCGCCTAGACGGCTAAACAAAGGACCCTAGCCTGGGGCCGGTTTCCATAAACTTTGTCTAGTAGCCCCCATAGCACTAACAGACAAGTGGAGCCCGCCAGCAAACACTACTCACCCAACCTGGAACGCACCGCTCCTCACAACAGCGGCATGTCCGACAGTTCAGCTGTGGCCTGACAGGTTTCACCCCAACAAACACAGCAAGGAACTGCAGTTGAGAAGCATGCAGCGGCGTGCTCCCAATACGAAAACCGGTGGAGGGTTTGTAGAATGATCATCATCTTCTAGACACTCCAGTACGAAGACAATATCGCCGTATTTTCTCGAAAATAGTGAGAGAGAAAATAAAGATATGATGTCAACGTATCCTTGTTTCCCAAGCTGTTCCTAATCCAATTTCTTCCATCATGGTGTCAAGTGTGGGGATCTACCGAGGCACCTCTTCCTTGTGGTGAAAACGAGAAGGAGGAGAGCAGGTGACCACACACCTGCTTATGAAGGTAAGCTGATGAGGGGTGTGGTCAGACTAATACTGGTATTAGAGGTACATTTGTGGTTTATTCAGTACGCGTGCACGTACGCGAGATAGTGCAGAAGGCGAAGCCAAGCTAAGCCACTAACGATACAGAACTACTAGGAGGAGCGGTTGTGTGTTCTGTGATCTGGGGGTGGTGGAGGATAATAATAATAATAATAATAGATTGAATTTTAAGAGAGAAGCGCCTTTCTCAGACTCAAGGACACTGTACAAGGAAAGGATGGAAAAAATAAAAGTAAGTAATAAAATTGAAAAAATATATATAATAAAATACATAAAAGATCTGTGTATAGTAACAACAAGAAAAAACAAATAAGATAAGAGATAAAAAATAAATAAAAAAAAGGAGGCAAGTTCTGTCCAATTGGATGAAGTGGTTAAAATTAACAAACAAACAAACAACAAAACAAAACAAAACAACGGAATCTGTGGCTTAAAAAGAGTCAGGGGTGGGCTACTTGGGAGCGGGGCCGTGTTGCGTGAAGGCAAGTGTGAACAGGTGGGTTTTTAGCTTGGTTTTGAAGAGGTTGATGGTGTCAGAGCCTCGGATGAGGGGGGAGAGGGAGTTCCACAGTCTGGGGGCTGCTGCAGCGAAAGCTCGGTCTCCCAGTGTGGAACGCCTGGTGCGGGGGATGGTGAGGAGGTCGGAGTTGGAGGATCGGAGGCCTCGTGCAGGAGTGTAGGGGTGGAGGATGAATTTCATTTAGTTTTTCACTGCCCCTTGTACACAGACCTTGAGGGGTTTTATTTGAGCAAGTTCAATTTATAAATCCGGATTTGTTTCGGCAGTCTCAGAGTTGTATGTTGAGTTTGTTTTTTGTGGAGGAGATTTACAGTTTTGCAGGATTTATGGAGAAAGCGTGGCACTTAAGACCAAACACATTACCGGTATATCCTATATAATTTCATATGAATTCCTCTTTTCTTTGAAGTACCGTAATTCCTCTAATAGTAACCGGTATTCAATTAAAAACCGGGTCTCTATTAATGACCGGGTGCGCTGTTGAGCTAAGCAATTATAAGCCGGCCTCCTAATACAAGCCGGGTTTCATGTATATTAGAGGAATTACGGTATTTCCCTCAACGGATTTACCATAGGCAATATATTTTGTTATTGTTGTTATATGCTGGCCTGGCTGTGCAGTAAATACCATATAATGGTATGGTGTTAATGTTTACCAAGAGAGTAAGCCTACCTCAGAATTGTATAAAACGAAGTTATTATTATTATTATTATACCAGTATTGTGATTGCACTATTTTACTTTTTTTGACCACCTGTAATTGCACTGTTTACTACCGTATTTCATACAGTACTTGGTTTCAATAAATGAACCCAGTACATTTTACTGGGTTCAAACTGACACAAAATGTTGATTTATTCATTATGATCTGTTTGAAAATTAGAAATATAGGCCTCTCTCTTATACATGCCTCCTCCTAATACAAGCCTGGTATCCGCTACAGTTGAAACAAATACAAGCCGGGGTTACTATTAGAGGAATTACGGTACATTGTTTACAGGTTGTTCATGTTTTATTTTGTTTTCTTTTTTGTGGCCATCTTGGTCTATATGATCACTTACTGTGCATGCGTCTTGTAAGTGCATATGGGCTGGGCAAGACACACAAAAAAAATATATCAATCAATCAACTATAGGGATGTGATAATGTGTCGACTAAACGGCCAACATTCCACGTGTTCTGTGTCGACAGTAATAGTAGTAAAAGTCACATGACTGTTCAGACAGAGGTCGCATTGCAAAAGAATCGGACATATGAAAGTGATCCAATCAGAATTGAATAGATCAGATTCCATGCGATTTGTGCCGTTCACACAATCAGATCCGAGTCACATAATGAGCAAAGGAAATTAGATTTGGGCCACTTTCGCCTGCAGTGTGAACGTAGCCTAACTGCTAGACTTCGTTAGTCGATTAGTCGTTTTTATCTTTTCTTCTCCCTTCATGCTGAATAAATTATTTATTGATAAATAAATGAGCAATAGATTTAAAAAAGGTAATTTTGTATGATTGCACGTGAGAAATCAAATTACATTTTTTTTTTACAATTGTTTTGCATTTTACCAATGGATTTAGTGTCCAAGGTCCTATGACTTCTAAGAATGTCCTTAGCCAGGGACAGCCCTAGATCTATGACGTTGCATATTCATTCTAAGGCTGAGACGATATGCCATTTGGAAATCAAAATTATCGATATTTTTATTAGTATTTCTATATATCTTTTTTGTATTGGTCTCTGGATGTGATGGAGGAGTGCACTGCATATTGAATGTAGAGTGCAGAGTTGCAATTAAACTGAACCGGGGCCCCCAAAGTATAATGGCTCCCCCCAAAGTAAAGTTTGTGTTTTTTTTTGTTTTTACTCAGTGAGCACTCATTTGCATTGGTGGCAATGAGTGCTCACTCGGTGAGTAAAAAAACCTTTAAAAAAACATAAATTATACTTTGGTATTATCCAGTGATTGACGATCAGATAGAGTGTGGAGTTTTCCGTCTTAACGCACCCCCCCCCCCCCCCCCCCCCAACCCGGAGTCGTTCCCCAAAAGTATATTTCATTTCTGCGGGAATCACTGTATATATATATATATATATATATATATATATATATATATATATATATATATATATATATATATATATATATATATATATATATATATATATATATATAAAACGATAAGTGGTCTCAGCCTTAATACATTCATAGACTACATTCACACGGTGGCCATTTTGCTCTTATGTCATGCTAGGCTCATTTTCCACCCTGTTGCCACCAGGAGCCCAAGACATTATGACATAAGAGCAAAATGGCCGCTGTGTGAATAGGGTCAATTGAGACGTGAGGTAAAAAGTCCTAACACACAGAAACTCACCTTTTGTATACATATGTATTTTTTCAAACAGCATCGCCAACATGCCTCTACAATAAACAAGAAAAAAGGCAATTAGCTACAGTAACAGGCTGAAAATAATCAGAGTGATGATTGACATGTGATTAATAGCCCAGTGTAGGGATGGGAAACTGAAAACTATGGGATGCACAGATACCAATATTCAGCCCGATCTCGCTTAAAATATGTAAATAAAGTACTTATTACCAACAGGGAAAAGGTAGATATTGTATGTTATATTATAGCCATAAGTAATATATTGACGAATTTTATGAAAATGTACAATGTGTACATATTACATATTCACAAAATGTTAACTTTTAATGTTTTCAGTAAACGTTTTAATGTTGCCCTGCTGAGGAACGAACCCGGAACGCTCACATTGGAGGCAAGTGCCTTTACCTCAAAAACTACAGAGACTTTTCTGATAGCCTGGTCCAAACCCTAACCACACGGTTAGCTTAAACTAACCATAACCCGTCCCCAACTACATTGAATGACCTTTATTTATATAGCACCCTTCACAGCACGAATGCACAGGGTGCTTTACACTACAGCTTAATATAAAAACACAATAAAAACAAAATCAGAAATAAATGACAACAACAACAAACAGCAGTTAAAAACAGTGAAACCAGATAGAAAAAGTAGAATAAAAGAATTTGGATAAAATCATGAGTCACTAATTAAAACAAAAACTATAGAACAGTGAGGACAAGAAAAAAGTGCCTATGCATGACCAAAAGCCTGTCTGAACAAATGTGTTTTTAATTGTTTTTTTAAAAGAGTTCTCGGAGGGGGCAATTCGCAGGTCCAGGGGGAGAGCATTCCAGAGCCTTGGTGCTGTCACCTGGAAGGCTTGATCACCCCTTGTTAGCTTGTTAGCTTAAACTAACCCCAACTTTCCATCTTAACCACACTGTTACCTTAAACTAACCATAACCCTACACCAACCATAACCTTAATCAACTCATATAGTGTAATACGTTTGTACTAGGGTTGGGCGATATAACGATAATTATGGCGATATATTTTAATAATCGATATCGGGGAAAAAAGAAAAAAATCTGGAAAAAAAATCGAATTTATTAGTGTGGGTGACCTGGCGAAGCCAGGTTGCCACCCACACTATAGTAATCTATACTATTTTTATTTATTCTTTATTCCACCGATTTTGCAAACAAAACTCCGCCCAGAGCGTTCGCGCCCCATACACGTGAAAGGTATCGAAACGACCGGCTTGCTCCAGCTCACAGCGCTATGCCCCAACAGCAGTCTATTGACCAAAGACATCCTCTCTTCGGCCATGTGACAGACAAAAGGCTGCCTTAAATCCAGGAAAAGTTTCCTGAAGAGCGTCCCGCCCCTCGGAATACCGAGCACAAGCGGTGAAAGAGTCACTCGTGGGAAGAAAGACTTGACAACCTCCCACCAGCAGCAACAACAATGTTCACATCGCAAGCCTTAAGTGTTCAAATTTCGATATTTTTTTGCTCAGATCTGATTATTATTTTGCTTGGCTGTTCACATTACTCTACTATAAATGTGGCCACGATCAGATCCCAGTGTGAACTGGTCACGCTCCTGCATATGAAGTTATGAACAATAATGAAGGCACAGAAGTCAGTTTATGGTTTCATTTATAAGTTGATGTGCAGTGGAGGCTCATTTGTGAGCAGGGCCCTATTCCCCGTACTAAGTCGATCAAGAGTCCCATTATCCAGATTCAGTTAACCCGATGTTTGAAGCCGGGATTTTCCTGTTCCTGGAACGCTGATTCAGTCTCGTTAACTCGAGCCAGACTTGAGACTCTGGATAAGTGCGCGCGGCCGCTTCAGTTGAAAAGACAGCAGGTGTAGATCGCAGAAATCCTGATCTTCTAACGGCATTGATTGATTGATTGTTTTACAGATTGCAGGCGGCTCAATAGCCTTGCCGACAAGTTAAATGCATAATCTATAGGCTAATTTTAAATCCCTCATTACCCCAATCAATCAGATTATATTTCTTTAAACGTTCCTGCTGGCAGTAGGTTTATGCATTGAATAATCAAATGAGATCTTGCTAGCGAAAATAATTAGTTCAACTGTTTCAGAATAAGGATACGGCTCTCTTATCCATTGATTGATGTATGGTGGATTTTTTTATGTATCTGTACTGCGGTGTGACGGTTTGTCCTTTTGACTTTCACGCAGACGACCGGGGTTCGAATCCTAGTCTTTTCCTTCTTTTTGCAATGTAGGAATAATTCAATTTGGTGCACGTTGAGAGCTATATAAAGAATGACATCCTCAATGCATGTAGATTTATAATATTTTAACTTAAAACTAGGCTACTTTTGCGTATAATCATTAATATTATATTCCAAAAAAATTATATTGGAAAGGCGGGGTTTCGAACACCAGTCGCCCGGTTGCCAGGATTCAGCACTAGCCGCTGCGCCACTGTGCCAGACGTGATATACTCATTGTTTATGCATTAATGGACGAGAGACCCGTGTTTAGAATATTTTTCTTACCAAAAAATTAAGTTTTATCTCTTTATTCTCAAATGCATTAATGTGACGTCAACGGCTCATTCAATTTCTCAAACCCGTCAAACAGCGCATCTCATCAGACATTTTAATCCCAGTTACAATATCACACAAAAACCACAATCCCCGCATAGACACTTCAATTTTATGCTTGAATGAAACAAAATCCGGCGCTCCGTTAAGCAAATCTACAGCGGAGATTAATATATGAAACTAATCAGAGCCAAACGGCCGATAGGTTTCATTCATTAAAAATATCCCCGCGGGATTCACATTTGCAATGAGCCGTTATTAAAATAACCACATGCAGCGTGTATCGCGACTCCGAGCGCCGTATATGACGTGCATTATTTTATTTAGGACAAAGTAAATCTATAGGCTCAATATGATTTATTATCAGCATTTAGTTCTATTATACATTTATACATTTCAAAAGCCCCCTCTAGGAAAACGAAGCACAGAAACGTAATTCAGAATGGTATAAATGGGATCTCTAGACTGTGAGATTCATTTCAGGAAACGAGCTGTCACTCCTTTGCGGGGGCGTGGCCATGGTTCATCCGGCTAACTGAACTTAACCCTGCTCCCGACCAGGCTCAAACTTTTTGATCTGTTGTCATGGTGATTTGGACAATCGCGCGTCGGGGAACAGAAAGGTCCGGCTTAAGTCAGGCTTGACCGAAAGTTATCCGGCTAACTCAGTTATCCAGGTACGGGGAACGGGGCCCAGATGATAATGGGGGCGAGGAGGAGGTGAAGGGGCCATTTCTTCTAACAATATGCTTTGAAACACAGAGCGGTTATGATACACCCCCTCAAGTTTTGCTTGTACAGAAGTATCACCCCAAATAATTACAAGGTAAAACACCTCGCTGTCCCTCCACTGACCACCTCCGTCACAGCCGCCTTCCATGTTTGTATTCACAGAGTGACTCCCGCCACAGAATTGTGATGAATGTCAATCCAGACGTGATGTAAAAGTCGCATTACTGTTCAGACTGAGGTTGCATAGCAAAAAAGAAAATCAGACCTTTATCCGATTTAGGACCACATTATGAAAGTGGCCTAAATCTGAACTGAAAAGATCAGATTCCATGTGATTTGTGTCGTTTACACTGTTCAAACAGATCCGGCCTTTGCCTGCAGTCAGAAGGTAACCATAGACCAAAGAGTAATGGAAGTAGGCCTAAGCACTAGGGCTGGGCAATTAATTGAAATAAAATCACGATCTCGATTCATAGACCTATGCAATCTCATTTCTAAATTATGAAGATTTTTTTATTAAAACAATTTTAAAATATATATATTTTTGTACTTTTTACTTAACTTTTTTAAATGATGACGATTCTGATGAGTTATTTTGTATGTTACAAGAGACTTTTAAGTTTAAGGCGAGACACTGCAGGTGAATAGGCAAATATACTTTTTTTGTTGATTTTGAGATTGTTATATTTTGCTTCCTAAACATGTCTTCTATGAAACTAGTGACAATAAAACGTCAATAACACACATTTAGTTGTTTATTTTACTTCATTTTGCCTTATTGCATCCATAAATGTCCACATATTTAATGGAGAAGTGCCTCATTTGCATATATAAACATACATTTCAGAAAACTTGCAATATATTTTTTCTTAGTTTATATGTACATAACAAACTGGGAAAGTTTCATAGTGATATCTATTCAAATATTTTTTGCCTATTAGGGGGTACTACACTGTACTACACTGTTTGTAGCCTGTGTAGTTCTGTTCAGTTCAATAACATCATTATTATTATTCAGTTATCAGGCATGTATTTAGGTTGTCTATTACTAATGGTTTGATTAGGTTTTGTGTTTGTAAATATCTGTTTAAAAAAAAAATATGGCATTTTACAATACAGAACTTTGAAGGCGTTTTCCCAAAAATGAGTTTTAAGAGTTTTTCCTCATACTCTGAGCCAGAAATCTCCACTGCAGTAGCACTCGCATACACCAAACCTTCCAGTTCTATTCATATCTATGTTCTTAAGGTATTTACAGAAGGGTTTGTTGATATCGCATTCATACCCTGATTTATATCACATTTCATTCCTAAAAACATGGCGAAATATGGAATTTTACCATAAAAATTGACTGAATGGAGTATTTTCTGATTTATGGAGTGATAAAAAGAGATATCCAAAATCCCCTCTGTAATAACCTTTGGCTCTAATATGTCAACAAAATTAAACTATAATTTTGAAAATGGCTTTATCCAATGTTCAGATTTCTGTCCTGGAATTATATGCAAATTAGTGCATATTTAAGTAGATACTGCCTCATTTGCATATTTAAACATACAATTTCAGAAAACTTGTAATACAAAACAGTCTTGTCTTAATATAAGTAATCAACTGGGGAAGTTTCATTGTGATATCTATTAGTTAATTATTTTACCCTATTCACCTGTAGTGTCTCCCCTTAAGTCCAGCACTTTCATATATGTTATGTTTAAGTTTAAGTCAAGCACTTTGATATACATGTTATGTTGTCTGTTAAGAAAGAGTGCAATAAATGATTTTATTGAAAAAACAATAATCGTGATCTCAATTCTTAGAGAAAAATCGTGATTCACATTTGAGCAAGAATCGCCCAGCCCTACTAAGTACTGCTCATCCATCTTTGAATTGTATTTAATCATAAATGGTGCATTTATATAACAAGATCTTATCCAAAGGCAGCTTTACAATTACCAGACGACTGCTCTCTAATTCCTGAACCACTGTCGTGTCGCCCCTTTCATTTAGAAAAAAACAAAACGTACCAACAGAAGACGTGAGGAAGTGCTTCTGGTCCTGCTGCAGCCCCATGGCCCCCTCGGCCACCTCCTCGAAGACTGGGAAAATCATCTTGTTGCGGATGTCCTCCATGGTGGTGCTAAACCACTCGCCGACACTGGGATCTTCGATGGAAGCCATGGTGTGCTGCTGCTGCTGCAGGGTGAGGTTCTCCTCTTCAGAGTCAAAAAAAGACTTTTACAGGGAGACGATCTGAAAGTAGACAGATTACAATTAGGGATGTCCGATTTATCGGCCTTAAAATGTGATATCGGAAATTATCTGTATTTTTTTTGGGGGGGGGGGGGGGGGGGGGGGGGGGGAGTTGCATTGTTCATTTCAATACCTGTAATTAGTGATGCACGATATATCGGCCGCCGATATAATATCGGCCGATATTTTTTTTTTTTACATGTTTTGGCCTTAAATAGTTTCAAAATATCAGTAATTTCTGAAAATAAGTTACAAAAGTAAAAAAAGCTCTTTATTTGATTATCATAAAAAAGTGTTTTCTATACAGAGATATCGACATCGGTAAATATCGGTATCGGCCAGAACAGCAATATTAATATCGGTTATCGGTATCGGCCACAATTTTCACATCGGTGCATCACTACCTGTAATAGTACAGTAGTCCACACACACACACGTGCATTCAGTTACATTGGAATATGACTGTAATACAAACAGTGCAGTTTTTCAGGTACATGCAACACAGATTACAGCGTTGACATTAGGGATGGGTACCGAATTCGGTACTTTTGAGGTACCGAACCGAAACACGTCGGTACTACCGAGTATCGAATCAAGTGAGATACCGGAGGGGAAAAAAAAAAAATGTCATGTCAACGTTGACACGCACAATATATGCTTACCTAGGATTTGACTTGATTCAACAACAAAGCAGTCGGAGCAATGGCAAGCCGAAAACTGTTGAAATTGTAGTTATTTGAAGTTTGGATTTTTTTTTTCACGACTGAGGTAGGTAAATTACATTTCTTGAGACTAAAGTACCAAAAAAAGGTACCGTTGGGTACCGGTATCGATTCACAGGTACCGGTACCGGTTCAAATGTGAAAGGTACCCATCCCTAGTTGACATCCCGTCTGCTTGAGAAAATCGCATTTGCTGCAATACAACAAATGATCGAAGTGAGATGGACAGACTGAAAACTTCATTTTATTAGATAAAGCATGTTGACAGTTTTACTTTGCAGTTGAAAAAAGGTAACAAATCGCAATATATTGCAATATTAATATCGCAATACTCAGCATATCGAGATATATTTTGAACATCGTATCGTGACTTAAGTATCGTGTTAATATCGCATCGTGAGGCCCTCTTGTGATTCCCACCCCTACAATCTATATGAAGTAGCACGTGGCTGGCGGCTAAGTGGCGCAGTGGGCAAGGCGCTCGCCACTAACGCAGGAGATGCTGGGTTCGTGCCCAGCTCTCGGCGTTGCTACCAGCTTGGCTGGTCGTTCATACTAACACAATTGGCAGTATTAGGGGGTGGGAATCGGACGTTGTGGACAGCGACTCCTACAGGTCGGTTGGTGTGCCTGCGCACCAGAATCAGGAAGCGACGGGGGGCAGCGTGAGCCTCCCACGCGTTACTCCTCGCCGCTGAGAGATCACGCTGTGCAGGTGAAAAGATGAGACTGCTGCCTCCTCGTGTACCGGAGGGGACACGTGATGCAAGGCTTCGTCCACATTGCAGCCGATCAGTGGGAGGCATGGTCTAACAACGTTCGAGACAGGGGAGGGGGAGAATTGGATAAAACACGAAATTGGGATGGGAGAAAAATAGAAAATGGGAGAAAAAGTAAATACAAAAAGAAAGTTGCGCGTGGCTGGAAAACAGGCTGAAGTTAGACGAGGAAGAAGTTCCATGCATCTGAATAATATCTTAAAAATACTAACTGGCCTCTTACTTAGAGGTGTTAGATCCTAATATGAAAAACTGATTTGCCTTACTTTGCTGCCATCTTTTTATGCTAGTTTTATATGTTTTTTTTATGTCATTTTAAAACTTAATCAAACCATAAACAGAGAGGCCTATTGGGATATTAGATCCTGTAATATGAAAAACTGATTTGCCTTTAACCTTGCTGCTATAATTTGTATGCTCGTTTTTTATGCCATAGAATAAACCCATAAACAAGGTCAACCAGTCAACCAGACCCAGAACAATTTAAATATCAAATACATGCCTACACTAACTAACGTTAACTACATGGCTCATAATTTACACCATTTTCAGTGAGATGTATAACTACTATAACCCCTCAAATGTATATACTCTTTTCAGACTCCTTTTGTACACATAAACCAGGCCCAGAACCAGGCTCAAGACTAGGGGAGACAGAGCTTTCTCCACCGCAGCGCCTAGACTGTGGAACAGTCTCCCCCTCAGCGTACGGACTGCCCAGACCGTACCGTACAGGCTTTTAAATCACTCTTGAAAACCTACCTGTTCTCCTTGGCCTTCCCCCCCACTTAACCACCACTAGACCCCTGGCCCCTCTATCCTCTTTGTTTTACTGTGTCCTACCAGTTTTTATTACTTTCATTGCTTTATTATGTTTTTAATCCTATATCTTGCACCATATTGTTTTGTTTTTGTTGCTTTCATTGCTTTGCTATGTGTTTTTTTTTCTCTCTTTTAATCTTATACCTTGCCTCACACTAATTTGTTTTTATCAACTTGCTTGTGAAGCACTTTGGTGTCAGCTGCCGCTGCCTGGAAATGTGCTATACAAATAAAACTGACTTGACTTGACTTAAGCAGTACTGTATATTTGTAGATCTGGTATGTCATAAATGTATAGATGTAGCAGTACTGTCTATCTGTATGTCATGTATGTGATACATGTTATGATTAATTGAAAATGGGGGACCCTGATGTAAACAAGACGAACGTCTTTCTCTGGTCTGCATCCCCTTGTACCCATTCTGTTAATAAAGTTGTCAATAAAACAAACATACAACCATTATTTACACCAGCCTTGAATAATGCTGCTAGCTAACACATTGAGCGTAACCACAGCGGATTGAAGTTTAAACGTAATTTACGTTAGCAGGCCTAGAGCTAGAATGAATGAATGAATGAAAACTTTATTAACAGATTGCAGAATGGGTACAGTACAGTACAGCTCAATACATACAATTGTTAAGGGAATGCAGACCAGAGAATGACTTTCATGGTTTACATCAGGGTCCCCCATTTTCAATTCAACGTAACATATATGACATACAGATATATAGATAGATAGATACAGATAGACAGTATTGCTACATCTATACATTCATGACATACCAGATTTGCAAATACAGTACTGTTTGTGATACGAAAAGAGTCCAGAAAAGAAGTATACATTTGACGTAGAAACTGTACATTGGAGGAGGTTGGGTAGGGGGGGGGGGGGTAGGAGTGGGGGGGGGGAGGTTGGTTGGCCTGGAGGGGTGGGTGGGGGACACTGTACAAAGCAACATTGGAATATTGACAAGACCATACTTGGTCATTTTTACTGTACATTGGAGGGGGTTGTGTTAGGACATTTACAGTAGAAGAACCACGGAGCAAGTTGTTGAAACAAGTAAACTAACGTTTTTTAATAAACATTTTGAATAACATGCAGTTTAATTTACATGTCAAAGTTATAACGTTACTTACCTTGTCCGTTGTTTATACCGGCGCTGGGAGGAGCGGTGATAGTGAAGCCCTCTTTTATATTCGAAAATACGCAATAGGGTCCAGCTGCAGACTCGGAGCCTCGGTCCAGATTGGTACTTCCGCCCTGCCACAGGACTATTAGTCCTGTGACAGGGCTATGCGCTGATTGGCGGAAAGTACGGAAGTATCTCGAAGTACGTCTGACATATCTCGAATTACGTCTGACGTTTCTCTACGTTAGCGAACATTAAATGTTGTATTCATAAAATAATATAAAATCAGCAGCATGGGGAGGGCCGGGGGGAGGGGAGGTACAGGTAGTAGAAGACATAGAGGTACAGGTCACATAATTATAGTACAGTGGAGAAGTAAAAATAGAATAAAAAGGCAGTGTAAACAATATACAATATTATTAACTCTAATAATAATAACACGCCTCGCGGGCTCATTATAATACGAGAGCCGTGGGTCTGCATTGTATAGAGCGGATCCCCCGGCCGTATTCAAGCGCTGGAGCGCTTTGCGATGGATCAGGGCAGGGCGGAAGTACCAATCTGGACCGAGG
Source organism: Notolepis coatsorum (assembly GCF_963971535.1). Classification (NCBI taxonomy): domain Eukaryota; kingdom Metazoa; phylum Chordata; class Actinopteri; order Aulopiformes; family Paralepididae; genus Notolepis; species Notolepis coatsorum. The sequence goes on along the minus strand of NC_140169.1, from coordinate 164,149,019 downwards.
CTCCGAGGCTGTAGCTCGACCCTACTCAAAATACGCGGTCCGTGTTCAGAGGGGGCGGGGACTGAGAACACCGGAAACGTCGTACGGTCTTCTTCTTCTTCTTCTCCTTCTTCTTCTTCTTTGGAGTTAATGGCGGGTCGCAATCACAGAAAGGCGCATACCGCCACCTACTGTACAACCCAGCAACTGGAGCGGATAAGGTAAGAACCACCCGGCAAAGAAAAGAAAACAATAAAGAAAAACCAACAAACCCAGAACAAAGAAAAAAACAAAATGCCCTAACCCTAAAACCACCACCCTATTCAAATCTAATACAAATAAAAAATAAAAATAAAACCTAAACACAAACAAAAGAAATTAAATAAAATTCAAATCCTACCCCCCAAAACACCGGAAATGTCGTACGGTCGTCGTCACCTTCATAATAAAATAATGAACATTTGGATGGAAACTGATACAACATTTCAAAAGATGTACAGAATATATTGGGCGTTGTTAGAGCCAAACCTTGAAAGTTTATATTTTGAATATATTTGTATTTTATATATTTAGAAAACGAGCAGTAGTTTAATTTGTAATGCTGTGGTATGCTATAAGCCATGTTTATAGTTTAGTTGCGAATTATTTCTAAGAATTAACATTACATGTACGTTAGATGTGTTACTGCGCATGTGCGAGAGTCTTTATATGCAGTGAACTTGAAGTGCCTAGTTAGTAGTAAGTAAGTAAGTAAGTAAGTAAGTAAGTATTTATAAAGCACCTTTCATACATGTCATGTAGCTCAAAGTGCTGTACACAAATAGGCATATATAACGATAAAAGCAATAAAGTCACAGTGATCAGTTAAGATCAATGTTTACAAAAAATAATAATAATAATAATAACGTAAAAATGAAAATAACGTAAAAATGAAGTCATTTGCTTACCAGTTTGGGAGAACAGGTCCGCACAAACATGTCCGCTCAGTAGCAACCGGAAGTGCACTAAACCAATGCACTTGTACGGTAGTATGGAGGTGAATGGTGATGGAGATGAAGGGTATACCCTGTAATAATAATAATAATCTTACATAGTCCATTATTCGATCATGTGCCCATGCAGTATGGAAGCACATAACTTTTTGACCGTAGTCCAAAACGTAGTCCACCGATCCTAATTCGATCTATATCCTGTTGAAGAATGATGTTGTATATTGTGTGACTGCCCAAAGAAAGTAAAGAACCTTCAAACGTAATCCTGGAGTCCGTGAGTGTACATCATAACTGTGGATACAGATTTGTATTAGCCATTGGACACGAGTCTGAAACTTTTTTGCTGCACGCACTGAAAACGAAATGGTAAACGAAACTCTGAAGAAATTCTGCCATTACATTAGTCAAAAAGTTGTCTAACCAAGAGGAAATATTGCTATTGACAGCGTTATCAAGAAAATAAACGGGCTATTGGAAGAGTTAGTTAAAGAAGCCCCTCGTTGACGACGAAAGCAGGAGCTAGCAACGATCATCATGTGGACTTGTGACGTGACGTCAGCTTTAGAACCTAACGTTACTTTGCTGAGCTAAACTGGATGACGACGTTGCAAAACGAAACAAATAAGAACATTGTGCATGTCAACTGAATAAAGAAAAGTGTCTAGTGTCTCATGTGACACCTGAAGAAGAATATAACTCAAAGAGTTAAATCATTACCGTTCTCTTCTCACGTATCTTCTCATCAATAACAACAAAGATGGCCGACGGTGAAACTGCAGCGAAACTCACGGAGCCTGAGCCAGAGGGTGCAGTTACACAGAATGTCAGCAAGAGGGAGCTAACACCCAAGGGATTAGAGGACAAGCTGACTGGGCTTATAAAAGCCAGAAGATGCAAGCTAGGACAATTAACTGCAAAGTCAAACGAAATAGAAAGTCTTCTGGCAAATGAAGAGGAACAAGCCCCTGATATAACTATTGTGCAAAGGGAAATAAGAATGTATGACACATTCTATCAAGAATTTACACACGTTAATCACTTGGTGCTGTTATATCTCAGTGATGAAGAAGAAAATAATGCTGATCAAGACCTGTGGTTTCAGCCTAAAGCAGATAAATGTGAACAATTTATCACAAAGATACAAGAATGGATTCAGGCTGCAATATGTAACAATGAGGTGACAAGTAAGGACAGTGTGTCTAATGCAGCCACAGGTGCTTCTACTACAAGTTCAGCACGCATTAAAGAAGAAGCAACCAGAGCTGCCCTCATGGCACAGAAGACAGCCCTGACATAAATGCAGGCATTAGACAAAAAAGAAGCAAAGCTCAAAGCTGAATGGGAACAGTTAGAGATCAATACAGCTCTAGCAGTATCCAATGCAAAGATCAAAGTGTATCAGGAATGTGAGGAACAGCGGAGCAATGTGAGCAGGAACAAACGCGTGTCGACTACGCTGCGCCAGGTAAAATCGGAGTCTGGAGCTGGGTATGGCTGCACGAGTGGCTCCCAACCCGCCAAGCCACAAAAGAAAGAAATTTCCACTTTTCCAGTGAAAAGTACTTCCAAGCAAAAACATACTCATCTGAGACCTGATACAGAACAATGTGATGATCATCAACTACACGATGACAGTCCGCAACAAATGGACAGTGCTAGAGAAATGTATCGGCTCATGCAGCGACAGACAGACCTCGCTGAAATGCTCGCAAAGAACCAGGAGCTCTCTCGTTTGCCACAAAGAGACGTGCCAGTGTTCAGTGGAGAACCATTAGAGTTCAGATCCTTCATGAGAGCTTTCAATCATGCTATTGATGCACGAGCCGACAGCAGCGCTGACAAACTGTACTTCTTAGAGCAGTACACAAGAGGGGAACCACAGGACCTCATGAAGAGCTGCCACCATATGACTGCAGTGCGTGGATATGCAGAGGCAGTGAGACTGCTTCATGAACGTTACGGAGACCCGCTGAAGATCGCAGACTCTTTGATCAACAAGGCTTGCAAGTGGCCGTTGATAAAGTCAGAGGATGGGAAAGCCCTCAGCGCTTTTTCAGTGTTTCTTGTGAGCTGTCGCAACGCTATGGAAGATGTCGATTACATGGAAGAGATGGACAATCCGACGACCATGAGGGCGGTTGTTGCTAAGCTGCCATTCAAGATGAGAGAGAGATGGAGAGTTCATGCATATGACCTTCAAGAACGCCGTCGGAGGCGAGCCAAGTTTACAGATCTGGTGAGCTTCGTAGATCGCCAAGCAAAGATCACATCTGACCCTCTCTTTGGAGATCTCGACTCTGCAACAGCGGACAAGAAAGATACAAAGAAACCTCAGCACGGAAAGAAAGATCAAAGAGAAGCTAAAAGGGGAAGCAGCTTCGCTACCAGTGCTAAACAAGTGGATGATGAAAAAGGTGAATCATCAAAATCAAAGGATGCTACATACTTCAACCGTGCCTTTACAAAGCCATGTGTGTTCTGTGAGAAAGGTCACACCCTGGAAGAATGTCGCAAGCTAAGAGACAAACCACATAAGGAAAGAGTGGAGTTTCTGAAGAGGAACTGCTTCTGTTTCGGCTGCCTGGTGAAAGGCCACCTTAGCAAGGAGTGTAAAAAGAAAATGACATGTGAACACTGTTCCATGAAGCATCCCAGCATGCTACATTTTGCAAGGCAAGACAAAGGTGCAAAGGAGAAGACAACAGAAGTTGCCTCAAAAGAAGATGAACCCGCCTCCCAAGCCAGTACAGAGGAAAACAAAGTGTTAAGTGCCTGCACTGGGGCCGGAGACAACTGCGTGCTCGCCATAGTGCCAGTCAGAGTAAAGAACAAGAAAAGCAACAAAGCTGTGGAGGTCTATGCATTCATGGACCCAGGCAGCTCTGCAACGTTTTGTACAGAGACACTGGCAGAGCGATTGAACATTCAAGGCAGAAAGACGGAGCTAGTGCTAAGCACCATCAATGCAAAGAAGCGAGTGGAGAGTTACATCCTCACTGACTTGGAAGTTAGTGGGTTAGAGGAGAATAACTTCATTGAACTGTCCAAGGTGTTCACACAGAGGAACATCCCCGTCTCCGTGAAGAACGTTCCACAACAAAAGGATGTTGACAAATGGCCGTACCTCAACGAAGTCAGGTTGCCACGCATCAACGCCGAAGTGGAGCTTCTCATTGGAACAAGAGAACACAAGCTGCTAGAGCCATGGAAAGTGATCCACAGCCAAGCAAACGGACCATATGCGGTCAAAACTGCTCTTGGGTGGATTCTGAATGGTCCACTGGAAGAGCCAACGGACACTACAGCACGTGACGGTGAACAATCAAGTGCTGCAGTGAACAGAATTGCTGTCGAGACTGATGATATAGAACGGCTTCTTCTCCAGCAATATAACCATGACTTTCCCGAACGAAACTGTGATGACAAGTTAGAGATGTCACAAGAGGACCATCGTTTCATGGACTTTGTGTCAGGCTCTGCACGCTATGTGGATGGACATTACTACATAAATCTTCCGCTGAAGAGAGCGAGTGTCCAAATGTCAAACAATCGAAGTGCTGCTATGCAGCGAGCACTAAACCTCAAGACCAAGCTGAAGAGGAATCCTGAGTTCCATGCAGAGTACACCAGCTTCATGTGTGACATGATTAATGCAGGATATGCAGTGAAAGTACCAACAAGACTGTTAAGTCGTCAGGATGGAAAAGTATGGTACCTTCCCCATCATGGAGTCTTCCACCCACAGAAGAAAAGGATTCGTGTGGTGTTTGACTGTGGTGCCAGCTACCAAGGAGTCTCATTGAACAGTGAGCTTCTACAAGGACCAGACCTAACGAACACCCTGGTCGGAGTGTTGACTCGCTTCAGACAGGAGCCGGTCGCCATGATGGCTGACATCGAAAAGATGTACTACCAAGTGCGCGTGCCTGATGAAGACACCGATCTCTTGCGCTTCCTGTGGTGGCCCGAGGGAGACATCACCCAGGACATCGCTGAGTACAAGATGGTTGTGCACCTCTTCGGTGCGACCTCCTCACCCAGCTGCGCCACATTTGCTCTACAGAGGACAGCACAAGAGAATAGGAGCAAGGCTCCACCTGAGGCTGTAGACACAGTTCTCAAGAACTTTTATGTAGACGACTGTCTAAAGTCGGTCTCCAACGAAACTCAAGCTATCGCCCTACGAGCAGACCTCACCGCATTGTGCGCCGACGGAGGTTTTCACCTGACCAAATGGACAAGTAACAGTCGCAGGCTGCTTGCGTCTGTCCCAGACAACGAAAGAACAAACGAACTGAGAGACCTGGATCTGACCAACGATGCTCTCCCTGTGGAAAGGGTCTTAGGAGTGTTGTGGTGCATCGAGTCCGACTCATTCAAGTTCAGGATCAATCTTAAAGACAGACCCGTCACAAGACGAGGAATCCTTTCAGTAACCAGCTCTATCTACGACCCTCTGGGTTTCCTTGCCCCAGCAATCCTCCCTGCAAAGATGCTCATGCAGCAGCTGTGCAAAGAAAGGCTTGCATGGGACGACGAAATCCCTAACAAGTTTGCCCAAAAATGGACAACATGGCTGCAAGAGCTTCACCAACTGTCAGAAGTGGGTGTGACCAGATGTGTAAGACCAGTGGACTTCGGACCTGTTGCAGAAGCACAGCTTCATCACTTTTCTGACGCGTCTGAAAATGGATACGGGACAGTCTCCTACCTCAGACTGACAAGCGGCAATGAACAGGTTCACTGCGCCTTCATGATGGGACGAGCCCGTGTTGCTCCAACAAAGCAAACTACTATTCCACGAATGGAATTGACAGCAGCGGTAGTGGCCGTGAACACTGACAAGATGTTGAGACGAGAGCTCCAGATGGACCTTCATGACTCGACATTCTGGACTGACAGCACAACCGTGTTGAGATATATAGAGAATGAAACACTGCGTTTCAAGACCTTCGTTGCCAACCGTGTCGCCACCATCAGAGATGCAACGAAGGCGCACCAATGGAAGTATGTCAATACCTCAATCAACTCTTCCGACTGTGCTTCCAGGGGGATTACACCTACCAAGTTCATGGAGAGCCCTAGCTGGTTTCATGGTCCAGCTTTCCTTCGAGAACCAGAGAGTCAATGGCCGGACAGACCTGCCGAGATGAAGGTCGAAGAGGACGACAGCGAGGTGAGACACATACACCTTACACACGCAGTCGAAGACACAGACGCTGTGAACAAGCTGATCAACCACTATTCCAGCTGGTACAGATTGAAAAGAGCCGTCGCCTGGATTCTCCGACTGAAGGATATGCTGCTACAGCGCTGTAGGAAGAAGAAGACAGATCTACAAACAGATCCCGATCGTCAAACAAGAAATGACAACCAGAACGACAACAAGATGATGCCAGACGTGGGCACCTTGACAGTTGAATGTCTAACGAGAGCTGAGATGGAGATCATCAGATTCACTCAAACCCAGCATTTCCCTGAAGAAGTACTCATGCTGGAGAAAGGAAGCAACGTGAAGAAGAGCAGTCATCTAACAAAGCTTGACCCAGTGATCCAGGATGGAGTTCTGAGGGTCGGAGGCCGTCTCTGTGCATCTGCTATGCCGGAGCATGTGAAGCATCCGGTCATCATCCCAAAGGATTCGCACGTCACTACACTGATTCTGAGAGACACTCATGAGAAAATCGGACACTGTGGAAGAAACTATATGCTCTCACGTTTGTGTCAAAGGTATTGGATCCCCTCAGCGAACTCAATGGTGAGGAAGTTCTTGTCAAGATGTGTGGTCTGCAGAAAAGTCAAAGGCAAGACCCTCGGACAAAAGATGGCAAACTTGCCTCCAGACAGGCTAGAACCTGACAAGCCCCCTTTCACTAACGTAGGGGTGGATTATTTTGGTCCGTTTGACGTGAAGCAGGGCCGCAGCACTGAAGAGATATGGCGTCCTGTTTACCTGTCTCACTACGCGAGCATTACACCTTGAAGTAGGGCACTCGCTTGACACTGACTCGTGTGTGAATGCAATCCGTCGTTTTCTGTGCAGGAGAGGACAAGTAGCAATTATGCGCTCAGACAATGGGACAAATTTCGTAGCCGCTGAGCGTGAGCTGCGAGAGTCGATTCAGCAGTGGAATCAAGCAAAGATTCAAGATGCACTGATGCAAAGAGGAATCAAATGGGTTTTCAACCCACCTGCAGGCTCACATTTTGGAGGAGTCTGGGAGAGACAGATCCGATCTGTAAGGAAAGTAATGAGATCTGTGCTGAATGAACAAACAGTCAGTGATGAGTGTGTCTACACACATTGCTGTGTGAAGTGGAATACATACTAAATGACAGACCACTCACAACAACAACAGACGACCCTTCAGACCTCGAAGCATTGACCCCTAACCACTTACTACTGATGAAGAAGCAGCCAGTCATGCCGCCTGGACTGTTCAGCAAGGAGGATTCATACGCACGCAGAAGATGGAAGCAGATACAATATCTCGCCGACTTATTCTGGAAGCGATGTGAGTTCATTCCCCAGTTGCAAGAGCGTCAGCGATGGACCCAGATCAAGAAGAATCTGTCAATTGGAGATGTCGTCATGATCTTGGATGAATCAGCGCCACGGAGCTCATGGTTGCTGGGAAGAGTCGCTCAGATCATTCCCGATGCAAACGGACTTGTGAGGCGTGTGCTGGTCAAGACGAAGACGAACACCCTTGAAAGACCTGTCGACAAGCTGTGTCTCATCTATGAGAAGGACAGTTAAACAAAAGAACTTTGATCTACGTATACTTTGTACGTTCATTACATTCACGCTAGAATTTGATTAGCATATAGGATAATGCTTTATTTTTGAAATTTACGTTGGCTCTAGTTTGTTTATTGAGTAATTGCCAGCCTGCTTGTCTTCCAATTAGAGGCCGGTAATGTAAGAGCCAAACCTTGAAAGTTTATATTTTGAATATATTTGTATTTTATATATTTAGAAAACGAGCAGTAATTTAACTTGTAATGCTGTGGTATGCTATAAGCCATGTTTATAGTTTAGTTGCGAATTATTTCTAAGAATTAACATTACATGTACGTTAGATGTGTTACTGCGCATGTGCGAGAGTCTTTATATGCAGTGAACTTGAAGTGCCTAGTTAGTAGTGAGACAGTGCCCATGCAGTATGGAAGCACATAACTTTTTGACCGTAGTCCAAAACGTAGTCCACCGATCCTAATTCGATCTATATCCTGTTGAAGAATGATGTTGTATATTGTGTGACTGCCCAAAGAAAGTAAAGAACCTTCAAACGTAATCCTGGAGTCCGTGAGTGTACATCATAACTGTGGATACAGATTTGTATTAGCCATTGGACACAAGTCTGAAACCTTTTTGCTGCACGCACTGAAAACGAAATGGTAAACGAAACTCCGAAGAAATTCTGCCATTACAGGCGTTATTATTATTTGATGTAAATAAATACATTAAAAAAGCTAATATATCAAGCTCTATTTCGAATTAATTATTGTCTATGCGTTTAAATGGTTTCCCACAATGCAAAGCTTTGTTTATCATTTGTTGCGCCTTTGCGACACCCTGTGGCCAAAGTGAGCACCGGAGCTCGAGAAAGGAAGCAAGCTGTAACTAAAAGGAATAAATCCAATCAATCAATCACCTATTCTATTAGGTGATTGTAATTAGACGATGTGTCCCGATTGCTAATCATGTAGTTATGAAGTAGTTTGAAAACATTGGAACAAAAAAAGGATTAAGTATGTAGAAATAGAAATGTAATAGAGATGTTTTCATCATAGCCCTCCCTATATAGAATATATCCAGTAGTGTAACATATATAGTGCTTTCCAGTTACATTATTTAATCAAACCATTGCGTTGCTATATTCACTGAGAATTAGAATACCATAAGGGGGCTGACAAGATCCAGTGGTTTGCATGAGAGCACTGTCTGATATAGAGCCTGCATGGTGGCTAATATTTAACGAATAAAAGCACTGACCTGTGAAATATCTAATGTCCACACAGTTGTCCTGTAAATAGCTTCCTGTAAAATGCCTTAAACACTGTGTTCTCTTGACTCCCCGCCACGTTGCATGGGTTCAAACTGAGGAGCAGGTGTTCCATCTCTGAGATTTTTGAGACTCCACTGACTGGACAGGAGCTGCTCTGTTCCAGCCGTGCCCCAACAGAGAAGAGAGAGGAGTCCTCAGATAACCCTTTCACATTTACATTTAGTCATTTAGCTGACGCTTTTATCCAAAGCGACTTACAAGTTCTCGACGACAGGTCATCAGGAAGGGTACAACTCTATCAGCTGAGTAACAAGGGTTAGTTTATTAGGAGAAGTGCATGACAGTAAGGTTAGTTAGGGTTCTATTTCATTATGGCTCCGCTCAGCGTCAGTCTGCACGCGCTTCACTTCGTGCACGCGCATTGATTGATTGATTGATTGAAAAGTTTATTAACAGATTGCAGAATGGGTACAGTACAGTACAGCTCAATACATACAATTGTTAAGAGGATGCAGACCTGAGAAAGACTTTCGTCTTGTTTTCATCAGGGTCCCCCATTTTCAATTCATCATATGACACACACGACATACAGATAGACAGTACTGCTACATCTATACATTTATGACATACCAGATTTTCAAATACAGTACTGTTTGTGATACTAAAAAAATCCAGAAAAAGAGTGTATATACATTTGACATAGAAACTGTGCATTGGGGGAGGTTGGGTAGGTGGGGTGGGGCTGTACATTGGAGGTGGGGGGGGGGGGACACTGTACATTGGAATACTGACATACATTTGACATAGAAACTGTACATTGGAGGAGGTAGGGTAGGTGGGGTGGGGTTGGGTGGTGCTGTACATTGGAATACTGACAAAGCCATGCTTGGTCTTTATTGTACAACTGGGTTAGGACATTTGTAGGGGCCAGTTTTGAATTGCAGTCTCCCGTAGGTGTTCTTTGAGAGTGTTTTTGAAGGTGGGTAGTGATTCACATTCCTTTACAGCTTTGGGTAGGGCGTTCCACATTGTTGTGGCATAATTGCGAAACGTGTTTAGTCCCTTGTTTGAGCCGAATCTGGGTTTTACATGATTTGTGGAGCTCCCTCTGGTGTTGTGATCGTGGTATTCACTGACCTTTGGAAAGTATTTTGACATGTACATGGGTACCTTGGTCGTGTAGTGTATCTTGTAGACCAGGCCCATTGCAAGTTGCTGTACTCTGTCGTCTACTCTAAGCCATCCTAGGTTGGCAAAGTGTGCAGGGGTGAGGTGGGTTCTAGGAGTCAGGTCAAGCAGTAGTCTGACTAGTTTGTTTTGAGATGTTTGTAATTTGGTTTTTAGTGCCTTTGAGGTGCTTTGGTACCATGAGGTGCAAGCATAGTCGTAGTACCCTTGAATGAGTGCTCCTGCCAGAGTCTTCAGGGTATTCTTGTTTACCAGGGAGGAGATCCGGTACAAGAATCGAGTTCGTTGATTGACTTTTTTTATTACATTGGATGCCATTTTGTCACAGGAAAGATTAGCCTCTAGGATGGAACCCAGGTAGGTAATTTCATCTTTCCTTGTGACAATATTGTCACCCACTGTAACTGAGAAGCCGTCGGTTTTGCTGAGTTTGTTATTTGAACCGAAGAGAATGGACTCTGTTTTGCCCATGTGTAATGATAGTTTGTTGTCGGCGAGCCATATGCAGATTTTGCCTAGTTCCGAGCTGAGGGTTTTTTCAACCTGTAACTTGTTCTTGTCAGAGACCAGCAGGGCTGAGTCGTCCGCAAACAGGAACAAGTTGCAGTCACAAGCTGACGACATGTCATTTGCATAAATTAGGAACAGTAGTGGTCCTAGTATGCTTCCTTGTGGAACACCACAGTTCACTGTGAGGGGGGGGGGGGGTAGGGTACCATTTACCTCCACCATCTGTTCTCTCCCCTCCAGGTAGGATTGTATCCAGCTCACTGATAAACTATCAAAACCAATTGCTTTTAGCTTGTCAATCAGAATGGAGTGATTGACAGTGTCGAAGGCCTTTTGTAGGTCTAGCATGACCATGCCGCAGTATTTGCCCGCATCCACCTCTTGCTTGATGTGGTCGTTCAAATAGAGAAGGCATGTGTCAGTGGAGTGGGATGTTCTGAAGCCAGATTGGAATTCGTAGATTAGATTTTTATCCGTAAGGTACTTTTCGACCTGTTCGTATACAATTTTTTCCATGACTTTCGAGATGGATGTAAGGATAGAAACAGGGCGGTAGTTGCCTGGGTCTAATTTGCTGCCCTTTTTGTGCAGGGGTGTTACTCTCGCTATTTTGATGTCCTTGGGGACGTGTCCCTGTTTTATGGAGAGGTTTATTATGTGTGTGATGACTGGGGTGATGGCGGCTGCTGAGTCTCTGAGGAATTTGGAGGTTGATGTTGTCATGGCCAGTGGCCTTGTTCGGTTGGAGGGCGCTCAGAATAAAAAATTCCACAATGTACCTTTACATCCCAACATTCGTCTGGCCACACCCCTATCCGCTTACCTTCATAAGCAGGTGTGTGGTCACCTACTCGCCTCCTTCTTCACTTTCACCACAAGGAAGTGCCTTCGGTAGATCCCACACATGACGAGGTTGTTAGCTGAAGAAAGTTGAGACGTGTTTACATTTTTTCTTGTTTTTTTCTTCTCTCATATATTCAAAAGAAAAAAACGAAGTCATAATGTCTACTTCGGAGGGTCGCGCTCTTCACCAGCGGTTCTCCATCGCCGCCTCTGTCGTGCGTCCTGGAGCGGGGCTGAGGCCTCTCTCGTGGTCGGCGGCCACGCCCGGTAGGCGTCCGATGGGTAGTTTGCCTCTCCAAGGAGCTGGTGCGCCAGTGCCGTCTCCTGTGCGATGGCCTGGTTCCGGCTCTGGTTCCTCCGCTTCCGGGGAGTCGTCCGTTGTTGGGCGGCCGGCGCCTTTGGTTGAGGGGGATTTGAGACGCAAACTTTTTGCGTCAGCTCGCTCCCGTCGCAAGATGGTGGCTTGCAGACGCGAACGGCCTGGTTTTGGTGAGTTGCTGGAGCCGGATGAGGATGCGTCTGTCTCTACATGCCCGATGGAAACAGAGGACTACATGATAGAGGCGGACGGGTTCTTGTTTGAAGGCCCGGTGGAGACATGTCCCCCGCCTGTCCAGGTAACACTGGAGGGGGGTGAGATGTCTCCTTGGGCTTCCTCGTCCGCAGATGTTGGGTTAGAACCTCCGACTCGGCGGCGGGATGCCCTGCTATCAGCCACATCAGAATGTGGCTCCTTTTTTTTTTTTTTTTTATTATCTTTATTCCCCTCCTTTTTCCCGATTTTTCTCCCATCCCACCCTTCCTGGTTGTTGCATACTTTCCCCTACTGTTGGTCCGGGAGACCGGAGACTGTCACATGCTTTCCTCCGACGCATGTGCAGCCTGGGGCAGGCCAACCTGGCCGCGCAGGTTCTCACCGGGGAGAGTGTAGCGTGTGGGAGGCCACACTATCTCTCCTCAGATCCAACCCTCGCTGAGCAGGCGCCCCGACCGAACTGTAGGGGTCGCTGTCCACAATGCCCAGGACCCACCCTTCAGCTTCCCACCCCCTGATACAGCCAATTGTATCAGTGCGAGAGGACAGCCAAGCTGATAGCAACGCCGGGAGCTGGATTCAAACAGGCGAATCCTAGTGAGAATGTGGCTCCTTAACCAGTAGTCTGCTGTATGTGAGGGACGCGGGCTCGGAGGAGGAAAGTATGCAGGGGGAACTGCGTGCTTTGTTCCTTGAGCTCATGGCGGCGGCGGCAGTCGCAAACGGCGTGCCGCTGCCGCAGCCACTGCCTGTTCCTGTCCCTGACGATCTCATAGGTCATCTATGGCAACGTCGCCCGGTGAGAGGGGTGGACGTTTTCTACCCATTTTTCCCCTCGATGGCGGCCTACGTCCGTCAGGGCCAGGTGGTCTCCCACATCTTACTCCTGCCTACGTGCAAGTCACGCGGGTGGTGGGTTTGGTAGACGGCATGAAGGAGGGCGTGCCACGGCTTGATAGGCCGATGGCGGCGCTCCTTTGTCCTGAGGTGGTGTGGGAGCCGTTACGGAAGCCGGTTCCCCAAGGGAAATCGGCGAGGCGGTTGGCGTTTTGGAGCGACCAGTCATTTATCTCCGGGACACAATCTCTAGCTGCCACTTCCAACATCGCGCAGCTGGCGAGATTCATGTCCGGGATATTGACGGGCGGCACGGATCTGACTGATTTACAGCATGATCAGCTCGCCCAGTCGGCAGGAGCCATCCTGCATCTGATTCAGCCGCAGGCTATAGCCGCTGGGAAAGTGCGCACCCTGGCCACTCTGATCCAGCACCACCTTTGGCTGGAGCAGGCGCGTGTGCCGGAGAAGAAGAGGACTCCACTTCTGACGGCACCCCTCTCCGAGGCTGGACTATTCGGGTCGGCACTGCAGCTGATGACCTCAACCTGCAGGGAGATGCAGGAGGAGCGCTCCGTGCTCCAGCCTCATTTCCCCCCGCCCGATGTTGCCAGACGGCCGCCGCGTTGTCGAGGTTCCTCCGCCATGGCCGCCGCTGCTACCACCGCCACTGCTGGACCTTCGGCGAAGAAGGCCAGGAGGAGAGAGGGCGCCTCCGCCACTGCAGCCGGCCCATCTACGCCCGGAGGTGACGGTAGGGATCGTCGAGACCAGCCGCCGATCGTTTACCGTCCCTTCGGGGCTCCACGGGGTGGAAAGCCCCGAGCGGCTCGTGGCAGGCGTCGCTAAGTTGTTGACTTTTTCCCTCTGTGGTCCCCCCCTGTTCCCTTCCCGGCCCCTCTATGATTTTGTTGGAAAATAAAGAGTCCCTCCTAAAGGGGGACTGTATTTTTTGTTAACAAACTGTGTGTTTATTCACCAAACATATGATGGGGATGCAACGTGTGAATCTTTCACTAGTATGGGTTTGATAGGAGGGCTAGACGTTACTTTCATGTTAGAGCTTAAGCAAGGCCTGCAGCCTACACTCGGTTGAAAAAGGGTTTTTTCTGCCTCGACCTGAATCTTCACATAAAGGTAGAGGTTAGTTGTGTGCTCTGTTTCTTAAACAGTGATATTGAGCTGCAACACTATTGTGTTGGTTTGCAGTAATGCTCGTATGAAAACGTATCGCGGCTCAGCCGCTCTCTCTCTCTATCAGATTTTCTGTGTCTTACAACATAGATACGGGTGTCGGGTTCACACACAAACAACTTGGTCTTGCTATAAACCCTGTTCACAGATGTGTCTGTGGTTAGAGTGCATTGAATTAGCTTGCGCTATTCATTAGCATTGCTACTGAAGGTATCATATGGCTATTGTTGTTGTCGTATGCAAGGGTTGGGCTTGTGAGGGGTACCGGATAAACCCCTCCTTCCCTCTTCTGATTGGTCAGGGGGTTATTGGAATCTCTTTTCATTCGGTCAGGGCCAAGCTGTTAGGCGGCTTGGCAAGGAGAGGGGGGGGGGGAAGGGTTTCCCAGACTCCGCACCTATCACAGGCGATTGAGTCTTGGGTTTCCCCCCGTCATAGCAAACGTCACTAGGCACGTTTCTATTGGACGACGGCTTCCGTGAGTTTAGACCCGTATGTAGGGTCTGTTGTTGTTCAAGTTGTCGGGGCAGAGCGTAGGAACTTACTGTTCTACTAACGCTCGATATACGTGTAACTTGAGTCGGTTGGTCACATGACTCAATGTTACCGTGACTTTTCAATCTACGGCTCACGTGGGTCTAAGTCTCTCTGAGGAGTTCCGTCTCTCCTCTGTGGTGAGGGTGGCGGGATGTAAAGATGTAAACAATTTTTACCCTCGGCTGCGTCACGTGGGATTCATGTCAATCGGTGTTTCTTTCTTTTTTAATAAAAAAGAGTGGAGAATATGAAGCATGACAACCTTCTTGTCATTCTCCCAGGCGCCTTGAAGGATCAATGTGGGGTCTGGTTAGACTGTCCATTGATATGTTTTGGGTCCCGACGCATATATAGTGCTGGCTCGGGGTGTTTCTGTTAAGAATCATGTGGGAGGCTAGTACGCCTTGGTTGCTTGTTATTAAAACAGCGTTTTTATAGGGAAACTGAGATGGGGGATTTTTTCCTCTTCCGAGAGCCTGTTACTGGGTCTCGACGGATTCTCGTTCATATCTGGGGGATGTTAACGGAATAAATCAGAACATAGGTAGAGGGGTCTCACGCCCTTGGGGTGGGCCACTGAGCGTGGTATAATAGGACCGTCTGGGTGGCGCCCTCTTTTCATGTTTTAGATCAACACGCATACCTGCCCCCTCTTCTGGAGTGGGCATGTCGGCGTGGTTAGGGCACGGGACTGGTTCTGGTCGCGCTGGTCCAGGTCAGTTAACCCGTTGTCCGCCGGGGATGCAGATCTGCTGTTCTGGTACCCTGAGGGACTTGTGCTTTTTTCAGGGGGAAAAATGCCGGGTCGGCCCGGGTGTCACGGGGTTAGGCATTATGGAGACCCTTTGTTGGGTACATGTTGTACCTGGCACTATTATAAGGGGCTGGTTCTCCTTTCTTTCGCTCCTCTCTCACACATGGCGAAGAGGTGGCTGTTGGGGTGGTCTTCTGGACCTCCTCTGGTAACCCTGTGTGCTTCCCGAGCCGCCGGGCCCGGTCCGAAGTAATGTTTTGTTGAAACCGTAGGCCTGGGATAACCCTTTTTTCTTGAGGTTTATAGGATCAACCACCGTATGTGGTACCAAGAGGGTGGTTGATTCCCTGGTGTGTTGGGGCAGAGTCAACTCCCGGGTTACCCGGTTGAGTGTGCCCCTGCACGTTCATGACGTCTGCCAATCGTGTCAGCCTTCTCTGCCTCGACCCCTCTGGGTGGGTTTTTTTTTTATGGAGGCTTTGTCATGGTGCGCAACAATGCCAGCATACGCCCCTTCCGCTGGGGGGGCTGTTTTCAGTTGACCCCTTTGGCGCCTGTCTCGTCCGCAGTGCTCCAGACTCGGGTCTACAGCCTGCTGCCTGGTTTCCCTGGTGCGCTGCCTGCTTCCGTTGGTTAACCTTTTTGAGTGCTTTACGGCCATGCTGACTGCCTGTGTTGCAGAGTCAGTGTGCCAGGCGGTGTACTATTGGGGGGAAAGGGCCCGCTCTTGGAGGGGCCCTGTCCGAATACGCTGGCGATGTGGGGGGCGGTGTCACTAAGTGACCGCCTGGTGGGGTCTTGATGCCTGGCGTCATTGACCTCTCCGGGCCCCCTTTTTCCAGGAGATCCAGTCCCTTTGCGCTCCGCTGCTATGGCCTTGCCACGGGGTTGAGTTTGCTCTTGACTCCGTGATTTTGGGGGCAGTAACGAGGGTTGTTCCTTCCGTTCGTTCCCTGGTGGCATGTGGGTTGTGCGTGTGCGTAGTCGTGGGGTCAAGCCACGATCTGCTCACCCTGTGCATTGAGTTGCTTGAGTTCCTCTTCGCACGGTCGGATCCGTCTCCCTCCCGTCCTCCAATAGGGAGGGTATCCTCCATTAGGGAGGGTCGGGGGGCTCGGTCCTCCCCGGTCTGATGGTTGTGGGGGGCCTCAGCGGGGTACATTTGTCGAGCTTCTGGCTCCCGCTCAGCTCCTCTTGTGCAGACTGACGCTGAGCGGAGCCATAATGAAATAGAACGTAAGGTTATGTATATAACCAAGTTCTATGAATTATGGTGACGCTCAGCGTCAGGACGCCACTGCGGCCCTTGATCTCACCTTCTGGTGAAAGTTTGGGAAGAAGGCGAGTAGGTGACCACACACCTGCTTATGAAGGTAAGCGGATAGGGGTGTCGCCAGACGAATGTTGGGATGTAAAGGTACATTGTGGAATTTTTTATTCAGGGCGCGTGCACGAAGTGAAGTGCGTGCAGACTGACGCTGAGCGTCACCATAATTCATAGAACTTGGTTATATACATAACCTTACGTTAGATATATATATATATATATATATATTCCCCCCCGCCCCCCCCCTTTCATTTCAGATAATGATTTAAGAAGTGCGTCTTTAGTCGACGGCGAAAGATTGGACGGGTTTCGGCTGTCCTAACATTCCACCATTGTGGGGCAAGGACTGAGAATAGGCGGCTTCTCCTTGATGACCCTCCGGGAGCTCGGGTAGGAGTGGGTCTGAGGCGGCCAGAAGATGCAGAGCGTAGGGGTCTTGAGGGTGTGTAGTTAGAGACCATTGACCGGAGGTAGGCGGGAGCTGTTCCCTTTGCCGCACGGTATGCCAGGTCGAGGGCCTTGAAGCGGATTCGTGTGGCAATGGGGAGCCAGTGCAGGTCCCTAAGAAGTGGGGTGACATGTAGTGTGGGTCTGTAGTGTGGTAGTGAAAGGGTTAACCTTCTGTAGTGTGGTAGTGAAAGGGTCAACCGTATGTAGTGCGGTAGTGAAAGGGTTAACCTTCTGTAGTGTGGTTGTGAAAGGGTTAACCTTCTGTAGTGTGGTAGTGAAAGGGTTAACCTTCTGTAGTGTGGTAGTGAAAGGGTTAACCTTCTGTAGTGTGGTAGTGAAAGGGTTAACCTTCTGTAGTGTGGTTGTGAAAGGGTTAACATTATGTAGTGTGGTTGTGAAAGGGTTAACCTTCTGTAGTGTGGTAGTGAAAGGGTTAACCTTCTGTAGTGTGGTAGTGAAAGGGTTAACCTTATGTAGTGTGGTTGTGAAAGGGTTAACCTTCTGGATTGTCGCAGTGAAAGCTCCACCCCCCCGGCCCCGGTGCCCCCCCCCATGCAACCACCACCATGTCCATCTACCAGAACATCCAGAATCACCAACCCCCCTCGGCACGGCTACAGGCCATGACCCGCCACCCCCCCCCAAGGAATCCGAAAGCAGAAACATAGAATCTTTTATAAGCCTCCGATTACTATGCAGAACTGGAGAACTATTAAATGGTAAATGGCTGCATTTATATAACCGTTTTTATCCAAAGCGCTTTACAATTTGTTCCCCACATTTTACCCGTTCACTCACACAGTCACACACCGATGGCGGAGGCGACCGTGCAAGGTGCCAACCTGCTCATCGGGTGCAGTTAGGGGCAGGGCCGCCTCAGGCGGTGTGCGAGCAGTGCGGTCGCACAGGGCCTCGCAGGAAGGGGGGCCTAAAAAAAAAAAAAAATTTTTTTTTTTGGGAGGCCCCCCTTCCCGCGAGGCCCTTTTTCATCACAGACCTAAAATCTAGTTTTGCTTATATGCTTATATATTTCACATTAGACACGTTTGTAGAATGTGTCTGACTTGTTCCTGGGTCTTACTTTACTTACATCATGTGTAGTACGCCGGCGCGCGTCAGCTGCGTTTGACTATTTCGCGCGTGCAGCTTTTGACTATTATGCTTAGTTATGCCAGCCAAGACGAAGAGGTCGGTCATTATCAGTCGGTCGGTCACCAAGGAACGTTGACGAAAGGCCTCTCGCTGGCGGGACAAATGGCCGGAGCCTTGTCATGGTGATGTCGGTTAGTAGCTAGCTTAGCTAAAGGCTAACTAGCGTTAGCTAACCTAGAGAAAGCGCATCATGCGCATGCAGCCAAGATGAAGAGGATGGTCGTTTGGCAGATGAACTTCGTCAACTCCACGCGGTTGTCTCCATCCTCTTGGACGTTTGGTGAGTTTTTAACCTATTCTATTAACTCTATTCTATTCCCGCCGTGGACATCTCTCTCTCTCTCTCTCTCTGGAGCTAAACTGGCCGACTAGCTGTTGTAGTACTACTAGTAGCTAACGGTGTGTGGCCTGGTGTCAGCACCTGTATGTAGCCGCATAGCTTGCTTCTGCGTTAGCTAATGGTTAGCGATAGCCTGGTTGAGCTAACTGTTAGCCAGTTAGCTGTTTAGCTGCGCTCGGCTGGGAACGTTCGTTTGATGCTATCAGTTAGCCTAGAGACTAGTTAGCTGTTAGCTTGTGCTACGACCATTGACATTAGCCGTGAGAATAGCAGGGGGTTCTGGCACTCTGACTACGACATCATCTTTGACAGAAGATGTAGTCGGGCCTGCACCATGACAAGGCTCCGGCCATAGCATAGCTTTTTGTCCCGCCAGCGAGAGGCCTTTCGTCAACGTGGAGACCTGTGTTGCAGCCTTTCGCCCTGCGTTCCTTGGTGCAGGTAAGATTAATGAAAATGTCATGACATTACCCCACTCTTCCTTCCTTCCCCTCCCGAATGTTTTGTTAATAACGATGTTTTTTTCCAGGCAAAACATATGTTACTTCACAACATTTGGAGATACGACATGTGCTGTGTGTGAATTCATTGTCTTGGTCGTTTGTGTAGCTTGGGTAGCGTTGGGCCGTTGGCCAAAGCTGTGTGTGGCCTGGTGTCAGTAGCCTACCTGGCTAGCCTTTAGCTGATGTCGGCCAAATGGCTCCTTGCTGCTTTGTTTTCTCTGGTATAGACCCTCTTCTCTTTGGATTTAAGTGTTGATCTTTGTCCTTTTGGATCTATGTATATTCATGTTGCCTTTGTGAAGTAATTTTTTCCTTCTGTTTTGTTCTTTCATTAAAAGTTGAATATCCTTTAGGGGGTCATCTTTGCGTATCTCTCTCATACATGCTCTCTCTCTAACACACACACACACGACAAACACACATGCTCTCTCTCTCTCTCTCTCTCTCTCTCTCTCTCTTTCTAACACACACAGTCTGCCTATGGCAGCCTTTCTCGATGGCTAGGCTGTGCTCGCTGAATCTGTACCTAGTCAAGGATCTTCAGTCACAGTGCTCAGGTATTCTGCCACTGTGTACTCTCTGTTTAGGGCCAAATAGCATTTCAATTTCTTTCCAATGTGTCTCTCTCTCTGTACACTGTATATTGATTTGATTTGATTTTTATTTAGTACATACAATTTATACAATAGTATAAAAACAAGGGGTACAAGGATAACATGTGAAAGTCTGTCGACTTGTTTCCAACATGGTCCCAAGAAAAATACAATAAATCACAAAGAAAGAGTTAAGATAAAATAGATACAACAAGTAGATAAAATAGACAACACAATTTTCTAAGAGCCTCATTACAGCATGTCATGTTCCTGTTCTTGGTTGACTGTAGAACGGGAGCTCTCTCTCGCTCTCTCTCTTGCTATATGTTGACTGTATCATGCCCAGCCTCGGGCAGCGCTATTATTTAAGAATATGTTGACGGTATAAAAAAAAAATAAAAAAAAAATATATATATTTTTAATCAGACACACAAGGTCAGAGATATCGACCGCCTCCCCCCAGCCAGAGACAACAGAGCATTGGATGACCTCTCTATCAAGGTACAGTCCCTGGTAGGGATGCTGGGGTCCCAAAGGGAAAAAGGGATATATGAACTGTACGCTAACTCTAATGTAGAAAGGATATTAGAGAAGCTCCCTCCCGCCCGACAAGAGCGTTTTCGGCGGCAGAGAGACCACCGCGACCCCAACGGCCCAGAGGCATCCCTCCTAGACTTATCTGACTTCCTCGCAAGAGAAGTCAGCAGCCTACGACTGGACACGTTCGTGTGGAGTGGACCAAGCCCAAGACCAGGACCTCGGGGATCAAATGATAACCGCCGGTCGGTGACCGTTATGCACCAAGCCGAATCAGTACCGCAGCACAAGAACCACAACACCCCCTCGACGAAAGAGGAGTGGAAGATTGAATGCCAGTACTGTGAAGGGGAACATCGGCTGTACCAATGTGACACTTTCAAGAAGCTGACCATGGACGAGGTGAGTCAGTGGATCAAAGACCACCGCCGCTGCTTCCGCTGCGCGCGCAGCCATATGGCAGCTGAGTGCCGTTTGAAGAAGAAGTGCAGCAGGTGCGGCGGCGCCCACTTGGAGGTCCTGCATGACATCAACAGGCGTCCGCCAGGACAACAAAGTGGGCCCATCACGGTAATGTACCAGGCCGAGGCGGTGGCACCAGTACCGAAGATCCACCAGACCGCCCCCTGCCCCCCTGGTGTCCCGACTGCTACAGCAGACACGGGGAGTCACGGTGCTACTCGGACGACCGCGAGTCGGCACCACCCCAGAAGATCCAAGGCAACCAACCAACAGGAGTGCTCCATATAGACCAGCATAGCGGGACCCCCCGAGTGCTCATCAAAGTGGTCAGAGTGCTCCTGAGCTACGAGGACAAGGTCCTGGACACTTACGCCGTCGTAGACGATGGGTCTGAAAAGACTCTCCTCCTCGCTTCCGCCACAGCCCAGTTGGCTAGAGCCGGTGTCGGTGTCGCTCACAAAGGTGAGCGACACCGGCCACTCTCCCGTACAGCCCGTTGAGAGGCTATTGACATTAGGCGAGAGGCCTGTGAGAGAACCGTGGGCACAAGAGGGAGTTCCGAACTCCACCCCCCTCAGCTGCGCTCCAGACGTAGCTGACCTCGAACCCAGCACCCCAAGCGACTCCTTGATGGGGCGGCCGGAACCGGCCCCTCCTCAGACGGGGTACAGACCAAACAAGAGAAACAGACAGAGGAGGTGGAGGCACAGCCAAGCACAGATCAAAGCAGTCTCAGGCCCGCTTCCTCCTAACCCCCCTACCATCCCTTCCAGCCCGTCAGAAGCGGGTCAAGGACGGGGACAACTTAAAAGTGGACACAGTCGTCATGATCATAGACCAGTCACTACCCCGAGCTGCATGGCCGGCCGGCCGCGTAAGCAAAGTGATCACTGGTGCCGACGGAAAGGTCAGAGCGGCAGAAGTGCTCGTCCAGGGACGGACATACACCCGACCCGTGGCGAGGCTGATAGAGTTGCCAAGGCTACCTGACTCCCTTGCTGACGACCATGACCCACTGACTTTGTGAATTGCCCTACTCCTCACAACGGACATTGAGTAGTGGACAAGACGGTTAATCTGTCTCTGCTTATCTAATTAGGTGCGGACTAATTAGGAGGCGGCTGTTACAAAGGGTCAGATTAAACCGAATATATATATGTATCACTTGAGATCCCTTGTATAATATTTGTATATCGTTTGATGTCCCTTGTATATTCTTTGTACATATACACGGAATATCCCTTTACCTAGGTACAGGCCAGACCATAATATTCGTTCTCCTATTGGACAGCGACCCCCTAGGCGCCAACGGCCATACCCCCAATGTCTAGTTCAAAGCCACCGCCAAGACATGTCTCAACATGCCCAGGTTTGCACAGTAATACGAGACAGAACTGAGGTTGGCACTAGATTATTCACCTTACGTATAAATACGGCGCAGGTGGATACAGCAGTAGTCTTGTCTTATCCTAAAACGTTCGTTCAACGTATCGTCCGTTCCTTACTAGTAAAGCCTTCACCACGAGTCAACGACCAAGTGAAGTGAGCAACTTTGCGTCCAAATAGAGCACTTAGAACCGCGTGCGAATAGGATAGTAAAAGTGTCAGAGCTTAGTGAAATAACGTCAAGTTCGACCTAGTTAAATGTGAAGTATAGTGCACAGGAGAATCTACATCGGCGAATGCAGAGCCTTTTCCGGCTGGATTATTATTGCTTTGGTACTGTGGCTGCTGGAGCAGAGAACCGTCTACCCCACTGCTGTGTGGGATCTACCCGTGAGGAGCATCACTCGAGCCCGTCTGTAGGAAGAGGCTGGCTGGCTTTCATCCATGCTGTCGCGCATGGTAAATGGCTGCTTTTTTATATAGCGCTTTTATCCAAAGCGCTTCACAATTTGTTACTTACATATTACCCATTCACACACCGACGGTGGAGGCAACCATGCAAGGTGCCAACCTGCTCATCGGGAGCAATTAGGGGTTAAGTGTCTTGCTCAAGGACACATCGACACGCTGCCCAGGAGTGGGAATCGAACCGGGAACCTCCGGATTGCCAGACGACTGCTCTACCTCCTGAGCCACTGTCGCCCTACTTGGATTATAGCTGCTGCTTTTGTCTGCCGATCGAGGGGAGTATATGTACCGACTCCCGTAGCTGGAGCTTATTGATTCCTCGTTGATCCAGACTTTTGCATCCGAACATTCCTCTCCCCTGCTGGCTTACAACCGGAGGGAACCCCCTTAGTATCTCCAGCTGACCTATGAGTGTGCCTTATATAATTCTTATGCTACAGGTGGTATTAATTATCCCCATCGTAATATGCTCATGGACTTACGCTCTTGACCTATTCATGCACATTCTTCGCCATACAAGCGCGACCCTAATTCTCAATACTGTAATCTAATATTGCTGCTCTTCTAATAAATATTCCAAACAGGACTTTCTTTGTTAAGCCGTGTTATTGTGTGGGTGTTCACCATATATACCGTGTACTGTATGGCCAGTAATTAAAGTACATAACTCAGTAGTGGTTTAATGATACCATACTCTCAATACAGTCAGGGAATTGTACCCCTCAGTTACACTAAGCGTAAAACACATTCATGTCGATATAATCTTTTTAATATATATATGTAGCCGGTCTCGTATTGCTCTGCGTTGTGTTTCAGATTCGACCCCTATTAAGGGATTGCCCCGAGTGGGAGTTGAACCCTGGTGAATTCACTTCTTGGTAATGGGTCTGGATGCCTCTGGGGAGTGAGTTTACTTGTAGTACTGCTTAACGTCCACAGCCACTTCACTACACTGTCCATCGTGACTGTGGATAGACACGCGGTACCTCCGTTACATATATATATATCATTTTATGTTCTTTTACCAATTTATTTTATCAGTTTTATTTATTCTGTTTCTCTATGTTATTCTATGTTTAGTCTTGCCTATTTTTATATTCTTTCTTTCCTTTATTCTCGCTAGTTTTTAAGTTCTTTTAACTGTAGCGCTTTGAGATTTGCCCCGCAACTGTAAAGCGCATTACAAATGGAATCTATTATTATTATTATTATTATTATTATTATTATTATTATTATTATTATTATTATTATTATTATTATTATTATTATTATTATTATTATTATTATTATTATTATTATTATTATTATTATTATTATTATTATTATTATTATTATTATTATTATTATTATTATTATTATTATTATTATTATTATTATTATTATAAAAATCCAACACCCCCAAAATAGTCCAGTAAATACTTACCAGAGACTATAAAAAAAAGAAACAGCAGTTTAAAATATCCTACATTTTATTCCACACCCTGATTCCAAAAGGATTGTCCTTCTTGGTAACATAAATCAATCCGGTCCATTACCCTCGTTGTCTTTGTCCTAGAAAAGCCATATTATACATTCTGTTTACTTTTACTCGTACTCTTACTTGGCTCTGATTACTATGCAGAACTGGATAACTATTTGGATCGTCTGACCATTCAGTGTGTCTGACTCTTAACCACCAAAACCTGCACAGACTACAACGTATGACGTTTATCATGCCAGTTAGGGTACCTTGTGTGTACTGCACCTAGTGTATAGCTTTTACTTTTACTCGTACTGATAGTATACTGTATATTCAGATAAAATGTATTCTATTACTCTACCCATTCCCCATGCTGCTATGATGCCCAGAGGGGAGAGGCAATAAAGTAATGTCTCATCTTCCACACTTGGTGAAAAAACAAACCACTTTCAAGTGTGCATTACAAAACACAAGACACATGTAAACAAACCAATATAACAGGTAATTTAGGATATCATATATATGTACATAATATTATTACAAATAATATAACACGCTCTTTTGCCATTTCTGTGTATTTGAATTCTCAAACAAATAACACATAATGAGATATGAATTGAATGAATGAATGAGATGAATGAAGAGCACGTTCAGCCTAGGACTCATCACCCCCCCCCACCCCCCCCCACCCCCCCCCACCCCCCCCCACCCCCCCCCCCCCCGACACACCACAAACCACCTGGGCCGGTCCTTTATACCGGCAGCCAAGCTCTACTCATACCGGGCTATCTTGTGTTTGTACTTTTATATGACTATTTTATATTTTATATTACTTTATTATTATTATTATTATTATTATTATTATTATTATTATTATTATTATTATTATTATTATTATTATTATTATTATTATTATTATTATTATTATTATTATTATTATTATTATTATTATTATTATTATTATTATTATTATTATTATATTTTATTATTATTTTATTTATTATTATTATTATATTTTATATTACTATATTGTATTGCACTGTGAAGCTATGCATCCCCCACCCTGTACCCCCCCCCCCATGCTGCTTTGACACCCGCATTTCCCCCTAGGGATCAATAAAGGATTATCTTATCTTATCTTATTGAGGTCTCTAGCTGATGGGAGCCCCTGTGGTGACGAGCTGGTAGTAGGCGGCCTTCTTGGCCATGAGTTCCCTGTGAGTTCCCTTCTCTGGCCATGGTTAGACTAGTGTATTCCTGGCGTTTTTTTTTTCGTTTTTGACGACGTTTGATGTCCCTATTACACAGAAATGCGTTTTTTGGCGTTTTTTTGTGGATACGGCTGAAACGCAAAATTGTGTTTGCGTTTGGAGATACGCAAAAAAAACGAATCGACAACAGCAGCCTGTGACTGCAACTTGTTCCTGTTTGCGGACGACTCAGCCCTGCTGGTCTCTGACAAGAACAAATTGCAGGTTGAAAAAACCCTCAGCACGGAACTAGGCAAAATCTGCATATGGCTCGCTGATAACAAACTATCATTACACATGGGCAAAACAGAGTCCATTCTCTTCGGTTCAAATAACAAACTCAGCAAGACCGACGGATTCTCAGGCTGAGGTTAGACTAGTGTATTCCTGGCGTTTTTTATACGTTTTTGACGACGTATCATGTCCTATCTACACAGAAACGCGTTTTTTGGCGTTTTTTTGTGGATACGGCTGAAACGCAAAATTGTGTTTGCGTTTGGAGATACGCAAAAAAAACGCCAGGAATACAGCGTGTAGTCAGCACGGAGCAGTTGTTGCGAAAACGCCCATGCGCAGTAGATACCATCTGCGTGCCCTTCCTGTGTACAGTGTGTGTGTTTGGGACAGAGCTCCGTGTCCCAAATAGCTTCAGCTACCATGTGTTGTCAAGTTATTGTTATAAGGACCCCAGTCCAAGCTACAACAGTCTGCATTCCCTTAACAATTGTTTGTATTGAGCCGTATTGTATTGTACCCATATGCAATATGTTAAATAATAACATCCATCCAATAATTTACATCCATTCATTCTGCTAGCATTACCGATTGCATGAACTGGCTAACGTGAGCTATCAGGATTCAGACCCTGTTAGCTCAGAGTTCCTCTTTCAACTTAACAAGCATTAAACAAAATGGCCCAGTCATCTATTCACCTTTGTTTAATACACACAGCGTTGTCTCTAATGTTATCTAACTACTGATAGCTCGCGATATCATCAGTTTCGTGCTGGCTAAGTAGCGTGAGCTAACGTTAGCTTCTAGCCACAATGCTATAGTTATAATGGCATACTCCATTGACGTTAGCATGCAGCTAACAATGCTACCGATCGTTTTTAGACTAAACTATCTGCTCTTGGTGGTCACTTGTGTTGATGTTAGTTTTGTTTCATCAACAAATGACAGGCAGAACACACAGTGAATGTATCCGTTTTGTTTATTGCACTTTTATTAGGCTTTGCTGAAAAAAGAATTGCTGCATTGAGTGAGCAAGCAAGATGGTGGCGCGGCATAGGCGCCTGCCTTATTGACATTTCTTTGCTGGAGCTTCCACCAGGAAGTGTATTGGCACATTCGTTCTGATTGGTTGAAATTGCCTTCATGTTTGCCACCTACTGCCACCTACTGCTTTGGCAGTGTACTACATCAGTGTGCTTGGCTGACAAAAACGAAAAAAAAACGAAAGTGTGACTCAGGCGCACGACGTCGCGGCGATACGCATAAGAAAACAATACGAAGATGATACGAAAGGTGTAACCTCTGCCTCAGTTACAGTGGGTGACAATATTGTCACAAGGAAAGACGAAATTACCTACCTGGGTTCCATCCTAGAGGCAAATCTTTCCTGTGACAAAATGGCATCCAATGTAATAAAAAAAGTCAACCAACGAACTAGATTCTTGTACCGGATCTCCTTTCTGGTAAACAAGAATACCCTGAAGACTCTGGCAGGAGCACTCATTCAAGGGTACTATGACTATGCGTGCACCTCATGGTACCAAAGCACCTCAAAGGCGCTTAAAACAAAATTACAAACATGACAAAACAAACTGGTCAGACTACTACTTGACCTGAACCCCAGAACCCACCTCACCCCTGCCCACTTTGCCAACCTAGGATGGCTTAGAGTAGACGACAGAGTACAGCAACTTGCAATGGGCCTGGTCTACAAGATACACTATACGACCGGGGTGCCCATGTACATGTCAAAATACTTCCCAAAGGTCAGTGAATACCACAACCACTACACCAGAGGAAGCTCAACAAATCATGTTAAACCCAGATTCGGCTCAAACAAGGGACTAAACACGTTTCGCAATTATGCCACAACAATGTGGAACGCCCTACCCAAAGCTGTAAAGGAATGTGAATCCCTGCCCACATTCAAAACCGCTCTTAAAGAGCACCTACGGGAGGCTGCAATTCGAAACTGGCCACCGTAAATGCCCAAAACCCCCACCACCTCCTAATAGACAGTCTCCTCACCACCGCATGTATATATTCCCTCCCCGCCGTATGTATATTTCCCTCCCACCCACCCACCCCCTCCTAATGTACAGTCCCCTCCCCATCATATGTATATACTCTGTCAGGATCTAGGGGTAACAGTACTGTATATTTGAATACCGTTATGTCACAAATGTATCAGTACTAAATACCTATATGTCCCTATGCCATAAATGTCATGTATGTTGTGTATGTCATAAATGTCTATATGAATTGAAAATGGGGGACCCTGATGGAAACAAGACAAACGTCTTTCTCAGGTCTGCATCCCCTTAACAATTGTATGTATTGAGCCGTACTGTATTGTACCCATTCTGCAATCTGTTAAATAAAGTTTTCATTCATTCATTCAGTCAGCGTGTAGTCAGCACGCTAGCCGTTGTTGCGAAAACGCCCATGCGCAGTAGATACCATCTGCGTGCCCTTCCGGTGACAACAGTGTGTGTGTTTGGGACATACAGTAGCTCCGTGTCCCAAATAGCTTCAGCTACCATGTGTTGTCAAGTTATTGTTATAAGGACCCCAGTCCAAGCTACAACAGTCTGCATTCCCTTAACAATTGTTTGTATTGAGCCGTATTGTATTGTACCCATATGCAATATGTTAAATAAAGTTTACATCCATTCAAATTTGCAATGCATGAGGGTCATCCTTTTGTGTTAAATGGCTGCATAAAGCAAGCATTTGTTGACTCGCATGTTGATAAGAGTATTAAAACTTGGAACTTGAAAAAGATCTGTTTAAGGTAGAAAAAAAAGCGAAAAAAAATGTGATTCAAACTGTCCAGGTCCGCTCCCACCACAGAGCTTGCTTTTTTTTACCAGTTTGTTTATTTTGTGTGTGTTGGTGTTGCCCTCCCAGCATACCACAGCAAAGAAGAGGGCACCAGCAACCACAGACTGGTAGAACATCTGCAGCAGTTTGCTGCAGACATTAAAAGACCTGAGCATTCTCAGGAAGAACAGTCTGCTCTGTCCCTTCCTGTAGGGCCTCGATGTTGTTTGTCCAGTCCAGTTTACTATCACTTGACCCAGGGTTGTTCCCAGCCTAGTGCGACTCAAGGTTCTTTGGTAGACTATTGCATTGGTCCATTCATTGAAGATGAACACAATGCGACATCCTTTACTAGGCTCACCCACCAACAGTGCAGGTGCTGAACTGCTGATCCGAATGTATAGGTAAAAACCATATAACGCGCGCTCGCATTCTTTGGGGGCCCACTAATACATTCTTTCATGGGGCCCAGAATCTACAGCTACGCCCCTGATTGTACGGCCCGCGGGCCAAATACGGCCCGCGGGATGATTCTGACCGGCCCGCAAAAGATTACATCACAATAATTTTTTTTTTTTTTTTTTACTATTTCTTTTCATGTCAACGTTCACACGCACAATATACGCTTACCTAGGATTTGACTTGATTCAACAACAAAGCAGTCGGGGCAATGGCAAAAGTGTGGTTATTTGAAGTTTGGATTTTTTTTCACAACTGAGGTAGGTAGATTACATTTTTAGAGACTAAAGTACAGAAAAAAGGTACCGTTGGGTACCGGTATCGATTCACAGGTACCGGTACCGTATCGGTTCAAATGTGAACGGTACCCATCCCTACGGAGCACACAACTGCAGGGCAAGGTCATTTTTGCTCATGAAATGCATAGCCATGTGAAAGCCTTCATGACAAAGTTGCAATTAATTTCAAGGCAACTAGGCAGCAACAATCTCGAACACATGAAAACCCTGAAAGAAGTCAAACCATCGGATGATCACCGGCACAGGTACTCATCCATGTTAGGAGAGGAGAACTGCATGATGAATTTTCAAGGCGTTTTCAAGATTTTAAAAAGGTTGAGGATGAAATGCAGCTGGTTTCCTCTCCCTTTAACCTGCAGTGTTGATAGTGCACCCACTGATGTTCAGCTTGAACTCATTGACCTGCAGTCTGATTCACTACTGAAAGAGCACTTTAAGTCAGCATCACTGCTAGAGTTCTACTCTGCTCTCAAGGAGGAGAACTTTCCAAACATGGGGAGACATGCTCAGAAGATGTTGGTTCTCTTTGGATCCACCTACACATGTGAACAGACATTCTCAGTCATGAAGTTTACCAAATCCAGGTACAGATCCTCTCTCACTGATGAACATGTCAGCTGTGCTTCGCATCTCCATCTCAGACATTCAACCTGACTTTGATGGACTTGTTAACTGAACACTGAATGAAAAAAAAGAACTGAAGAACACTAAAATGAGGGAATATAACAAGTGAAATGGGACACTTGATCCTTTTCTTTTTTCTGCACAGTAAAAAAAAAAGAACTGAAGAACACTAAAATGTGGAAATATAACAAGTGAAATGGGACACATGATCTATTTTTTTTGCACAGTTCTGAAAACATTAAATGTAAAGTCAAAAAGGCTACAAAACTGGGCTTTTCTTTACACAGTTACACAGTTCAGTGACATGTCTTGTTTATTTTAGCTACAAAGATGATGTGATGTCTTTAGAAATCTAAGAAAATCCTTGTTTCAATAGTATATGAAACTCAAAATGCCCTTTGTTATTAATGTGACTGAAAATGAGTTAAATGTTTCACATTTTGTTTATCATTATTATTATTTATCATTTTGGAAATTCTATTTGAATAAATTATATTTTTGAAAGCTAACCTCACCTTTTAATTGCCAAATAATAACATACACTCTTACCAGCGGTCAAAACAATGCCATTTACTGCTTGTTATATAGAAATAAAATATATTATGCATAATTGAGTTCGGAATTTTGGCCCGGCCCTCCAAAATATTTTCAGTTGCTCATTTGGCCCCCTGGGGAAAATAATTGCCCACCCCTGCTGTAGATACTAGGCTATATCTATATCTGTACATATACCTCACCTAATACTCTTACTAGTTACGCTGCTGGCCAGTATGACTTCCTACCATAGTGTCTTTATACCTGTATCACTGTACATATTAATACTAGAAATATGTACATACATCTGATTAGCACTATTACTCAGTAGTACTCATTTATATATATGTTGATCACCACACATTGTATATTACTATTGCACTATACTGTTATATTTGCACTCTGGTTGGACGGCAAACTTATTTTCGTTGTACTGTACTTGTGCTGCATAAATAGATTTTAATCTAATCTAATGAGTGAATGAATGAAGTTTATTTTTCGGTCTTGTTTACAGACAAATCAAACACAACCGTGTGGACTTACAAAAGGAAAGGAAAAGAAAAAAGAAAAGAAAAGAAAATCACAAATGTACATTATTCAAGGCAAGCTCACACACAAAAATCCAAAATCAACTAATCTAATCTAAACTAATCGAATAATGTCGTAATGAAATACGGTTTGAATGAGTACTCTCTCTCTCTCTCACCCATTTCTCTCCGCCCGCGTGGCTGATTTTGGGAACGCGGTCCAGCAGTGTGAAGAAGCGTGCGGCTGCCGTCTTGGCCTCGGCGTAGTCCGGGGTGAAGGAGGAGGCTCTGCCCAGGGCCGTCCCGCTGACGACCACGGCCAAGATCACTCTGGAGGAACAAGTGTTGGCACTGCGTTATAAGGGATGTCCGATATTATCTGCCGATATTGGCATTCAAATGTAATATCGGAAATGATCGGTATCGGTTTTCAAATATATATGAATGAATGAATGAATGAATGAATGACTTTTATTTATATAGCACCCTTCACAGCACAAATGCACAGGGTGCTTTTACACTACAGCTTAGTATATAAAAGCAAAACGAAAACAAAATCAGAAATAAATGACAACAACAACAGACAGCAACACTTTGGCTGCCTAAGGTTAAATTCATGATATACCATAGATTGCCAGCGCTATTTGTCTATGGAGAAAGTCCCCTTCTTTGCAGGGCTATAACTTTTTAAATTCTATTGCTACATTCAAAGTCCTATATGTATTGTTCATTGTGTAGCAACGTTAAACTTTTTCATTCACATATTCATAGTAAAGTATGGTCTAATGTATAAGTATGTTTTCATCTCTTTCTGCAGCTTTCTCCAGAACGTGATATATAGCCCCAAATGCATTATATTGATGATGAAATACAGTTTGATGGCAATCAGCGCGATATAAAAAATTCCAACTAGACGTACTTCTAGAAGTTACTACACGTCATCTGATGTTGACCGGATGGGCGAGGGGGCGTTTATAATTCCGTGGGCAGCGTTATACCAATCATCTAATGTGGGTCAAATGTTGATAATAGCAGTTAGTATCGAAGAAGGTACCGTTACACGCTCAAACTCACCCCAGTCTCCGCGCACCGTTGGGCGATCATCGTAGAGTAGAAATTCTATCATTATGGGATGGCGATTTACCCGGTCCATCTCCAGCTTGTATAATGGTATATACGTCCAAATCATGTTGTTTATCGAGTTATTGGCAATCGATCGCTATGTAGCGTGACGAGCCAGAGTCACGGGACATGTACCGAGTGGCCGGAAGCAATACGGACGTCTAGCACAACCTCTATGGCACATCCTGTTTAAGCGATTGCGCCGATCGGCCACCAGATGGCGCTCCTGAACCGCCAGAGAGCTCAGTGGGTCCTGCTGGTGGATCTCAGGCCAGCGGAGGGGACATATGAATCCGATCGCAGATTTTTGAAATATTGATATAAGGACGACGTAAAGCGTCCTCCGGCAACTTGAGCATGGCCGGGAATGACGTCTAAAGACGGTTCCCGGCACCCAAAGTGAGAACTGTGAAACCAGATAAAAAAGTAGAATAAAAGAATTTAGATAAAATCATCAGTCACTAATTAAAAAACAAAACTATACAAACAGTGAGGACAAGAAAGAGTGCCTATGTATGACCAAAGGCCTGTCTAAACAAATTAAATGTGTTTTTAGTTGTTTTTTAAAAGAGTTTTCAGAGGGGGAAGTTCGCAGGTCCAGGGGGAGAGCGTTCCAGAGCCTTGGTGCCGTCACCTCGAAGGCTCGATCACCCCTTGTTTTTAGCCTATGTTTTACATTTATTTAACCTTTATTTGTCAAAAGTATGCATAATGTTGTGTTAATTCCACAACAAGAGATATGTAATGTTAATTACCTGAAATTATTCCGTTTTGGGGGGGGGGGGGGGGGGGGGGGGGGAAACCCTGCATATAATATCGGTATCGGTTGATATCGGTATCGGAAATTAAGAGTTGGACAATATCGGTATATCGGATATCGGTAAAAAAGCAAATATCGAACATCCCTTTACTTTTGATCATTTCGGCATTTTTACAAAATGTATTTGTAAAGCCCGAAATCACAAGGTAATGCCCCCATGGGCCGGACAAGTCTTCTTTAAAACAAATCAAGAAGGTGCGGCCGGGTAGCGCAGCGGACTAAGCATCTGTCTACCACCACAGAGCCAGTGGGATCGAATCCAGCTGTGGTGCCTCCGGCTTGGCCGACCGTCCATACTGACACAATTGGCAGTGTTAGCGGGTTGGAAGCCGGTGAGGGTGGGTCCTGGTCGTTGTAAACAGCGACTCCTACAGTTCGGTCGGGGCGCCTGCACAGCGAGGGAAGGATCTGGAGGAGGTAGTGTGACCTTCCATGCGTTACACTCTCCCAGTGAGAGTCCGCGCCGCCAGGTGAAAAGAAGTGGTGGGCTGGCTACACATGTGTCGGAGGAAGCACGTGGTAGTCTCCGCCCTCCCGGACCGACGGTAGGGGGTAGAGTGCGCAACGACCAGGAAGGGGATTGGGAATTGACATAATGACTAACATTGGGATGGGAGAAAAAAACCAAAAAAGAAGGGGGGGAAAGATAATAAAAAAATAAATAAAAAAAAGTCAAGAAGAAACATCACAATAAATCGAGAACAAAAACCACCATAAAATCCAAATAAGCAACTTGGATGTCGGTGATAATATAGTGTTGCTATGGATGATCGATGTGTAGCACCCTGAAAATATGGCTATTATTCAGAAGTGCTGACTTGCCTTTTATCTCCCATGGTACACCAAGACTTATTAACTAGCTTCCATTAAATATCCCCTTGATCAATGACGCAGGTTTCTCCTTCTCATACCGGCTGGAATATGGATTATAAACAATAACCCTGGATCATATTCTTCCACCCAGTGTTTCCCTGTGGGGCTAGTAGGCGGTGCCAGCAGGGGGCGCCGGTGGCAGGCAGAGAGCGTACGAGAGAGACGGAGGAGGAAGCAAGTCAACTGAGACGGAAGTGTGAGGAACCAGCCTCTTCGACATTGGACTTGGATGTGATCGGTCATGTCTAGACAGAGCCCCGCGTAGGACCACACGGGTGAACGTATTGAATTTGAGTATATTACGGGTTATCCTAGAAAGGTAAACGTAGTAGCGTGTTGCATGTTTTCCCACTGAATAACCCTAGCGATACAACGAGTTATCCTAGAAGAAATGCGGTATAGCCAAGTGTGGCTTAAGTTAAAGATATTCCCTCCAGTGAGGCGCCCCGCCAGCGTGGCTTGAAGAAGACCGGTGTTTAGAGACACCCTGCATCATTATATATTGCGTCTAGCAGGAGGGCTGTTTGGGACCCCAAGAGTAGCTTCAGTGTAAGTAGGGCAAGAGTAGAGCCTCGCGTCTACCCAACACCGGCCGTCAACAATCAGTCTTCGCCGGCGTTCGATGTCTGCCCTGCACCGGCTGTCTTCAGGCCATCACGGGAGTTCTTCCCATCCAGCAGAGGTCGCCATCATCCAGCACGCGCTCTCAGCCCGATACTGCCCCCCTGCTCCAGCCCCGCTTGCTCGCGCCCGCGACGAGAGCGTTCGACGCCATCTTGCTACCCCGAACAGTGGTGGCGCGGCGAGGACGCCATCTTGGTTGAGTACAATAGAGCGTCAGTGCTCCGGATCTTATTGCACAGTACACAGTGTGGTGCGGCCTACGGGCGAAGCTAAACGTTGCTAAATCCAGTTCATAGGGGTACCCCATACACATTATATGCCGTATATATATGCCGTATATATATGCCGTATATATATAGTATTAGTATAGACTTATGTTTTGGTACAGTGGGCCCACATTTTTGATTTCCTTTGAGTGTGATAACGTGTTGGTTCTTTGATAATAATTTCCCATCTAATCAACCCTTTCCCAGTGGGGAGGTTCCAGACCTGAGGTATTATTCCTACCATATAATTAAAGCCTGATAGAGGTATTATACCTGGTACTGACCCATCCCTTTACTTTTGATCATTTCGGCATTTTTACAAAATGTATTTGTAAAGCCCGAAATCACAAGGTAATGCCCCCATGGGCCGGACAAGTCTTCTTTAAAACAAATCAAGAAGGTGCGGCCGGGTAGCGCAGCGGACTAAGCATCTGTCTACCACCACAGAGCCAGTGGGATCGAATCCAGCTGTGGTGCCTCCGGCTTGGCCGACCGTCCATACTGACACAATTGGCAGTGTTAGCGGGTTGGAAGCCGGTGAGGGTGGGTCCTGGTCGTTGTAAACAGCGACTCCTACAGTTCGCCGGCGTTCGATGTCTGCCCTGCACCGGCTGTCTTCAGGCCATCACGGGAGTTCTTCCCATCCAGCAGAGGTCGCCATCATCCAGCACGCGCTCTCAGCCCGATACTGCCCCCCTGCTCCAGCCCCGCTTGCTCGCGCCCGCGACGAGAGCGTTCGACGCCATCTTGCTACCCCGAACAGTGGTGGCGCGGCGAGGACGCCATCTTGGTTGAGTACAATAGAGCGTCAGTGCTCCGGATCTTATTGCACAGTACACAGTGTGGTGCGGCCTACGGGCGAAGCTAAACGTTGCTAAATCCAGTTCATAGGGGTACCCCATACACATTATATGCCGTATATATATGCCGTATATATATGCCGTATATATATAGTATTAGTATAGACTTATGTTTTGGTACAGTGGGCCCACATTTTTGATTTCCTTTGAGTGTGATAACGTGTTGGTTCTTTGATAATAATTTCCCATCTAATCAACCCTTTCCCAGTGGGGAGGTTCCAGACCTGAGGTATTATTCCTACCATATAATTAAAGCCTGATAGAGGTATTATACCTGGTACTGACCCAGACGTGGGCGATGAGTCGAATACTGATAAATGCTACAGGCAGTCTCTATATATCTCAATCACCTACTCGAGATATAAGCCTGCGGCCGCTCGATATCCCCCGGCGAGGCGCTAAACTCGCCAAGTTCTCGAGTCAATTACTATTTCTGTCAAGATTACTTCAAGTCACTGGTCTAGTTATCTCCAGTTGATATGAAATGTAAGTATGAAGAGTTGTTAATCTCTTCTTGTTTGTAATAAACCGAATGTATGTCTAGGAGAACTCTTATATGCCTATAATAAAAATAATATTATTATTATCATCATCATCATTATCATCATTTTACGAAAGGGCTTGTAATACTGCTCATTTGAAAGCTTGGTTGTATTACTACTCTTTTAATAAGTATTACCACTGTTAATAATATAACATTAGCGTACTAACACGTAATCATTGTTTGCACGCCCCAGTACCTCCTGTCAATCCGTCAGATCCGTCGATCCATGGTACCGGTCCTCAAGTCCTGCAGTGACTTGAACACCGATTTCCCACACAACTTGACAGAGTCCGTCGGACACAGAGATACCGGAACCCGCAAACAACAAACATAGCCATGTATAGTATTTATACAGTACATAGCATATATATATATATATATATAATATATATCTTTTAGCTGAAAAGCATTAACCAGTCAATTGATTCAATCCGTATTAGGTTACAGTACATTTATAGTCACCCTCAATAGGAAATCAGGGCGGCGGCTGGCATCGTGGCACATTGCTGGCAGAAATCAGTGCAAGGATTCAATAGATATTATAAAAAGCTGTTTTTATTTAGAAAGTTACAAAAAGGGACTGTATTGGATATATCCATTACAGTTTAAAATATTATATAAAACAAAACATCTTATCTCTAAGATCGCAATAGCCTGACACGGCTTGTGCCTGCCATGGAAAATCTGAAATTCTGGCTCTCGAAGTAGGAACAGTCATTTTTATATCGATCCGGCATCATATTTCTATTGGTCTAAAAACAGTGATGTCACAGTGATGTCATTTCACTAGCCAACCAACGTACAATACATAGTAAGGATGGACTCCTCCCCTTCTAGTCGTTACATTTACTGGAGAAGTAACAGATTACCTTCTTCTGGGAAAAATCCCATTACATCACTTAAACATGTATGCATGTCTGTTCTGCTTCCTCACTGCAAGGGTTAACTCCCTTACTCCATGGGCCTCTTTCGTTCTGAGACGAAGACGAGGCAGACTGCCGTAATATACAGTACATAGCCTAACACATACATATACAGATATATACAGATATACATACATATACATGTACAATACAGTGCTCATATACTTTAAACACTGATTGATCACACATCATATAAGTATTTTGTAGTTTAAGTTGCCAGTTCTCTCCTCTGCTCGTCTCACTCGGAGCTGTCTCTCAAGGTCGCATTCTTAAGGGTAACTCCTTACTGCATGTTCTAGGAAAAGGCCCTGCAGTATGGCAGAAGAGAATGGCCTGTGTACACTTGTGAATACAAAGTGAAGTGAATACACTTCCTGCATTATAAGTGTATAAAGAGTATACAGGTCATATACATAGCTCCAATCATATATAATAAACATAAGAACATTATACAAAGTGTCACTCGTTGACTTGTGGCACTTAACATGTGTTTACACATAACGTGTTTCTTCTCAATTCCTTTCTGACTGGGCATTACCAGCCAGAATACATATCACATCTAGACACCTATAGTAACATATGCCTAGATTTAAAACAAATATATACAATAAACCTATTGTATTGATTCCATTGATTCCATTGATTCCATTCTCCAGGATCACGCAAGATATTGTA
This sequence comes from Notolepis coatsorum, assembly GCF_963971535.1. Classification (NCBI taxonomy): domain Eukaryota; kingdom Metazoa; phylum Chordata; class Actinopteri; order Aulopiformes; family Paralepididae; genus Notolepis; species Notolepis coatsorum. The sequence continues at coordinate 164,111,504 of NC_140169.1, read as the reverse complement.
GTGTACACAAGTTACTGTTCCAGAGTCCACAGTCCATAGTTCTCACAGTTTTACACAAGTGGGAGGAAGAATCTACAGACATTCCTCATAATCATATATAAGAACAGGATGTCATAATAACCAGTGTCACTAGTTGGCTGTGACACTTTACACCCCCTCTGTCATCCTGGTCGGTCATTTTCCATTGTCTTAATAGCGTCTGTACTGGGGGACGAGATGGCGATTGCGGGGTCACGTGGCTGTGACTCTCCACACCCCCTCTGTCATCTTGGTTCCCTGTTACCCTGGTAGCCGGCGGGAAGACTTGCATCTGTTGTTCCCTGGCTGGACGGCCCGACAGGATAGGGGTCACGTTGTTGCTTGGTATCCGGTGGGAAGACTTGCATCTGTTGTTCCCGGCCAACGCACCCAGGTGTTGTCGTCTGAATACAACACCTGGTGGTCATCTTGTGGTCACCCCCTCTGACCTCTTGGATCTCTCCCATAGTTTGAGGTAGGTTGAATTGTCACTTCTCGGGCGACCCCACGGGTCCCCGAGAATTGTAGCAGCAGTCCTCTATTGAAGTGTGGTTGGCCTGGTCGTGTGACCCTGTCCGTAGGCCTCGCAGGACATCACAGATACAGTCCACAGAGGACTCATTTCTTTTCTCTCTTTCAGGTCCATTCAGGGCTCTCGTCGCCCTGTAACCTGGGTCCAGGCCGATGTCTCTCTGTCTCCATGTCACAGGATATGCGGGCCTCCGGTCTAGGAGGTCTAGGAGGTCTAGGAGGTCTAGGAGGTCTAGGAGGTCTAGGTGAGGACCTTGAGGATGCTCTGGAGCTTGACCTATCCCGGTCTTCCTCCATTTCTGAGTTCTGATCTGGGTCAGTATATTCCTTTTTGCCATTCGCTGCGTCGTCCACTGACTCCGGGGGACCCCCCCCCCCCGTCTAAGAATGCTCCTGGCCCGAAATAGGGCAGGTTCTGATCCTTCCGGTCCGAACTGTACTGTCGGTCTCCTTGGTGTATCCTAAGGAGGGAGGTCGGTTCATTCCAGGATCGCAACATATTCACTTTGATCATCTGATCCTTCATAGAGCGTACAGCTCTCTCTGCCACCCCGTTCGTATTGGGCTGGTAGGGTACAGAGTATTGGGCCATTACACCCGCTTTCTCCAGTAGTTTCAGTCCTGCTTTCTGATACTGCTATTCGTCCCGATGGCACTGGTTCAGGTTTTGTCCCCCTTACCATCGCACATTGTTCACAGACCTTTCGGACTGTTGTTTCCGTCCACTTCCTTCTTGCACAGGGGGTCGACCCTGTGTTGTGCTTGTCTCGGTCCAGACTGGGTAGTTAGTTACTGTTATGTCTGGTGTTAGCTCTGGCTAGTTAGCCTGCTGTAGACTCAGGCTAGGTAGCCTCTTGTAGACTCAGCTCCTGCTGATGACACCAGCCTGTATGATTACGCTGGTTCCACTTCCGTCACAGTAGCAGGACTCATGCTCCTGCTAGCTTCTGGCTCGTTATCCTGCTAATAGCTTCTGTTAGCAATGGCTAGTTATCATGCTATAGACTCGTAGAGTTTTTCTACTTAAGTTCTGACTGTAAGTAAACATTAGGTTACTTCTAGTTCATGTGACCTGTTAGTCGCAAGTATAATATTCTACTTAAGTTCTGACTTTAAGTAAACATTAGGTTACTTCTAGTTCAGGTGACCTGTTAGTCGCAAGTATAATTTTCTACTTAAGTTCTGACTTTAAGTAAACATTAGGTTACTTCTAGTTCAGGTGACCTGTTAGTCACAAGTATAATTTTCTACTTAAGTTCTGACTTTAAGTAAACATTACGTTACCCTTTAGTCGTGAGTAAACGCTACTTCAAGCTGTTACTTATCAACCCTCTCTTGTTCCTGATAGATTTTTTTACCAATTCACTATTAGGCTGTCTGCTGCGCTCTGCAGACCATCTACGTCATTTATTGTTCCAGATCTCGAGCATTAGGAAGAGTCTCGGTTGGAGAGGTTCTGCTGATAAGATCAATCTTGAGTAAGGTTGACTCAAATCTGTAACTAATTTTACTCCAGAGGCACCTGACAGCAGTTATTTCAGTTAATATTCTTTCGGCTGTTAATACCTATTCAATTAGTATACAGCCCAACTCACTTGAACTCATGTTCTAAGCCCCGGAACCTCCAATCCGTTTTGACAGACCTATAAACCAGTGACTTGGCCACCCCAGCACTACAGCGTCCTGTATGCTAAAGCTTCCGAGCCCCCACAAATCTGATAGGCCCAATCGGATGTAGAGACCCTGATGCTCGCTCTGTCCCCCCGCGTCAAGGTGCTAAGCTTGATGAGAGTTTGCAGAGTCTCAATTTTTATCCATAGGCGCTGGTGAGTGTACATATCATGCAGCTGATATGGTTGGTAGGGTGCTAACCTACCAAATAGTTACTGTCAGGAAATCCCTTCTGAATGAAATAGATTACAAATTCACTTTACTTTACTCTGGATTTAGAGCAAGGACGGACATCTTTACATATTATACTTAAAATATATACAAAATGCATGTAGTATTCTATGTCATGTTTCTTCCTAAATGACAATAACAGTATATATTATTCCTCTTGACAGATGAGCTGTATGTCAAGTGCAGTTTGCACTTGCTTGAGTCTCATGTGTCAGGGCCCCAGAAGGTAAGGATACTATCTGTCATGTACGAAGGTCAAACGACCGCACCTGAAGAGTATCTGGAGTAGGCTGTACATGAACAGAAACAGCCTCTCTCAGTAAATGTTTTCAAAATAGTCCCGGGCAGGTAGGTAATAACAAACACAAGACGTTTTCAAATGGTAAATTAAGGTTTTATTCAAATGTGGGGGTTTCAACCCACTGCCTTTTCCCAAAGGGAAAAGGGGATGTCGTCGGTGGGGATTTCAACCCACAACAATTAACAAACAGGGAGATATAAGGGGAGAACAAACAAGGGAAGTATAATAGTAAACAAGTCTGGACAAACACAAAGAACCACCACTCTAACCATGCTCCAGTTTAGGATGAACACCAATCCACCTCCTCTCACAGGGAGTGTGGGATGAACCACCGCTCTAACCGTACATCTCACGGCTTAGGATGAATCTAGGAAGCCAACAAGATCTACATACATATACTTAAACATACAAGCTCACCTTCTTAAACATAGAAACACCACTCTACCCATGTGCAGGATGAATCCAAGGTGGCCAACGATATATACATCTCCCACAAACATGTAAACACAATGGCAACCTCACTCTACTCAAAGACTGAGCAATTGACTGAGAATGAGGCGCCGAGATGTGTGTGTGCCGTCAGGTATTTGACTACCCATCCCTCTTGAGCTGATTGCCAATCAGCTGTCATTCATTAGCAATCAGCACTCTTCAGTAGGGATGGGCAGCACCTGACAGGGAGAGAAGAGACAGCATTAGCTCTCATGTTTACACACACACACATCATATACAAAACAACACATTAAAATATACTAACCTGATGTTCAGAAGGTGTCATAAATACAGTAATAATGGTAATGACCAACCCACGTACCCAAGGTACGTCACACCTCCCCCCATAAGAGCGAACCTGTAGGGTTAGCAAAACATTATTACTTATTACCCAACATCCGATTAGTACCACCCACCAGGAAAAACCAAAACAACAACAACCTCTACTTTGACAGGCCGCACTGCCGATAACGTCCTGTCAACAGGAGACAACAAACTGGAACTTCCTGGAAAAAACAAATAAACACAAAAAATCATCTCATCACGCTCAACAGGACAGCACACAGGGAAAATCTTCTCTCCTGTTGCGTCACAAAAATAACATGGTCAGGATAAAAAATGATGCCACTCAAATTAGAACCTTGGTACCGGCTGGAACAATGACTTTCCTCAGAGGTATCGCCTCCGGGAAACGGTGGAACCACATATAATTGTCAACATGTAATGATTTTCCGCCCTTGTTTTAGGCACATGACAGACACATGTTCAAAAGGTTCCCCCATGTCCGGAATGGAGCGCAGGGGAGCCGGATGCACCCCCTGATTTGGCGTCCACACTAGTAAAAGTTTTAGCAATACCTAAATTAGCAGACCACACACGGTCAACGTGCCACCATGTACATGTAATGTCCACATACCATCGGCAACACCATTTGACGCTTTGTATTCCAGTCTTCTCCAGACTGCAAGCCTGTCACACCTGGCCTAGCCACCCAGGTGCGCATCAACACTCCCTTTTCTATCAAAAAGGTGTGTTTCCTACTATCAGCAGTACTGGCTACTGCCGCGAAACAGCTTGTGAGTGAAGAATCATTCCGCTGGGCATCAATCAACGCCTGACGTGCCAGTGGCAAGGGCACGTCAGGGAACTTTGACTCCACCCGCGTCCTCTGAACACCACTCACACTCTCCCCCATGGCGCCACTAGATGGCCACCTGTCCCCAGCCAGAGCCTTGCCACAGATAGTCACTCAACGTCAAAGCCTGAGTTTGCTTCCTCTCCCGTGCCTTGGTGACAACACAAGCAGAAAAAACATTGGGGTGATTATTTAATCAATACATCAGAACACAAGTCAGTTAATGGAGCGTTTTCAACCTCCAACACAGGGATCACACTCTCCCCAGCCAGTCTGGACCAAACACAAAGAACCACCACTCTAACCATGCCGCTCCAGTTTAGGATGAACACCAATCCACCTCCTATCACATGGAGTGTGGGATGAACCACCGCTCTAACCGTACAGCTCACGGCTTAGGATGAAATCTAGGAAGGCCAACAGGCGACCGGAAAACAACCTGTGATAAGATCTGACTGTACATGCACCTTATGTAACGGCATGCGCATACACCTCATTTCTATACCTCTTACCATCGCACTAGACTGACAGTAAGAGTTTTCATTTAGCGGCAAGACATCAGCCAGGATGCACTCTGTACTCTGTACTCTGTACTCTGCACCCTGCAGAATATAGTTATGAAAGAAAATATACTCCCGTAGCAACACACAATACTACACGAATCAGACTTCAATAAGCCCCACAAAATAGCCACTCACCTATGGTACTCAATAATGTCCCTGTGCAACACTCAACAGCCACATTATGCAGTACGACAACCTGACCAATTCGATTCAATATCCACATCTAACATTCATGAAAACAATAAATGTTGGTTCTAACCACCTAATTAGGATCACACTGGGTAACACTAACTACCCCGTCTAAACTACTTCCCTAGAGGAATGAAGGCTACATATATCTTCAGTCGCTTACCGATTTCATTGCGCACTCCACCGGAATAGACGACGCGTGCCCCCCTCCCCCTAACAAGCAGGTGATCCACCCTTTACCTATGTGGAAAAAAATAGAATGGTTAAGAGCATAACTTACAACAATGGTTTACAACAGTCAAGTGTGCAGCACGGAAAAAATGGATATATAATAATATAACTTACCAAATGAACAAAACGCCACCTAACTGACACGCTCCAATCGACAAGTCCACATGTCACATAACAACAAGGAACTATACAATTGTGCAAACTAACAAGCCCCCATGTCATGTACGAAGGTCAAACGACCGCACCTGAAGAGTATCTGGAGTAGGCTGTACATGAACAGAAACAGCCTCTCTCAGTAAATGTTTTCAAAATAGTCCCGGGCAGGTAGGTAATAACAAACACAAGACGTTTTCAAATGGTAAATTAAGGTTTTATTCAAATGTGGGGGTTTCAACCCACTGCCTTTTCCCAAAGGGAAAAGGGGATGTCGTCGGTGGGGATTTCAACCCACAACAATTAACAAACAGGGAGATATAAGGGGAGAACAAACAAGGGAAGTATAATAGTAAACAAGTCTGGACAAACACAAAGAACCACCACTCTAACCATGCTCCAGTTTAGGATGAACACCAATCCACCTCCTCTCACAGGGAGTGTGGGATGACCCACCGCTCTAACCGTACATCTCACGGCTTAGGATGAATCTAGGAAGCCAACAAGATCTACATACATATACTTAAACATACAAGCTCACCTTCTTAAACATAGAAACACCACTCTACCCATGTGCAGGATGAATCCAAGGTGGCCAACGATATATACATCTCCCACAAACATGTAAACACAATGGCAACCTCACTCTACTCAAAGACTGAGCAATTGACTGAGAATGAGGCGCCGAGATGTGTGTGTGCCGTCAGGTATTTGACTACCCATCCCTCTTGAGCTGATTGCCAATCAGCTGTCATTCATTAGCAATCAGCACTCTTCAGTAGGGATGGGCAGCACCTGACAGGGAGAGAAGAGACAGCATTAGCTCTCATGTTTACACACACACACATCATATACAAAACAACACATTAAAATATACTAACCTGATGTTCAGAAGGTGTCATAAATACAGTAATAATGGTAATGACCAACCCACGTACCCAAGGTACGTCACAATCGATTCTCCTTCCGGGCTTTGAATTCCTCCCTTGTTGTCCTCCTCTCTGCTTGCTGTTCTGGGGTTAATGCGGCCCACTCGTCTGGAGGTAGGTATAGGTACTTCTTCTTCCCTGTTCCGTCCTTGGTTGTTTTCGGGGGGAACTCCTGGGAGCCCCCCCTTTTGTCAGATAGCATTTTGACTTGGTCATACAGCATACATTCGATACGTAACTGGTCTTGTGACCATGCTGCGCATCGGGCTGCCAGTAGGTTACCCCCTGGGACTCCTCTGAATAGCTTTTCAAGCAGTAAGCATGATCCTTGCATAGGTGTTCCATTCATGACTGATCCTGCTGCAACATTGAGAGACATGCTCCCGTCTCGCACCTGTGGGATTAGTTTCTCCACCATGTTATCCCCTGGATCTTGACCGGGGGTCCTTACTTCTCTTTCCATCATTTGGGCCATTGGGGCCCTTTTGGGGATCTCTACACTTTTGAGATGTCTCAACATGCGAGCTAGCGTCTCTTGCGCCAGCTTCTCATGAGCTAGCATCTGCTGCGCCAGCTTCTCATGAGCTAGCATCTGCTGCGCCAGCTTCTTCTGAGCTACCTGTGCCAACTTCTCCTGAGCTAGCATCTGCTGCGCCAGCCTCTCCTGAGCTAGCGTCTGTTGCACTAGCATCTGTTGTCCTAGCGTCTTCCATGCTAGCATCTCTTGTGCTAGCTTCTCTTGAGCTAGCGTTGGTTGCGCCAGCTCCTCCTGAGCTAGCATCTCTTGTGCTAGCTTCTCCTGTGCTAGCTTCTCCTGAGCTAGCGTCGGTTGCGCCAGCTCCTCCTGAGCTAGCATCTCCTGTGCTAGCTTCTCTTGTGTTAGCTTCTCCTGAGCTAGCGTAGGTTGTGCCAGCTCCTCCTGAGCTAGCATCTCCTGTGGTAGCTTCTCTTGTGCTAGCTTCTCCTGAGCTAGCGTCGGTTGCGCCAGCTCCTCCTGAGCTAGCATCTCTTGTGCTAGCTTCTCCTGTGCTAGCTTCTCCTGAGCTAGCGTCGGTTGCGCCAGCTCCTCCTGAGCTAGCATCTCCTGTGCTAGCTTCTCTTGTGCTAGCTTCTCCTGAGCTAGCGTCGGTTGCGCCAGCTTCTTCTGAGCTAGCGTCTGCTGTTCACTTCAGCTATGTAGCCTGATGTTAGCTCGGGCTCCGGCTAGGTAGCCTTCAGATAGCACTCGATTCCCTTTTGGCTAGCTAGCCTGCGTTCCTGTAGACTAGGGCTATGTAGCCTCCTGTAGCCTCGGGCTAGGTAGCTTCACCTAGTTAGCACCAGCTCGGTAGCCGATGGTGAGCTAGTTAGCTCTCGTCTGGCTAGGGCCAGCTCATTTGTGTTAGCACTGGCTTGTTAGCCGATGGTGAGCTAGTTAGCTCTCGTCTGGCTAGGGCCAGCTCATTTCCAGTTAGCTCTGGCTTGTTAGCCGATGGTGAGCTAGTTAGCTCTCGTCTGGCTAGGGCCAGCTCATTTCCAGTTAGCTCTGGCTTGTTAGCCGATGGTGAGCTAGTTAGCTCTCGTCTGGCTAGGGCCAGCTCATTTCCAGTTAGCTCTGGCTTGTTAGCCGATGGTGAGCTAGTTAGCTCTCGTCTGGCTAGGGCCAGCTCATTAGCTTGTGGCTAGTTAGCCTGCATTCCAAGTGGGCTCCGTTTTGGTCGCCTCATGTAGCCTCGGGCTAGGTAGCCATCCAGTTAGCATTCAGTTCGCTTGTGGCTAGTTAGCCTGCATTCCTGTGGGCTCCGTTTTGGTCGCCTCATGTAGCCTCGGGCTAGGTAGCCATCCAGTTAGCATTCAATTAACTTGTGGCTAGTTAGCCTGTGTTCCAGTGGGCGCCGTTTTGGTAGCCTCATGTTAGCATTCAATACACTTGTGGCTAGTTAGCCTGTGTTCCAGTGGGCGCCGTTTTGGTAGCCTCATGTTAGCATTCAATTCACTCTTGGCTAGTTAGCCTGTGTTCCAGTGGGCGCCGTTTTGGGAGCCTCATGTTAGCATTCAATTCACTCTTGGCTTGTTAGCCTGTGGGGAGCTAGTTAGCTCTCGTCTGGCTAGGGCCAGCTCATTAGCTTGTGGCTAGTTAGCCTGCATTCCAAGTGGGCTAGGGCTATGTAGCCTCCTGTAGCCTCGGGCTAGGTAGCCTCCAGTTAGCAATGGTAGCAATGGCTAGGTAGCCTCCAGTTAGCACCAGCTTATTAGCCGGCGCTGCCAGCCTGTATGGCTGCGCTGATGTCTCTCTAAACTGCCAGACATTTTAGAGAGAGGGTTTTCTTTACTTTCTTTTTCTTTAATCCAATTTTGCGCCCTCAACCGCTCCACCAGCAATGCCCCCACTATGCAGATGCCTTTAATTTGCCACTGCTTTCCACTGAGGGCCATACAGATCAATATCCTTTGTCTGGTGTATTCTAAAGCTCGGTTCTCCGTTTTTCAATATTTCTAGTTTATTTTATTTTGGCTGTTATCTTACCGATCTCAGCCCTTACCCAAGGGACACCATGATAAATGCTACAGGCAGTCTCTATATATCTCAATCACCTACTCAAGATATAAGCCTGCGGCCGCTCGATATCCCCCAGCGAGGCGCTAAACTCGCCAAGTTCTCGAGTCAATTACTATTTCTGTCAAGATTACTTCAAGTCACTGGTCTAGTTATCTCCAGTTGATATGAAATGTAAGTATGAAGAGTTGTTAATCTCTTCTTGTTTGTAATAAACCGAATGTATGTCTAGGAGAACTCTTATATGCCTGTAATAAAAATAATATTATTATTATCATCATCATCATTATCATCATTTTACGAAAGGGCTTGTAATACTGCTCATTTGAAAGCTTGGTTGTATTACTACTGTTGTGAAGGGCCAGATTAAACCGAATATATATATTTATTTATATATATATATTTAATTGTATTTGTATATTCTCTAATATTCCTTGATATCCCTTGTATATTCCTTGTACAATATGCATTGAATATCCATTCTAGCCTACTGAACATCCCATAATAGTCTCCATTCTACTATTGGTCGAGACCTTGGTGCCAGGCTGCCATACCCCCCAGACCCAGTTCAAACGTACCGCTCAACATGTACGAACAAGTCCTAGTTCCGCGTAGGAATCTGGCTACCGCACCACTAATGGGACTATTTGTTCATAGTGCGTATATATACTGCGCTACTAAAGTAGGACTTCCTTTTCAGTCCAGTTTCTTACCCTCCAATAGAGTGACAGACGTAAAGCCTCCCCGCGACGCCACGTGTGGGAGTAAGGCCAAGTTCGGCCTACCATCGGTATTGAGACATCGTGTATATTAATATTTGAATAGTCATATTTGGCACTATATCGTCGAGTTGGACGTAGTCTATTAAGCTAATAATAGTCTGTTAATATATAGTGCTTCGTGCGGTGAGAATACTACCGTAGTCAGCACCCCATCGTTTCGGGCAGAAAACTGGCTGTTTATCCAGGATGATCGACCCCATGTGAGATTGCACCCGAGGAGCCCCAGAGCCGACGAGCGAGTGGACCTGTATACCGGATTATTCTACCGACGACAGCCCGCCTTCCCAGGCACGGATTATGCTTTGTATACGTTGATTATTCCATGGATAAAGACCCCCGACACTGCCGTGTGTTGGAACCCCCCCCCCCCTGGAGAGGACGCAAGGTGAGGAGACGCTCTGCAAGACGAGGTCGCTTCACGTCTCTCCTCCGTGGACCGGAGGACGCCGGCCCACAAAGAGTCCATCTGCTTTCATCTGCGGTCCAAGGATCGCCGGCGCATTGAACGGCACTACAGTGGGTTCACCTGGGATACCCTTGGCCGGATGAGGCAGCCGGACTCTACCCCCCCCCCCCTTCCTACTCCTGTCGGCTTACAAGCGACCGGATTAACCCCCCCCCTAGTGTATCCAGTCTATAATCATTAAAGTATCATTGCTGTTATTCCTTAACTATTCCAGGTCGTATATGTACCACCTGCGCCTTCAGAGATTGGACATTCTCTATTGATATACCAACGAATACTCTTGCCATAAAAGTGCATACTAATTCCCATTCATAAATGTGATTGATTTGATTAAGTGCTTGCTCTACACACCATCGCTGTGTAGAAATAAAGACCTATTTCTAATTCGTACATTTGTGTTGGATCCGTTTCATCTACGTGACAGTGTTCATCATAATATATTTATGCCGGGTACTGGGTGGCCGAATATTAAGTACAAAGGTAGTGGTAGTAAGTATCATATCTAGTAATACAGTCAGGGAATTGTACCCCTCAGTTACAATTGGTCCTTCGAGCCGGATGGTAATTAGTGTAATATTAATATAGTGTTATTAATATTGAAATGGCCTATGATGAACACTCCACGAAACGATCCTCCTAACCAACGCCCGCAGCGCGAACGACGGCTCCCTCAGTACTTAGAGGCTTACGCTGTCAGTCAACAACCTAGTCTTCTACTAACAGTAAACGCGGTAAAACTAGAAAGTAAAAGTATGTCTAACCCCAACGCCCAGACTACCCCGACCATAGAGGCCCCTACGGGTTCTAATGTAACTGACCAAGTTCACGGTGGGGACCAGTGGGAACCAGACATGACTTCACACCCCGCCAGTACTGAAGAAGTAGTCCCCGATGAGTCCCGGGAGGAATACAACGCTACCGAGAGAGAACTCGGCACGGAAGAAGACGGGGAGAGCACCGTGGAGATAGAGCTCCAAGGCTCCGCAAGGAGTACCCCGAGGGAAGGCTCCCCTATACAACCGCCTTCTCCCAGCGAGGCAGAGAGGACCCTACAGCAGGCCTTCCTCATCAGCCTGAACGCCGCTGCTGAACGCGACCGACTGCAGATCCAGCAGCGGAGCGAAGAAGAGCATATACGTCTAGAAATAAGACGCATTCAGAGGGAAGAGAATGTGGCCCGAGACCGAGCAGACAGCCAGCGAGCAGCTGCTGGTGCTCTACGGGACGCAGAGCGCGACAGACAGCAAGCGCAACTAATAGAACAGCTGATCAGACGGACAACACCCTCTCCCTCCGCCAGAGGCTCCAGGAACTCGTCTAGACACACCTCCAGGGCGGCATCCCCTAGCCGAGTAAACAACCCTGAACTTGACCAACAGACGAGGTCTATACCCCCCACAGACCACCTCCCCCCACCGGTCCAAGCGAGACCTAGCAACCGGGAAGGAGCAGCATATCCTGTGGAGAGGCTAAACCAGAGACTACAAGCACTGGATGACCTAACTGAAGACGAAGAGGAAGAGGAGGAGAACCACGCCCGACGACAGCACAGTACTCTACCGGACCAGGAGGTCCGGTACAGCCCAGGCTATACTCCCGCGGAGCTGCGCTACAGACCCCCGACTCTATACCCGGGTGAGCACGACGCACGACCCGCACCGAGGAACAGCACCTGGACAAGCGGGCCATGGTACACTGCCGGTACCAGCCCATACCAAGGAGCGGGAGGAGACTCGCCTAGGAGGCCTCTCCCCCAACGCTCGCCGATGTATCCACAGTCAGCGTCATACATTGGCACGCCTATGGTACCCGACTTCACCCAAGAGAACCGGGCCCAGTATACAGAACTCCGCATGTGTCTGGAGACCATGTTGGTGGATGTATTGGATGAACGCAATAAATACGCCATCCTACTGAAGCACTTAAAGGTACCCCGCGCACATAATATAGCGCTCGCCTACGCGACTTCCACCACCCCATACACAGCAGCGCTGGTAGCATTGGACCAGAGGTATGGGCGCATATGGGATTACGTGATCCAGGAGATCCGACACATCGACCGCTTACCCCCAGCAATAGACAATCGAGCACTGGACGACCTGTCCATCAGAGTGCAGTCCCTGGTAGGGATGTTGGGAGCGCAGAGAGAGAAGGGGAGGCATGAACTTTACGCCAACTCAAATGTGGAAAGGATCTTGGAGAAGCTGCCGCCCGCTCGACAGGAGCGTTTTAGGCGGCAGAGAGACCACCGAGACCCGAATGGCCCCGAACCGAACCTCCTCGATCTAGCAGACTTCCTGGCGAGAGAAGTCAGCAGCCTACGGCTAGATACATTCGGACGGAGCACCCCTGGCTCCAGAGAAGGAACCAGACGACTAAATGATGGAAGAAGATCGGTGACTGTGATGCACCAATCGGAGTCAGTACCGAGCAGCAGGAGCCACAGTACCCCCTCCAGAACGGAGAAGTGGAAGATAGTGTGCCCCTACTGTGAGAAAGAACACTGGCTAGCGCAATGTGACTCCTTCCCCAAGCTGAACGCGGAGGAAGCAAGTCAATGGATAAAGTCCAACAAGCGCTGTTTTCGCTGTGCGCGCTCACACATGGCAGCCGAATGCCGCTTAAAGAAAAGGTGCACCAAGTGCGATGGAGCCCATCTGGACATACTTCACGACAGTAACAGACGGCGCCCTTCACCCGCACCATCCAGCAGCAAAGCGAGCGTCATGTACATCGATCCCGCCAGCAGCAGTGGAGCCCGAGTACTCCTAAAAGTAGTGCGTGTGACACTAAGCTACCAGAATAAAGTCCTGGACACTTACGCCGTCCTCGATGACGGGTCAGAGAAGACCCTTCTGCTCGCCTCCGCTGCGGCCCAGCTAGGGCTGCGGGGAAGCGAAACCCAAATGACAATTCGGACAATAAGACGAGATTTGAAGACGATAAAGGGCGAGAATGTCTCATTCTCTATCGCAGCAAGCGGCCAGCCTGAGCGACGGTACCAGATTACAGACGCTTTCACCAGCCAAGAAATAGGACTGTCGCGGTACACATACCCCGTCGCCAAGCTGATGGAGAAATATGCACATCTGCGCAAGTTACCGATCCCGCTCATAGACAATGCTATGCCGACCCTGTTGATAGGCTCCGACCATGCAGACCTCATTGTCCCGATAGACCGGGTTCATACCGGACCCCGAGGCTGTCCTGCAGCAGTCGAGACCCGTTTGGGATGGACTCTCCAAGGCCCGCTCGCCAAATCTCTCAACCGAAGTACAGCCACTAGATGTCTCCACTCCCGAGTCACAGAGGGAGAAACCGCACTCCTGCAACACGTAGAGCGGTTATGGACCTTGGAACAAATGCCCTTTAAGAACGGAAAGAAAGACATTCGCTCTAAAGATGACATTTACGCCATTCACCTCCTCGAGACAGGGACCAAGAGAGTCCCGGTCAACGGCGTGTTGAGATACGCCACGCCACTCCTGCGGCGAGAAGGAATGCCTACTTTCCACGCCAAGACAGACGCCACAGAACGGTACCTGCTGAACACGGAGCGGCGCTTAGCCAAGAACCCCGCCCAAGAGAGTGTATACCGCGCTGAGATTGAGAAGCTCATCACAGCGGGACACGTCACCAAGATGGACATTAAAGAGGCTGACCAGACCACTGAATCGTGGTACGTGCCTCACCACAAGGTCCATCACAACGGTAAAGACCGCATAGTATTTAACTGCAGCTACCAGATCGGATCCCAAAATCTGAATAAAGAGTTACTGCCCGGTCCCACACTCGGCCCCTCCCTACTCGGCGTTCTACTCCGCTTCCGCCAGGAAAAGGTGGCCATCAGCGGGGACATTAAAGGAATGTTCCTGCAGGTGAGATTAGTAGAGGAGGACAAGCCCCTGTTGCGGTTCCTATGGAGAGAGAAGCCAGGAGATGAGCACCCAGCCATCTACCAATGGGAAGTCCTCCCCTTCGGAACGACGTGCAGCCCCTGCTGTGCTACATTTGCACTACAGAAACATGTAGCAGAGGACCCAGCAGCGGACGAAGAGGTCCGACACAGCGTAAAGAACAGCTTCTACGTAGACAACTGTCTACAAAGCCTTTCAACCCAGGAAGAAGCCGAGGCTCTCCTGATTAAACTCCGCGCCTCATTGATCAAAGGCGGCTTTGATCTCAGGCAGTGGGCCAGCAGCAATCCGCAAGTACTGCGCAGCCTCTCCTCCGAGGACAAGGCAGCCAGCAGCGAGACCTGGATGGCTACAATCCCGGGAGAAGCCCAGGAGATGACCCTGGGATTGGTGTGGCGATTCAAAACAGATTCGCTTCACTACAGACACAAGCCCCTGACTACGGAGCAGGGAAGGCCGGCGGCGGCGCCGACCACCAGACGGAGTGTGTACACAACACTCGCCCGACAATATGACCCGCTAGGATGTATTCTACCGTACACCTACAGGGCAAAAATGATTGTACGAGCATTGTGGGACAAGGACCAGGGCTGGGACGACCCCATTCCCGCACACACCTTGCATCCACCTGGAGAGAGTGGGAGATGGAGCTCCACTCACTCCCAGGCGTTAATATGCGCCGAAGCTACTTCCCACCCACGGTGAGGCCAGAGGCATGTAAAATGGACTTACACGTCTTCAGTGACGCCTCAGAGGTCGCATACGGATCAGTAGCCTACTTGCGGGCCCAAGAAAAGGGGGGAGAGATCTACACAGCATTTGTCCTCGCCCGCTCGAGAATAGCCCCACACAAGCAACAATCTATCCCACGCCTAGAGCTCTGCGCAGCCCTAGCCGGAGCGCACCTAGCCACGCTCATCCAACGTGAGCTCACCATACCGGTGTCTAGAACAATCCTGTGGTCAGATTCCACGACAGTACTCGCCTGGATCAAATCGGACTCATGCAAGTACAAAGTCTTCGTGGGAGTCAGAATCACCGAGATTCAAGACTTAACCGAAGAGTTAACCGGAGAAACAGAGTGGCGCTACGTTGATACAAAACAGAACCCAGCTGACGTCATCACCCGGGGAATGCCCCTAGATGACCTCACCCGTCGCAATGTCTACAGTGACG
This sequence comes from Notolepis coatsorum, assembly GCF_963971535.1. Classification (NCBI taxonomy): domain Eukaryota; kingdom Metazoa; phylum Chordata; class Actinopteri; order Aulopiformes; family Paralepididae; genus Notolepis; species Notolepis coatsorum. Next base: position 164,096,183 of record NC_140169.1, on the reverse strand, counting down.
GCCCAGCATTCCTAAAGCTCCCGGGAGGAGAGTGGCCCACGCCTATCCCGAGGGAAGCCAGTCAGGAGGAGGCTGAGAATAAGAAGCCTGTGTTCTGTGGATTGAGCACTGTTATCTCCGCAGACCCCAACACACTCCTGATGGGGCGGCTAGATCCCGCGTTACCCCAGACAATGTACCGGCCTGAAGAAGCGAACGGCCGACGAATGTGGAGGTACAGCCAAGTATTAGCCGACAAGTTTTGGAGCAGTTTCCTACTGCACTACCTACCGTCTCTACAGACCCGCCAGAAGTGGGTAAAGGAGAGAGACAATTTGACAGAAGGAACAGTCGTCATGATTATTGATCAATCACTGCCCAGAGCTATGTGGCCGGCCGGCCGCGTAAGCAAAGTGATCACCGGTGCCGACGGCAAGGTCCGAGCAGCTGAAGTGCTTGTCCAGGGTCGCACTTACACCCGTCCCGTGGCGAGGCTCATAGAACTGCCCCGACTCCCAGACACAATCGATGATGACCATGACCCTATAACCCTATGACTTTGTGAAGTTGACTGACCCCTACAGCAAACCCTTATGTGTAAATAGACAACGCGATTAATCTGTCTCTGCTTAACTGATTAGGTCTGGGACCAATCAGGGGGTGGCTGTTGTGAAGGGCCAGATTAAACCGAATATATATATTTATTTATATATATATATTTAATTGTATTTGTATATTCTCTAATATTCCTTGATATCCCTTGTATATTCCTTGTACAATATGCATTGAATATCCATTCTAGCCTACTGAACATCCCATAATAGTCTCCATTCTACTATTGGTCGAGACCTTGGTGCCAGGCTGCCATACCCCCCAGACCCAGTTCAAACGTACCGCTCAACATGTACGAACAAGTCCTAGTTCCGCGTAGGAATCTGGCTACCGCACCACTAATGGGACTATTTGTTCATAGTGCGTATATATACTGCGCTACTAAAGTAGGACTTCCTTTTCAGTCCAGTTTCTTACCCTCCAATAGAGTGACAGACGTAAAGCCTCCCCGCGACGCCACGTGTGGGAGTAAGGCCAAGTTCGGCCTACCATCGGTATTGAGACATCGTGTATATTAATATTTGAATAGTCATATTTGGCACTATATCGTCGAGTTGGACGTAGTCTATTAAGCTAATAATAGTCTGTTAATATATAGTGCTTCGTGCGGTGAGAATACTACCGTAGTCAGCACCCCATCGTTTCGGGCAGAAAACTGGCTGTTTATCCAGGATGATCGACCCCATGTGAGATTGCACCCGAGGAGCCCCAGAGCCGACGAGCGAGTGGACCTGTATACCGGATTATTCTACCGACGACAGCCCGCCTTCCCAGGCACGGATTATGCTTTGTATACGTTGATTATTCCATGGATAAAGACCCCCGACACTGCCGTGTGTTGGAACCCCCCCCCCTGGAGAGGACGCAAGGTGAGGAGACGCTCTGCAAGACGAGGTCGCTTCACGTCTCTCCTCCGTGGACCGGAGGACGCCGGCCCACAAAGAGTCCATCTGCTTTCATCTGCGGTCCAAGGATCGCCGGCGCATTGAACGGCACTACAGTGGGTTCACCTGGGATACCCTTGGCCGGATGAGGCAGCCGGACTCTACCCCCCCCCCCCTTCCTACTCCTGTCGGCTTACAAGCGACCGGATTAACCCCCCCCCTAGTGTATCCAGTCTATAATCATTAAAGTATCATTGCTGTTATTCCTTAACTATTCCAGGTCGTATATGTACCACCTGCGCCTTCAGAGATTGGACATTCTCTATTGATATACCGACGAATACTCTTGCCATAAAAGTGCATACTAATTCCCATTCATAAATGTGATTGATTTGATTAAGTGCTTGCTCTACACACCATCGCTGTGTAGAAATAAAGACCTATTTCTAATTCGTACATTTGTGTTGGATCCGTTTCATCTACGTGACAGTGTTCATCATAATATATTTATGCCGAGTACTGGGTGGCCGAATATTAAGTACAAAGGTAGTGGTAGTAAGTATCATATCTAGTAATACAGTCAGGGAATTGTACCCCTCAGTTACAACTACTCTTTTAATAAGTATTACCACTGTTAATAATATAACATTAGCGTACTAACACGTAATCATTGTTTGCACGCCCCAGTACCTCCTGTCAATCCGTCAGATCCGTCGATCCATGGTACCGGTCCTCAAGTCCTGCAGTGACTCGAACACCGATTTCCCACACAACTTGACAGAGTCCGTCGGACACAGAGATACCGGAACCCGCAAACAACAAACATAGCCATGTATAGTATTTATACAGTACATAGCATATATATATATAATATATATCTTTTAGCTGAAAAGCATTAACCAGTCAATTGATTCAATCCGTATTAGGTTACAGTACATTTATAGTCACCCTCAATAGGAAATCAGGGAGGCGGCTGGCATCGTGGCACATTGCTGGCAGAAATCAGTCCAAGGACAAATCTGAAATTCTGGCTCTCGAAGTAGGAACAGTCATTTTTATATCGATCCGGCATCATATTTCTATTGGTCTAAAAACAGTGATGTCACAGTGATGTCATTTCACTAGCCAACCAACGTACAATACATAGTAAGGATGGACTCCTCCCCTTCTAGTCGTTACATCTACTGGAGAAGTAACAGATTACCTTCTTCTGGGAAAAACCCCATTACATCACTTAAACATGTATGCATGTCTGTTCTGCTTCCTCACTGCAAGGGTTAACTCCTTTACTCCATGGGCCTCTTTCGTTCTGAGACGAAGACGAGGCAGACTGCCGTAATATACAGTACATAGCCTAACACATACATATACAGATATATACAGATATACATACATATACATGTACAATACAGTGCTCATATACTTTAAACACTGATTGATCACACATCATATATGTATTTTGTAGTTTAAGTTGCCAGTTCTCTCTTCTGCTCGTCTCACTCGGAGCTGTCTCTCAAGGTCGCATTCTTACTGCATGTTCTAGGAAAAGGCCCTGCAGTATGGCAGAAGATAATGGCCTGTGTACACTTGTGAATACAAAGTGAAGTGAATACACTTCCTGCATTATAAGTGTATAAAGAGTATACAGGTCATATACATAGCTCCAATCATATATAATAAACATAAGAACATTATACAAAGTGTCACTTGTTGACTTGTGGCACTTAACATGTGTTTACACATAACGTGTTTCTTCTCAATTCCTTTCTGACTGGGCATTACCAGCCAGAATACATATCACATCTAGACACCTATAGTAACATATGCCTAGATTTAAAACAAATATATACAATAAACCTATTGTATTGATTCCATTGATTCCATTCTCCAGGATCACGCAAGATATTGTAGTGTACACAAGTTACTGTTCCAGAGTCCACAGTCCATAGTTCTCACAGTTTTACACAAGTGGGAGGAAGAATCTACAGACATTCCTCATAATCATATATAAGAACAGGATGTCATAATAACCAGTGTCACTAGTTGGCTGTGACACTTTACAAATACATTAAGGTATATTATTCCTGGTGCTAACACAGAGTTGTGTGTAGAATATACGGGTACATAAGGTATTGAGTTACAATTGAGCAGTAGTAGGATTTCATTCCGTTGGACCACTCCTATTAAGCTTTTGTATTCAACCGTACCTATTAACATAAAAACATTAGATGGGATTCTGTGTGCGTGTCCATTACTGTGCACAGTGTTAACTATTTTGGTGTGGGTAACGCTACTATAATTAACCCCTTCCTACTCCACCTTTCCCTTTTTATTGTAAGGTTTCTAGTGTCACTGAGGGAGGGTACTGCTTGCGGGGGGAACCAAGTTATTTATTTACAATTCAGTCACTAGGTGTGGGAGGGTTAAAGGAGTAATTGGGGAAGGTGAGAGCGTGTTGGGGAGTACTGCTGACCGCCCTGCTGCAGGGGAGGAAGACCAGAGTACCAGACCAGGTTGGTAAATCCCGGGCCCCTTCCACTCACACTGCCAGCCTCCAGTTGAAGCTCCAGACTCAAAGACGGAGGTGCAGTCAGACAGAGCTCTACTGTGTCTCGCTACCCAGTGATTGTGCCCACCTGTTCCCACGAAGCAGGGATAATCCACCCTGCTACAGATGGGTGGAGCATAAAACAGGTATATACAGTAGTTGGTATGTATGTACATACGTGTACATGAGATATTTTTTTACAATTTACAGAACAGAGCTAAGAACAACAACAACCAAAGAAAAAGCATGGGAAACGAGCGTAGTATGTGTGGTGTTATCCTAGTTTAGACCATCTATGTGGGCCGGGTCTATTGGTATGACGAACAGGAAGTAAGGTTAGTGCCCGGCCAATAGGAAAGGGGCTGGGCGCTATGTGTAGGAGGGGAGTTCAAGGTAACGGGAGAGTTAACGTACGTAATTGCGATGGTAAATAAATGACCAGATCAGTTCACAGTTGTGGTCTCACGTTATTCCATGAATACTCGACATGGTGTCAGAAGTGCTGTGAAACAGATCAAACGGTCTACCTCGGAGGTGGAATAAAGAGGCTTCATGAGTAACAAGGAGGAGAAAGAGCAGCCAGGTAGAGTCGGAGGTAGCATCATGGCTAACGTACCTGCGGCTACTTTCAACATCCAACCCCCTGAGCCCTTTGATTTTTCCAAGCCGCTCAAGTGGACTAAATGGATCAGGAGATTCGAGAGGTTCTGTCAGGCAAGCAATTTAACTGCAAGCTCAGAAGAAAATCAGGTAAACACGTTGATTTACTGTATGGGAGATGAAGCTGATGATGTTTTGAGAGGCTTGAATCTCAGTGCTACAGACCAGCTGGAATACGATAAAGTGCGAGATGGCTTTCAGTCTTTCTTTGTTGTGAAAAAGAACATTGTGTATGAACGTGCACGTTTTAACATGCGCAAGCAAGAAGCAAACGAGACTGTGGATGCATTTATTACTTCCCTGTATGGATTAGCAGAGCACTGCAATTATGGGACATTGCATGATGAGCTAATTAGGGACAGGATCATAGTGGGACTGGCTAACACACATCTCTCAGAACGCATGCAGATGGAGAAAAATCTAGACCTGGAAAAAGCCATTAACATGGCTAGACAATCAGAAGAGATTAAAAAACAGCAACACACACTGAGGAGCGATGCCAGTTGTGTAAGACTCATGGATAGTGTTAGCTCTGTGGACAGAGTGTTTAAAGGCAGGCAGCAGTATGACAAGCCTAGTTTAACAAAAAACAAGAGTTATGGAGCACACAACAGCCAGAGTAAAAATCAAAACAGCTCACAGTGTTACAAATGTGGGGGCGGACCCCACCCTAAACACGAGTGCCCTGCAAATGAGGTCAGGTGCCATTCCTGTGGGAAAATGGGTCACTACCAGCGTGTGTGCCGTGCTGGTAAGGCTGTGCATGGTATTGAGGAAGAAAAGGGGCTATTTTCTTGGCTCTGTGACATCTGAGCAAGAGGCATGGACTGCTGAGATAGGCATAATGGGGAAAAGCATCGTTTTCAAATTGGACACCGGAGCGGATGTTACGGCTGTGTCACAGACAATGTTTAACAGTATATTTTCCCATGCACAGCAGCCTCTTCTCCAGAGAGCAGAGAGACCCTTATTGGGTCCAGGACGGGTTCCGTTGGATGTGTCGGGTTTCGCCAGACTGCAGCTGAGAAAGGGAGCCAAACATACCACGGAGAAAGTCTATGTGGTCAAAAATCTGAGTATGCCATTGCTCGGGTTGCCAGCCATAGTAGCCCTGGGCCTGCTCATCGTGTCAACAGTGTGGACAAGGGGACCCTCAAGACGAGCTACCCAAAGCTATGCAGTGGGCTGGGTATGGTACGTAGATCATACCACATTAAGCTTACACCCAATGCTGTGCCGATTTCCTTGAAAACCCCCAGGAGAATTCCACTGCCGTTGGTGGGGAAGGTCAAGGAAGAGCTCCAACGCATGGAAAGTCTGGGCGTTATCAGCCGCGTGAAGGAGCCGACCGCCTGGTGCGCCGGCATGGTGGTCGTACCCAAGAAAGAGACAGAGAAGGTGCGTTTATGTGTGGACTTGTCAGGCTTGAATGAGTATGTGTGCCGTGAAAAGTACATTTTACCGTCAGTAGAGCAGAATCTCGGGACACTTGCGGGAGCGAAGATATTCAGCAAATTGGATGCCAACATGGGGTTCTGGCAGATTCCACTCACGAAGGAATCAGCCAAGTACACCACGTTCATTACACCCTTTGGCCAATTCCACTTTAACCGTCTTCCATTTGGAATTGTCTCAGCACCTGAACACTTCCAGTGCATGATGGCGGAGGTCATAGAGGGGCTAGAAGGGGTGGTCTGCCACATTGATGATCTATTAGTGTGGGGGCGGGACCAGGAAGAGCACGATGCTCGACTCCATGCTGTGCTACAAAGAGTGGAAAAAGCTGGCTTCACCCTGAATGTGGACAAATGTGAGTTCTCCAAGAGTGAAATGCTTTTCCTGGGTCACATCATCACATCGGAGGGCATCCGCCCTGACCCGAGGAAGACAGAGGCCATCACAGAGTTGGCGGAGCCTACGAACATTACTGAATTGAGGAGTTTTCTCGGCATGGTCAATCAGCTGGGAAAGTTCATCCCCCAGCTGGCCGAGACTGATAAGCCGCTTCGTGACCTCCTCTCAAAGAGAAATTGTTGGGTCTGGGACGTGGACCAGGCTATGGCGTTTGAAGCGCTGAAGAAGGCACTGTGTTCTGCTCCTGTGCTGGCTATGTATGACCCGAACAGAGACACTAAAGTGTCAGCTGATGCATCATCATATGGATTGGGAGGCGTTCTTCTCCAGAGAGAGGAGGAGGGACGAAGCCTGTGGCGTATGCATCACGCTCGCTCAATCCAACTGAGCAGCGTTACGCGCAGGTAGAGAAGGAGGCGCTAGCCCTCACATGGGCCTGTGAAAGGTTCCGGGATTACCTCATAGGGAAACATTTCTGCCTGGAGACCGACCACAAACCCCTACTCAGTCTACTTGGAGCCCAAGCACTGGATCTGCTGCCGCCAAGAATCCAGCGCTTCAGAATGAGGCTCATGCGCTACTCATACTCCATCGTGCATGTACCAGGAAAGTCACTTTGGACAGCAGACATGCTGTCGCGTGCACCTGTGGAGTCACGCATGTCTGCAGGAGATAAAGAGCTGATGGAGAGCACCAACATATACGTGGACTTTGTTCTCGAGAGTCTACCTGTCAGTGCCTCATACATGGAAAACCTGAAAGAACAGCTGAAAGCTGACAGTGTTTGCTCACGTATTATAACACTGTGCACAGAAGGATGGCCAGCGCATGTAAAAGAGGAACCGCTGTTGAAAAACTACTGGCCAGAGTGAGATACACTCACAGTGGAAAATGGATTACTGTTGAAAGGAGCACGGCTTGTAATACCAGCAACAATGCAAAATGATGTGCTGGCCAAAATTCATGAGGGACACCAAGGCGTGGTGAAATGTAAAGCACGCGCTCATCAGTCCGTGTGGTGGCCAGGACTCGGGCAGCAGATAAATAACATGGTACTCAATTGCAGGACATGCATACAAGAGCGCCATAACCACAGAGAGCCACTCATGGTGTCTGAACGCCCTGAAAGACCATGGCAGAAGTTGGGGGCAGATCTGTTTGTCTTGGGAAGCAAGACATACCTGCTCGTTGTCGACTACTTCTCCAGGTATGTTGAGATTGCACTATTATCTCACACCAGGTCCACCGACATCATCGTTCACCTCAGCTCAATCTTCGCCTGCCATGGCATTCCAGAGGTCCTGATGTCAGATAATGGGCCACAGTTTTCTGGACAGGCCTTCGCGTCCTTTGCAGCTACATATGGATTAAGGCATGTCACCAGCAGCCCGAGGTTTCCTCAAAGTAATGGCGAAGCCGAACGCGCAGTCCAGACAGTGAAAAATCTGCTGAAAAAGGCTGGAGATCCTTATCTGGCTCTACTCGCCTACAGAGCCACACCTCTCCAGAGTGGTTACAGCCCGGCTCAACTTCTCATGGGCCGACGTCTCCGCACCACTGTGCCGACCATTCCCTCCCAGCTGGTTCCTGCGCTGCCGGACTGCAGTGCGTTCGCTCGGAAGGAGGAGAAGAGAGGCGTGGCGGATGCTAAAAATTACAACAGACGTCACCGTGCCAAAGCTCTCAGTGACTTGTCACCAGGAGAACAAGTATGGGTCACTGACGCTGAAGAGTCTGGGACAGTGCTCCAGAAGCACTCCACTCCAAGGTCATACTTGGTGGATCTACCTCAGGGGGTGGTGAGACGCAACCGCCTGCACCTGATACCTCTTCAGACATCTGAACAGGACAGAGGTTCCCCACTACAGCACCAAATGCCAGAGCCAAAAATTAAAATCATGTCAACTCTTCTTCAAGTCAGTATCTGCAGCCAGAACTGTGGTTCCTCACCCCCTGCACCATGGAGGCATCAGTGGCCAGCCTGGTGGTCAGAGCTCCAGGGCTGTTCCTGGGGTCATCAAACCAGCCCACCTCCTGGCTCAACATGGCCTGGAAGCCCACCCTCCTCAGCCGCCGGGTCAGAAGCTCCCCAGACTTAGCAAAGGCATATCCCTGGATCCACAGGGTGGAGGAGGAGGAGGAGGAGGAGGAGGAGGAGGAGGAGGAGGAGGAGGAGGAGGAGGAGGAGGGGGAGGAGGAGAGGGAGGAGGAGGAGGAGGGGAGGAGGAGAAGGAGAAGGAGAGGGAGGAGGAGGAGAGGGAGGAGGAGAAGTAGGAGGAGGAAGAGGAGAATGAGGATGGGGAGGAGGAGAAGGAGGAGGAGAAGGAGGAGGGGGAGGAGGAGGAGAAGGGGGAGGAGGAGAAGGAGAAGGAGAAGGAGGAGGGGGAGGAGGAGGGGGAGGAGGAGGAGAAGGAGAAGTAGGAGGGGAAGGAGGAGAAGGAGGGGGAGGAGGAGAAGGAGAAGTAGGAGGGGTAGGAGGAGAAGGAGGAGGAGGAGGAGAAGTAGGAAGGGGAGTAGATTAAAATGTATTGTCATCATTCAGCACAAGTACACCACACCGGAAATAAGTTTGGCATCCAACCAGAGTGCAAATGTAACAGTAAAGTGCAATAGCAATATACAATGTACAGGTGATTAAACTGGGTATGCAATATATAAATTAATACTACTGAGTAATAGTGCTAATCAGATGTATGTACAGAGTTGTAGTATTAATATGTACAGTGATACAGGTATAAAGACACTATGGTAGTAAGTCATACTGGCCAGCAGCGTAACTAGTAAGAGTAGGTAAGGGATATTTACAGATATAGATCTAGTATCTACATAATATGTAGAAGGACTATGTGCAGGTAAATACAGACAGGTGTGGATAGATATGCGTAGGAATAAATATATATATGGTATATACAGCATTCGTACATGTTATCATACGGAGCTATGGGTGCTATATGCAACTTACAGAGCTATGGGGGAGCTATATGCAACTTGTCTTAACACTTTCACTGCTACACTACAGAAGGTTAACCCTTTACTATCACAACCGTCGGTAGTGTGATAGTAAAGGGTTAACCTTCTGTAGTGTGGCAGTGAAAGGGTTAACCTGCTGTTGTGTGGCAGTGAAAGGTGTTAACCTTCTGTGTATTGTCGCAGTGAAAGGGTTAACCGTTTGGTAGTGCGGCAGTGAAAGGGTTAAGAAAGCAACAGTTATGATTGGTGGATCAATAAAAGAAGGGGGCGGGGTTTGAGATCAAACCAATCAAATCAATCTCACATGGTGATGATACAGACCTGTAGGAACTGGGAGAAGAAGGTAATCACTGCCACGACACAGAACAGGACACAGATGCCATTGATCTGCGCCCGCTGTTCGTCCAAATCACGGATGGCAAAGGTCTGCGAATGCAAAAAGAAACGGCACAAACAATATTTGCATTGAAATGAGGTATTCCAGACGGAACATGAATATATAATATTCCACGATCAGGGCCGCCTGGGAGAAATGCGAGGCCCTGTGCGAGATTATTATTATTTTTTTTCATACAGTCAACATATTCTTAAATAATAGTGCTGCCCGAGGCTGGGCATGATACAGTCAACATATAGCAAGAGAGAGAGCGAGAGAGAGCTCCCGTTCTACAGTCAATATACAGTGTACAGAGAGAGAGAGAGAGAGAGAGAGAGAGAGACACATTGGAAAGAAATTGAAATGCTATTTGGCCCTAAACAGAGAGTACACAGTGGCAGAATACCTGAGCACTGTGACTGAAGATCCTTGACTAGGTACAGACTCAGCGAGCACAGCCTAGCCATCGAGAAAGGCCGCCATAGGCATACTGTGTGTGTTAGAAAGAGAGAGAGAGCATGTGTGTTTGTGTGTTAGAGAGAGAGAGCATGTCTGTGTGTCGTGTGTGTGTGTGTTAGAGAGAGAGCATGTATGAGAGAGAGATAAGCAAAGATGAGCCCCTAAAGGATATTCAACTTTTAATGGAAGAACAAAACAGAAGGAAAAGATAACTTCACAAAGGCAACATGAATATACATAGATCCAAAAGGACAAAGATCAACACTTAAATCCAAAGAGAAGAGGGTCTATACCAGAGAAAACCAAGTAGCAAGGAGCCAATGGCCGACATCAGCTAAATAGGCTAACTGCAAATAGAGTAGCCAGGTACTGACATCAGGCCACACACAGCTTTGGCCAACGCTACCCAAGCTACACAAACGACCAAGACAATTCACACACAGCACATGTCGTATCTCCAAATGTTGTGAAGTAACATATGTTTTGCCTGGAAAAAAACATCGTTATTAACAAAACATTCGGGAGGGGAAGGAAGGAAGAGTGGGGTAATGTCCAATGGACATCTTACCTGCACCAAGGAACGCAGGGCGAAAGGCCACAACACAGGTCTCCACGTTGACGAAAGGCCTCTCGCTGGTGGGACAAAAAGAAGCTATGGCCGGAGCCTTGTCATGGTGCAGGCCCGACTACATCTTCTGTCAAAGATGATGTCGTAGTCAGAGTGCCAGGGCCCCCTGCTATTCTCACGGCTAATGTCAATGGTCGTAGCACAAGCTAACAGCTAACTCTAGGCTAACTGATAGCATCAAACTAACGTTCCCAGCCGAGCGCAGCCGGCAGCTAACGTCGTAGCTAAACAGCTAACTGGCTAACAGTTAGCTCAACCCGGCTATCGCTAACCATTAGCTAACGCAAGCTATGCGGCTACCACTGAAAAACTGTACAACGTGAGAAAAGCAATACAGGCCAACACTTCAGACAGCCGCTGTGTTTTCCTCTTCTCATACGAAGAGAGAAGGAAAAAAGAAGGCAATACACGTCCCACTACAGAGTGGTGTTTACCATAGCGGTGCCGGCAACAAGTCCCTCGCGGACTATAGCCGACTTGAGCATGGAGATATTCTCATAATGAAACACCAAGCTCACCTCCCTCGCACCAGGTACTGACACCAGGCCACACATCGTTAGCTACTAGTACTACAACAGCTAGTCGGCCCGTTTGGCTCCCGAGAGAGAGAGAGAGAGAGAGAGAGAGAGAGAGAGATATCCACGGCGGGAATAGAATAGAGTGCATTAAAAACTCACCAAATGTCCAAGAGGATGGAGACAACCGCGTGGAGTTGACGAAGTTCATCTGCCGAACGACCATCCTCTTCATCTTGGCATAACAATGCTGCACGCGCTGTCTCTAGGTTAGCTAACGCTAGTTAGCCTTTAGCTAAGCTAGCTACTAGCCGACATCATCATGGCTATATCCCGACTGAACCACACGTTAGCACTCAATATTATAACGTAGCTAAAGCTAACTAGCTGTCCCTGTCTTTAGCCGGGATGGCTAGCCTGACTGAACTGTCTAACATGCAACAACTTTCATCTTCAGTCCATCTGCCGAACGATGTCCTCTTCATCTTGGCTGGCATAACCTCCAATGCTGCACGCGCGAAATAGTCAGACGCTAGTGATGGGTCGGTCATGAGCGACTCGTTCATAAGAGCCGATTCATTGCCGTGAGCGTGAGTCGAATCGCTCACGTCTGGCAATGAGTCGGTTCACGCCTCGCGGGAAGGGGGGCCCCGCAAAAAAAAATAAAAAATAATAATAATAATAATAAATAGAAAATATTTATTTTTTATTTTTTTTAATTTCTTTTTGTGCGAGGCCCCCCTTCCCGCGAGGCCCTGTGCGACCGCACTGCTCGCACACCCCCTGAGGCGGCCCTGTCCACGATAGTGTGCAGACTATACTGCTGCTCACTCACAGCTTAGCTCTTAATAATATTTAGTAGGCTACAACTTCCTTGTGGCACAACGGAAACTGTACCGGAAAATAATTGTATTAGTTTGTATTGAATGTAATATTTTTAATTATGTAATGTTACGTGTGGGGTGTGTTTGTACCCTGATCAGGTGTTCCCAGTGTGATGTATAATGTCTAGTTGTAGTCCCCTGTCCTGGTCTTGTAGTTCCTTACCGTTTCCCTCCCAGGTGTATCCATTTGTAATCAGCCCAGGTGTGTCTCGTCTCGTCATCCCCTCGTGTATAACTGTTCTGTCCTCCCCTGTGTGAGATGCTGATCCTGTTTGTACAGTTCTGTGTTTTGTTTGTGGTTTTTATGTTATTCCTTTTTTATTACAAACCCATGGTAATTAAATATCTTTTTTGGTTACTTTGGCTACCGTTTCCTAATTATGTTACATTGACAAGACGACGAGCACTCCTTCAGTCAATGGTAACGTAATAGTACATATATATATATATTCTTTTTACATTTCAAGTTCAAGTTTCTTTATTAGTTGTCATACAGAAGTACAGAATACTTTTATATAAAATGCTTCTTTCTGTTTTGCCCCAGAGATTGTGCTAGATAAAAATAGACAAGTATAGTAAGTATAAAATAGAAGTCAAGTAGGTAGACAAAAGTGTTCAATATATACATATATTAGGAGTGTAAAGGTACGCGTATCCGTACCGAACGGAACCGTTTCAGTGTGTACCGTACCGTACCGAACGGCTGTGTAGTGTACCGAACTAATACAACGGTATGTTAACCACTAACGACCGCCCACCGGGGGCTGTTTTTTTCACAATCTAATATAATAATTATTATTTTGAAATTTGTTTACAAGTCGATTATTCATTTCAATATAGAATATTAGTTGACAGCCCTACAAGTACAATTCGTTACTGCACACTACATCAACCCTGAGTGGAACATGGAAAGCCAAACTTTCCCCCACTGTACCGAAAACCCATGCCAAACCTTGACTTCAAAACCGAGGTACGTACCGTACCGTGGTTTTTGTATGCCGTTACACCCCTAACATCAGTGGCGAACTGGCCATTGGGACGTTCGGGACGAATCCAGATGGGCCGGAACCAAAGTGGGCTGGTCCAAAAAAAAATTAAAAATTATATTTACAGTATGTGGGCCGGTGTGTGGGCCGGTGTGTGGGCCAGTATGTGGGCCAGTGTGTGGGCCAGTGTGTGAGTCGGTGTGTGGGCCACTAATGTGGGCCAGTATGTGGGCCGGTGTGTGGGCCAGTATGTGGGCCAGTGTGTGGGCCGGTGTGTGGGCCAGTGTGTGGGCCAGTGTGTGGGCCAGTGTGTGGGCCGGTGTGTGGGCCGGTGTGTGGGCCGTTGTAGTGTGTGGGCTGGTGTAGTGTGTGGGCCAGTGTGTGGGCCGTATGTGGGCCGGTGTGTGGGCCATTATGTGGGCCGGTGTGTGGGCCAGTGTGTGGGCCGGCAATAAAACAATAAACAATCAGATTAAAAATGATCACAGTTCTGGTTTGCCTTAAGATGCAGTTTAAGATGGGTCTTGAACATGGAGTATGTAGGGCACTCTCTAATCACAACTGGTAGGCTATTCCAGTAGTTACCACCTTTTGATTTGAAATATTTACATTTACATGAATACAAACAAACAATAACAAAAGCAAAACACAACTCAATCTACATGTTCGAAAAGGAGTAGGAAGAAGTATACACTTATTTAATCCTACCCCTTTTCCACTACTCAAATGAGTGTACTATTTTAAAATATAAAAAAGAAAATAAATATATATATAACCTTTAACAGAGAACACAGTTTTTGCAAAGGTAGTATACCGAAAAGGCACCTTACAGTCCCCTCTACTGATGGCCCTGGTGGTAATGCCAGTGTCTGCTTTCTGTTGGATGAACTCATTCAATGGGGGAGGGGCAAGTTCATGCAGAACCTTGTACATGAAGCAAGTATATTTGAAAACTTGGAAATTCTCTAAACTTTGCATGTTATGTTTTTCTAAAACATTACAGTGATGAAATGAAATTGGTTTCCTATCAAATACTTTTATGGCTTTTTTGTAAAGTAATTATATTGGTGTAAGAGTAGTGACATATGAAAGAGACCAGTTGATAAAACAGTACTCGATGTGTGATAAAATCATTGAATGCAGAAACATCCTTGCAGCATTAACGTTATGTTATGACTATAACCAAGTTCTGTTAATTAGGGGTGACGCTTGGCATCACTCATGCACTCCCTCGTGTACGTGCATGCGCACTGAATAAATTCCACAAATGTACCTTTAATACCAGTATTAGTCTGACCACACCCCTCATCAGCTTACCTTCATAAGCAGGTGTGTGGTCACCTGCTCTCCTCCTTCCCAAGCTTTCACCACAAGGTGAGGTCAAGGGCTGCAGCGGCCGTCGGATGCCAAGCGTCACCCCTAATTAACAGAACTTGGTTATAGTCATAACCTAACGTTCTGTATCATTAGGGGATCCGCTTGGCATCACTCATGCAAAATACACCCCGCTGAAGGCCCCCCACAACCAACAGAACAGGGAGGGCCGAGCCCCCCCGACCCCCCCTAATGGAGGGCACCCCCCCTATTAGAGGTTTACCGGGAGGGCGACGGACCCGACCGTGCGAAGAGGCACTCAAGCAACTCAACGCACAGGGTGAGCAGACCGTGGCTTGACCCCACGACTACACACACGCACAACCCGCATGCCACCCGGGAACGAATGGAGGGAAACAACCTCGTTACTGCCCCCAGAATCACGGGGTCAAGGGCAAACCCAACCCCGTGGCAAGGCCGTAGCAGCGGAGCGCGAAGGAAGACCCAGACCCACCAAAAGGACTGGACTCCCTGGAATGGGGGCCCGGAGAAGTCCATGATGCCAGCATCAAGACCCCACCAGGTGGGCACTTAGTGACCCCGCCCCCCACATCGCCAGCGTATTCGGACAAAGGCCCCTCAGCCGAGCGGGCCCTGTCCTCCCCAACAGTACACCGTCTGGCACACTGGCCCCGTAACAGGCAGACAGCATGGCCGTAAACACACAAAGAGTTAACCAACGGAAGCAGGCAGTGCACCAGGGAAAAAGACCAGGCAACAGGCTGTTAACCCTAGCCTGGAGACTGCGGACGAGACAGGCGCCAGAAAGGACAGCTGAACACAGCCGCCCCGGCGGAAGGGGCGTATGCTGGCGTTGTTGCATGACCAAGCCTCCACAGAGAAGGCTGACACGATTGGCAGACGTCATGAACGTGCAGGGGCACCCTCAACCGGTGAACCCGGGAGTTGACACTGCAGCAACACACCAGAGAACCAACCACCCAGGTGTTACCCTATGCGGTGGTTGGTCCCATAACCCCTCAGGAAAAACCCCCAAAACACACCTGCGGCACTGCCGCAGCCCGCGTTCCAGTTTCCAACAGGGTTATCCCGGGCCTACGGGTCAACGAAACATTACCCCGGACCGGGCCCGGTGATACGGGGAGCACAGGGTCCCCCGAGGAGGCCAAAACCACACCAAGGCCCCTCTTCGCTACGTGTAAGAGAAGAGCGTAAAAAACGGAAAACCAGCCCCAGCACCCCGCACTTGGTATTCCCAGGAGGTCACCCAACCAAGTACCAACCAAGACCAACCTGCATGGCGGCCGAGATCCGACGAGATCGGGCGCGTACAGGTTGGCACGGCCGTAAGCCATTACGACAGTGTAGAATACAATGTACCCAACAAGGGTTCCATAGCGCTCAACCCTGTGACACCCGGACCGACCTAGCATTTTTCCCCCTGAAAAAAGCCCAAGTCCCTCAGGGTACCAGAACAGTAGATCTGCATCCCCGGCGGACAACGGGTTTAACTGATCCGGACCAGCGCGACCAGAACCAGTCCCGTGCCCTAACCACGCCGACATGCCAACTCCAGGAGAAGGGGCAGATATGCGTGTCGACCTTAAAACATAAAAAGAAGGCGCCACCCAGACGTTTCGGTGCGAAGCGCACCCGGCGGCCCACCCCCAGGGCGTGAGACCCTACCCCCTATGTTCAGATCCATTCCGTCATCATCCCCTGATATGAACGGGAACCCATCGACAACCACACAGGGTGTCGGAAGAGGAAAAAACCCCCATCCTAATTGCTTCATAAAAAACGCTGTTTTAACCCTAAGCAATCAGGGCGCGCCAGTCAGCCAATGTCCAACAGAACATCCTGAGCTAGCACTATGTGTGCGACTGTGCGTTTTGACATACCCACATCAACAATAGGCTATTTAGACCATCTTATTGAATCCCCAAGACGCCCAGGGGAACGACAAGAGGGGCGAGATGCAATCAACTCCATGAATGAATGAATGAAAACTTTACCCAA
This sequence comes from Notolepis coatsorum, assembly GCF_963971535.1. NCBI lineage: Eukaryota > Metazoa > Chordata > Actinopteri > Aulopiformes > Paralepididae > Notolepis > Notolepis coatsorum. The sequence goes on along the minus strand of NC_140169.1, from coordinate 164,079,474 downwards.
CAGATTGCAGAAAGGGTACAACCCAGTACGGCGCAATACACACAATTGGTTAAGGGGAGGCAGACCTGAGAAAGACGTTAGTCTTGTTTTCATCAGGAACCCCCATTTCCAATTCATATAGACACATCCAACTCTTTATAATAATAAAGAAAAAGCATCACCCGTATGAACCAACTGCACAGCTGGGAGTAAAAAACCCGTTTTCACACGATTTCAAATCCAGTCACTCTTTTTAATCAGAGTGTAAGACCAGACCCTCCCAGAAACACCTTCCCACATGAGTTTATAGTCATGAAAAAGATATGCCAACTGTGAGTCATGTGACCAACCGACTCAAGTTTACACATAAATCGGGCGTAGCAGAACCGTGAGCCCTACGCCCTAACTCGACACCTTTAAGACACCGTAACTCATGGAAGGCGTCGCCATAGCAACACCGCTACAACGGGCGGGGAATCCTGCTGGCTCCTGTCTTGTAATAGGAGTTGGCAGGATAACCCTCCCCCCCCCCCCCCCCTGCCAAGATGCCCCACCGGCTCGGCCCTGACTGGCTCAGCAGAAGAGATAAAAAATCCCCTAAACCAATCAAGTGGGAAAGGAGGGGTTTATTCGACACCCCCTCACGAAAACACACTACGTTCCCTACACACAGAAAAACAACCGTAGCCATTTTGAAAACCTCCTGTAGAATGCAATGCATAGCATAAGCTAATACAATGCCCGCTACCCACAAAATGTGAACAGGATTTACAACAAAAAACAAGTCGCATGTGTGTGAATCCTACACCCATTGACTATGTCGTACATAGCCAAAAAACGCTGACCGAGAGTAACGGCTAGGCCGTGGAATGTGCGTGTACGAGTATTACTGCAACTAAACAACACAGCATTGTGAGACACATATACTTAGTTCAAGCAATGGAATAACACCAGTTTCTACCTGCATGTGGAGCATCAAGCTAATAGAACCGATTACTGAGTGTATGTTGCAGACCTTGCTTAACCTCGTAACACAACACGACTCATCTCACAACATAAAAGTGCAGATTCATATTTACACAACCCCACTGTCGTAAATTAATTGAATCAAAAATGTACGATACAGTAAGATCAGGTTCTCAATGAGAAATATATTCACAGCTGTTAAGAAGAAAATACCCTCGCTAGTCAAAAGTAGGTTTACCAGTAAGTGCAGGGGTCAGCCGGTAGAGAATGGACCCTTTTAGGGTTAGATGACAATCTCTCCACACCCAACACAGTAGAAGATCAGTAACGTCATAAACTGACCCCTCCAGACTCTGGAAGGAGGGTTTTTGTGTATTATTAGGGTACGAGAGTGACGGACCATTGTGAGAAAAGCCCCCCTTTTTCAGAGAACCTTCTGTCAGGGAGAGATAAGATCGTTAAAGATAACAAGAACCAACAGGCACATCATAGAACTTAGAAAAACAGTAAGGTCAGGGTGTGGTTGATTGAGTCAGACCAACTGGGGCCTGGAGGAAATAGAAAAGGCAACTGGGCAGAAATAGATTAAGCATTATACAATTGAGCAAAAGCTAAACTCCAAACTAAATAGAGGCATTAATTAAAAGTAATGTAGGAAAAGCAGCAAGAAAATGCAAGCAATTTAACACTAAAAATGAGACAGATTGGCCACTGAGAAAGGTAAAAGGTACCATTAATTATATAAAACAAACTGGTAATAAAGCTAAGTTAGATTAAATCATATTATAACTAAACAACCTACTTAATTAGTTGGTATATTAAACAACAGTATTGCCTTTCTCTTGACTCATTGCTTATTAAATAACACTATTGCTTTCTCTTGACACATTATTCTATCAAACAAACAGTAGTACTGTGGTTGCAAAGCTGGTATATAGTGAATGTATAGATAGCATACTGTATTTCTATGTATGAAAATGCTTCATGTTCTGGAAAGTGGAATGTTGAACTGTGCTGCCAAAAGGGTTTAATCAAACCAATTCGATTTCTATCCGTTTCATTAAAAGAAACGGCCAGACAAAAATAGTGGATCTCTATACATGTGGATCTCCTTACATGGAGAGAGAGACAGCAATACAGTGCGTTAGCCAATGGGAAGACCACTGGAGTCTTTGAGACGTGACAGCACGTTTCAAAGACTCGACTACGGGGGGAAGGGCCTATGGATTCCTATATAACACAGGTATGATACATGAGTAAGGGAGCAGCGCTGAGACGGAAGCTGAGACGGAGAAACGGAGAAAACAGCTTGAGACTCGAACCTGAAAGACTCCACCACTGAACGAGAAAAGAGATGACATAACGAGGAAATTCTTCTGACAAGCTGCTTAGCGATAGAAATAATTGAAGCTGTGAAACGAGATAATTTATGCTGTTGTTTCATTAAACAACAGCCCCTCTGTTATTGAACCATTGCGCTGACTCCGTCTCCAATCCTTTGAATGAAACTTTACGAAAACGTGTGAGTACAATTAGCAGGGTACTTTAAGCTATTCCACTATACACTAGAGAACGATCATATAGCTATACAAAGAAACATTGAGAATACACGTTATTCTGGCACCGTGATTACTGGGCTGGAAAATCCGATTCTACACACCATCCTTCAAGATTCAAGATCTCTCAAAGCAGAGCAACGACGCCTGACCATCTACAACAACCGACAAACCAGCAGAGTTTTAACGGTGAGTTGTAACGGGGGAAAAATGGGTCTGGAAGGGTGTGGAATTGGGCAGCGGTGGAACAGGGTTGAAACGAAGTGGCTAATAATGTCAGAACGGCGGAGATTTGGTTCCAATTCTCACAAGATTGGACTGGTCTCGGTCGAGGTGATGTTGTTAGAAGCTTGAAGAAGAAAGGAAGAGGGGCGGTCAGAGTGAACGAACACAGATATGGGATGAAGGGCGAAGTGTTTATAAGCGACAGAACGCTATAAACAATTGAATAGGCTAGGGGCTACATGGTTGATTGGGGAAATGGTTATAATGATACCACGATTCATTCATTTAAACTGCGTCCAAGCTCTGAGGTGATTGGGTGAATGAAGCGTGGAAATGATTATGGGTGTACGGAGCCATCCTCTCAGTCAAGGTAATGTGGTCTCTGGTAAAAGGAAGGTTAAGACTGGGTTTGTGTTTAGTTCAGATCGCGTCAACCGGGAGGGTGTTTTCATGCCAGGCCGTTTAGCGAAACTTCTCTCTTAGACTCGGCGCGTGAGACAGACAAGCTCTGGAAGACGTTCCACGCGGATCTGTCTGGGACGTGATCCGACATAATCTGCTTAAGATTCACCTTATGATTGAATCTGGGAAGGTATTGGTTCTTGGGAGAGAGATGTAATCGTCGAAGTGGGGTTTGTGGTCAGTACGTTGAGCACGGAGTGACGGCACAGACTTACACGAAAATGCCGACAAGTGGCCGACAACTACTCTCCGGGAGCGGCAATATGAAGATTGAGAGGAGGAGTGGGGCATAACGGGGTGAAAACACATGATCTTGGTATATAGAGCACTTGTGGGAGAAATTGGTTGAAGTAACTGCGCTTATGTTCGGATTAAGGAAGGCACTTAGAAGCGTTTAGGAATAGTATATAAAGCACTGTTTAGTAGTGAGGCTAATGGAGACCTGTGTAAGAATGTATATATATATATAGGTTAGGAATGTAAGATGACACGTACATTAAATCAGGGTGATAAAAGGGGTTGCGCCGGCATAGCGTTAACGTCGCGGGTTGCTATATATGCGGCGGGGACCATAATAGGTTGCCGTTGAAACCTGTGGGCTGATGCTATGCTGGGGAAGACTGGAAACATGCTAAGCTAGGCTACAAGCTAACGGGCAATGCTGGGAGCTGGTGGAGCTTGTAGCGTCATGTCGGGTGGCTAAAGGCTACCGAACGATGCTACATGCTATACAAGGCTAACCAGTGCTGAAGATGATTATGTTGCTGGATGAAAGTATGAGAGTGACTGTGGTGATGTGAAGATATTGTGTGTAAATGAGTTGAATTAGAAGGTTAGGAATGAATGGTAGATAGATATTTTTTAGGGATGCTCGATATTGGCTTTTTTACCGATACCGATATTCCGATATTGTCCAACTCTTAATTTCCGATACCGATATCAACCGATATCAACCGATACCGATATATGCAGGGTTTCCCCGTCCAAAAAACTGAATAATTTCAGGTAACTAATAATTTCACTGGATATATATATAACAAATATTGTTATTGTTTTTTTTTGTTTTTAAACCGATACCGATATTTTCCGATATCACATTTTACTGCCGATATCGGCCGATAATATCGGTCGGCCGATAATATCGGACATCCCTAATATTTTTGTAAACAAATGAAAGTCCTGTGACAAAGCCTCGCGTGAAGCTACTCTGGTGGTCAACGAGACCTCGGGGTTGTAAACATGACGTAATTTCGGTGGCGACGTCTAGTGGGAAGCCATCCTTAATGGCGGACTACGATTCGGTACAGAGAATTCTGGGAGTTGGGGTTCATGTTGAGTGAGCACGTCGGCTGACGTCATGGGGGGAGTGGCTGCGTGATGACGCACTTGTTATTAGGAGGGTGAGGGCGCCTTCTGCAGGATGTTGGGAGTACTGTGGTGCAATGGAGGTGATGTGCGAAGAAATACAGCAGGGGGCGGTGTTGTCTTTGGAGTAATTACAACCTCTTTTGTTCCACGGTCCCCCCTCGTTTGTGCTGGCTGTCCTTATCTCCCTCTCTCCCTCGGTTGCCCCCCGCTCCCTCACCTCCCTCTCTCCCTCGCCCCCCCTCCCTCCCATACCCCCTCCCTCACCTCACTCCCTCCCGTGCCCCTCCCTCGCCTCCTTTTCTCCCTCCATCCCTCCCTCCCATTTCCACTCCCTCCCTCCTTCTTATTAAGTGGTGCAGTATATGTGGGGACACTGGGAGTTTCATCAGGCCCCCCCCCCCTCCCCACTGTAGCTTTGTGCCCCCCCTCCCCGCTCCATCCATTCCATCTATCTCCATCCTGCACTGTCATAGTGGGTGCCCCATTCCATTCCATCCTTCCATCTTCCATGGTGTGTGCCCCCCTATAGTACAACTCCTCTCCATTGCCCCCCCCTCACTTCTCTCTCCCTCCCTCGCCCCTCCCACACCTCCTTCTCGCCCCCCTCTCCTTCCCTCCCTCTTTCCTTTTTCCCTTCCTCCATCTCTCTCTCTCCCTCCCTCCTTCTTAAGTGGTACAGTATACGCAGCAGAAATGTAGTGATACTGGAAGTTTAATTCGAAACCCCCCCCTCCCCGTTGTGGTTGCCCCTCTCCCGCTGGTTGGCTACCATAGTGTGCCCCTCCTCTCCCCCTCTATGGAACAGATCCCTTCCCTCTATGCCCCTCTCTAAGGTCTCCTTCCCTCTCTACTATAGTGTGAACCCCCCCCTCCCCTCCCTACATGGCTCCTTCCCTAGAATACCCCCTTCCCCTCCCTTCCTTCCCTAGATGCCTCCCTCCCCTCCCTTCCTAGACTCACTCTCCCTCTTTATAGTGTGAACCCCCCCCTCCCCTCCCTACATAGCTACCCCCCTCCCCTCCCTTCCTTCCCTAGATGCCTCCTTCCCCTCCCTTCCTAGACTCTCTCTCCCTCTTTCCCTTTCTGCTATGGTGTATGCCCCCCCCCCCGCCCCACTGTAGAGACGAGGTATCATCTCCCTCCATAACATAGTGTGTGCCCCCCCCCCATGCCGTTATAGTACTCTTTCCCTCCCTCCCACTAGGTGAGTTGCTTTGGTGGGGATTACCTGCCCTCCACATCCCTCTCTGTTTCATAGAGGACTTTCCTCTTTTCTTGAAAGCCCCCCCCCCCCCCCCCCCACGCGCTGTTATACTGAAGGTGCTCTCTCTCTCTCGCTCTGCCCTGGCTTTCTTTCCATATTGCTAGGTCCCTTTTAGGGGGATCCTGTCTGGGGTCAGGGACATTGTGAACAGGGGCTAGGATACTAACAAATATGGATGTTGACCATGGGGATTAATTGAACTGTTAAGGTTGACTAATGCATGACTGATCTGACCAGTGAAAGATGGTGAAAGGCCAGACGGTGGAGCGGCGGTCTGCACCACAGGGCTGGTTCGCAAGGACAATCGCGAGATTGAGGGGAACCAATGCGCCATCTGCATCATCACCAGTGACTCGGGGTGACCTGGTCCGGTCAAGGAGACTTATGAGGGAGCTTCAGGAGATCAGACGACTGGGCGGCGGTTTTATTGCGGTGGAGTTGGTTGAGGATAATCTCTTCAACTGGGAAGTTCGGTTGTTTCAAATAGATGTGGACTCTCTGTTGTGGCAGGATATGAAAGAGACAAAGACAGAGTTCATATTGCTGGGTGTCTCTTTCCCTGAGAATTTCCCATTTTCTCCGCCTTTCATGCGGGTACTCGCCCCGCGATTAGAACATGGTTACGTGAGTAAGGGTGGGGTCATATGTATGGAGTTGTTGACGCCGCGTGGTTGGTCTAGCGCGTACACCATGGAGGCTGTCGTGAGGCAGTTTGCCACTAGCCTAGTGATGGGTCAGAGTCGCATGGTTAGAGGGGTAGAGGAAGCAAATGGGGTATCTTTGAGCCAAAAGGAAGCGGAGGCTGCCTTTGAGACCCTGGTGAAAACCCATGACAGATTTGGCTGGAGGTCTCCACCAAAATCGGAAGGTTAGGGAACACCGCCTACCTCCCTTTAGAGATGGACTATGTTTTCGTGTTATTGTATGTATAAGTATTGTTGTTTCGGCCCCCCTCGTCGAAAGTCTCTTTTCCTCCCTCCCTCCCCTCCTTTCCTAGCTCCTATCCTAGGTACATCACTCCCTCCCTAGTGGTACACTCCCTCTCTAGACATTCACTCCCTCCCTAGGCTGTTTTTCCTTAAATTCCTCCCTTCCTGTCTAGTCTGACATACTCTAGTCTTCCCTGGACTCCTCTCCCCTAGAGGCTCGTATATGCTCCCTCCCTCCCGGGCCCCTCCCAGTGTGTGTCCCCCTCCCCGGCCCGGCAACACCCTCCCACCCCCTCTCTTCCGCTCTCCTATTAGGGGAATATTGGAGGGTTGGTTAGGGGTGGAGTGGGACGTGGTTATATATTATATGGTGAACGTGTTGTTGTAAGGGGTGTTGTCAATTGTTCTTTGTGGGGCGTTGCAGGGAAAGTAGGAAACGCGCGGCAGGAGGAGGGAAGCAGGGATAACGCAGAGGAGGGCAGGCCGGTCCAAGGATGTTTGGTTTGTCTAGGCATGCGGAGTGCGCTTTGGTGATGTGCACTCTGGTAACAGGTTTCATATTATGTACGGCGGGAGTTTTGCTGTATTTTTGGCCCCAGGCACCGGAACTTATAAATATAGACGTGGACAAGCGGGCATTGCGAGAGCTTCACACAAATATGTTTATAAAAAAGGGAGGTGGCGAAAAGTGCGAATAGGACTGATTGTTATGTGTGCGGCCTAGCACCGGATTCTGCTGCAGCCGGTTTACCGCTTATGGCCCACCCAGTCACTGAGTGTCGTGACTCTGTGATGAAGGGGTATAATTTGCCTTTCCTATGTAAGGGAGAGAGTGAGGAGAGGATAGAGGCTTATCGTAGGACGGGGCGGTTGCTAGGGGGTGAGACGGGGCAGGCTAGGTTGGATGTTAGGCCTATTCCGGTGGCAGTTAGGCCAGAGGAGTTTACAAGATGTGAAGACGGCGAGAATGGTAGGTATGTGGGCACGCTGGGGAATTGTGTAGGAGGGGTGAGCCTGGGGGCTGCAAAGGTGGCTGCACGGGCTCCCCCAGGTATGTATTGGATTTGTGGTGAGAATGCGTATGCAGCGTTGCCAGCGGGTTGGAAAGGAAGATGTGCGTTGGGATATCTGGTGCCGGCGATGAGGGTAACGGATGTCTTGCCGACGCACCCTGGGGCGAGGAAGACGCGGGCTGTGAGTGCGGATAATTTTTTTAGGGTGGCGCTTCCTGCGTATGGGACGTATGCAAATATGAAAGAGATTGATCATTTGGCTGCATTATTTGAGGAGATGGCGGCCACAACAACAAAGGGGTTTAGCCTAGAAAATGAGGAGATGCGGTCGTTGAGGTTAATGGAGATGCAGACAAGGGCGGCTATGGATTTTTTGTTGGCAGCTTCAGGGGGTACGTGTGCGTTGATTGGTCAGGAATGCTGCACATATGTGCCCGACAATGATGAGATAGGGATGCCAGACGTGATAGCACATTTAAGGAACATTACGAGGGATCTCCATGACTCTCGAGAGAGTTCGTGGGAAGATTGGGGTCAGGAGCAAATGGGGTATATGGGTTGGGTGATAATTAAGTACCTTCTCTATGCAGTGGTGGTATTTGTAATATTGGTCGTGTGTGTGTCGGTGATTAAAGCATGCTTTGGGTGTCTGATTAGGACTCTCTGCGCAGCCGGCCCGGCGGTGGAGGAGTCACTCCGCTCGGCTGCACCTGTTATGACAAAGATGATGGCGGTAGAGGAGGATGAGGCAGGGAGCCGAGCGGAGGTGGGCGTTCCGTTGGTGCCGAGATACCACGAGTACGCCCTGGCTACCATTTTGTGATCTGGACTGCTGGACAGTCTGGGTCGATGGGTGGTGGATGGGGTGTACAGAGGGGTATGGTATTGGGGGACGTGCCTGGGGATATTGTAAAAGTAATGTTTGTATTTATGGATGAATTTTGTTTCCATAGTAGGTACACAGGGAAAGAATGAGTTGAGAGTTGTTAGGTCCCTGGGGTCTGGTGCTGAGTCTGTACGGTTATGCATGATCGTTTAGCAGGGCACTGGGTTTCCTGGGGTTAATGGACTGAGAGACAAGGCGGGGTGCCTGGGCATTAACTACCTTGTACCTGTGGTGAGGTTATCCTGTCCTCTGTGAGGAGTCTGTAATGGACGCTTCATAAAACGGAGGGTGGGGCCTCGCGGCGTGCAGGGAGTGGTGTCAGGAGGTGCTGACGGACGTTGTTAGTGGACATGTGTCTGGATAAGACAAGTGTCCACTGGGGGGAAGTAGTATTGAGAAATGGAAACAGAAGAATGAATGAAATGTGTAATCAGGGTTGAGACACTAATCTAAAATGTTTGTGATTTTCGAGGTGAAACAGAATATTGGAGTGGGACCACGGGGGAAACATAGAAAGCCGAGATTCGACGAAAGAGGAATCAACAAAAAAGCGGAAATAAGGGAGTAGACACCGAAAACGCAAACACCACTGTCAATCACAATATCTCTCAAATTTTTGAAAAAGTTGTATGAATTAAGTTAAAGGATTTTTCATACGGTTGATAAAAAAAAAATAATAATATTAGATGTGATATGAATATTAGATAGAAAATATATTCATACTGAAAAGACGGAGTAAAGTGAAATTCCAGTTGAAAATTAAAGAGAACTGTTGTATTTTGTGCTCAGCAGTTCTGCCAGGCAACAAGGGCACCGCAAGTCAGGTAAGACTACAGATCACCAGTGAAAAGGGAAAGAAGAGAATAGACAGGGCTACAAGTACCGTTAGCGGTTGTTCAAGCAGGAGATAGTCACAAAAGCATAGACACCTACATTTAGACAGGGAATACAAAGACCACTCTTGCCTGCTGCCATTTTAAAAAAAAGAGAACCCGAGAAAAAGATTTCTTAAAATAGGAAACAGAAAGAGGAATTAAAAACTCTAGTAGATGAGAAGAAGAAACGCATATAGAAAAATTAAAACGGAGGCAAATAAAGATGCGACTACCCTAATTGGTTGGAGGGAGGATAACCCGATACAAGTGCTTGCTAAAAATAATCCTTACACAGAGGACAATCCTTATTATGCGGCAAAACTTACTAAGTTATCACTGAAATGGAATAAAAGATGGCCAAGCATCACCAAACCCTGGCCTATTGAGGGCTCTTTTGATTTAGAGATAATATCAGATCTGCATGCTCTAATTAGGACATATAGAACGGAGGAGGAGAAAGTGGGAAAAATGACAAAAAGAGGGGAAAAACGCATGCAAGAAATGAACACATTAGCACAATTCGCTCAGGAAGCTGAGAGAAGGAAGAGTGAGGAAAAGGGCAGTTCGACTGTCAATGAGGAGGCCCTGCCGACAGAGGAGATAGCCCCAATCCCGACCACTCCCCTGGCCCCTAATAGGACAATAGTCACCTCCCAAAGAGCAGCTGAGGTAGTCCCGCTCACCCAAGGACCCCTAATGAGAGCAGAACAGGTAAGAACGGAGGTAGAGATAGCACCCCCACCATATGCCAGCAGGAATAGGGAACCAATATACCCTATCCTGCCTGTGATAGACATGGATAGCCATTATGAGATAACCAACAATAGCGGCCATAGGACAGAGACGGGACGGGCAGTGACCACAATCACCCTACCGCCTGGAACAGACGAGCCAGAGGAGGAGAGAAGGAGGGAGCGAGGCATTCAGCCCCACAATATTCCTCATCCCAGGGCGGCGGAGAGAAATCAAGACAAAGAGAGACATCGAGGCATACATATACCGCTCAATGCCGCACAGAAAGACATTCTCTGGGCGGAAGGAGAGGGACGCCGAAGCGACGACATCAGGGCTTTGGATGACCAAATAGAAAGTCTATACGACAGAGATCTCAGCCACAGAAGAGACTATCCCCAGGGAAGGTCAAGACAAGCTCCCATCCGTCGTCGGCTCTCCCCCCCCTCAAGCCGCGAACACTGGGAAGATACAGAGGAAGACGTAGAAATATGGGAAACACTGGACCAGTACCAGGAAAAAGACAGAGAACGAGAGGAAGAGGAGAAAAAGGAGAGAGCCCCCATAGGAGCGACGCCAAGCAGAAGAGCTGCTCCACGATTCTCTACCCCACTCTACGCTTCCGCACCTACCGTCGAAGAAAGCAACCAGATGCTGAGACTGACGGGTACCATGGAGGAATTAAACCGACGGCACCAGGGAATGACTAAGGAAAACCACGAGATGGAAGCACAGATATAGTCCTACCACGAGGCCAAAGACACTGTTTCCGAGGGATACAAAGCAAGCGCCGCAAACTGGAGAAGGGTCAACACCGCACGACGAGAATTGGAAGAACAAATAGATAAAGCAAGGGATGACATCAAAGCGTTGAAAAAGACGGAAGACAAAAGAGTGACCAGATCCAATACCAGAGAGCAAACGGTCAGCATGCAACCATTAATGATAAGACATCAGGGATTGGAGTACCAGCCATGGAATGCTTCAGACATATCCCAAATATCGGAGAAGTTGCCCTCCCTCCAGAATGGGGCTTTTCCGTGGATTGCCAAGCTGGAGGAAATGATGGTAGGCCAACAGCTGGCTATCGGCGATGTCAAGCGATTGCTCTCTCACAAAGTAGGAGTCGCTGGCATGGAAGAACTACTAACCAAGGCTGCTATGGTGCGGTACGTAGTTTCAGGAGCCCACGACCAGGACCTCTTCGCCGCCCACAGAGGAGCACTGTGGCGAGTCCTGCGGGAAACCTATCAAACCATGATGCATCCAGACAAGATCCACATTGGTGCCTTGGAACCTGATACCCCCCCCAGGGAGTATGTGGCAAAGGCCTACGCCACCTGGAGAGACATGACTGGCCAAGACCCCGCAGCTAATCCAATGGGAGAGGCGATGCTTAGAGAAAAGATACAGAAGGGCCTCTCCAGCGAGGTGAGACAAAAACTGAACGAAGTGGTATGCCTGGGAAGCCTTCCTTTAGATGCATACATGGAGAACGTGAGCCATCAAGTGGAGCTGCACAGGAAGAAGGAGCAACAGGCCAAAGACAAAGAAACGGCAAGTCAGCGAAAGCTCATGTACCAACAGCCTGTCGAGGCAATCAAGGTGGTAGAATACCTCCAAGCCATGGTACAAGCCACACAGCCCAGAGCCGAGACGGGGAATAGTGGACAACTGAACAACCAGGAAACAGCACAGCCCACAAAACAGGAAGCGCCGGCACCCTTTCAACAACAGAATCAGAGGGGATCGAACTGGCAGCCCCGAGGAGGGAATGGACGGCAAAGAAGCGGACCACCTGGATGGCCGGCATCGGCTGAGTGTTGGCATTGTGGAGAAATCGGACATCTTGCCCGGACATGTGACAAAGGGTGGCGAAGCCCAGGACCCAGCAGCAGGGGTAGAGGAAATAACAGAGGAGGTGGCCGAGGAGGTTATGGCCGATTCCAGGATCAGTGGTACGGACCGAACCAATACCAGACCCAACACCAAGGCCAGACCCAAGACCAAAATGAACAACAGAACATGGGCCCAGTAAATCCATCCAGAGGGCCGGAACAGGCGTTCTGACGAGGCCCAGATAGTTCAATGGGGGGGGTGCCAGCTGTCATTGTCACACTTAAGGGAGGAACCAATAGTGCACGTAGCGGTAAATGATAAATCTGTCAGGATGATGGCAGACACCGGGGCGGCGTACACTGTGGTCCAACTTAAAGATGCGACACACCTGCCCATGTCCGGTCGATATGTATGGACCATTGGATTTGAGGGAATAAAAAAGCTGATTCCAGTGACAGAACCTGTCACCCTGAAGTACAGAGGCAAAGAGGCGACTGTTTCCATTTTGGTCTCCGACACCGCACCCATCGGCTTACTGGGCAGAGACGGCCTTGGTATGCTGGGGATGAACATTCTATGCACGCCTGATGGTTGTGTGATCGACGTCCCAGAAGACCAATACTATGAAATGATGCAAAGGACAGACCCCCGACCACCGGAAGTATACTGGTTGGGGAACCTAAGCCAGGAATTGCTCGGACCAGCGTTGGAATGGGAGACATTCATCACCGCCAATATGCCAGATGCAAAGAACCCAGAGACACCATACCATTGCACTCTACAGTACTATAGAGATGCGGATCAAAGACAAGCCAAGGAGTGGCTGAGAAATCAACCAGAGGAGGTGCAGCTCAACGCCACCAGCATAGTAATGGGTCCCCAAGGAGCAGCAATACGGCTTGCACGGAGCAACTATCTGCAAAAGGAACACGAGATCACAGGCAGCGTTCCCCACGTGACGCTAAAGATAACTGACTCGTGCGATCAACAACACATCGGAATGATGATGAAAGAGGCAGAAGAAATGAAGTTCGAACAGATGGAGGAGAACCGACTCATATGGATAAGCCCGGACAAGCGGTTCGTCAAGATAATGATTCAAGGCACAGGGATGGGACGTCCCCAGACGGTGCAGCTGTCACAGGAGACAGTGGAAGACACCCCCAAGAAATTGAGCCTCCAGGAGGAGATGATGGGGGCCATACCAGAAGTGCTGTGGTCAAAACATAGCACCGACATTGGACTGATAAAATCTGCTCAACCAGTGAGGGTGGAGCTTAGACCAGGAGCAACCCTGCCCTGGAAAAGTCAGTACCCACTGAAGGAAAAAGCGGTGGCTGGAATCGAGCCACAAATCAAAGGACTTCTAGAAGCTGGAGTACTACGAAAGACAAAGAGCCCCAAGAGCAACACGCCGTTGCTGCCAGTGGAGAAACCTGACACCTCGTACCGTCTGGTACATGACTTGAGGGCCGTCAATGAGGTTTTAATTGACTATCCCGCCGATGTCCCAGATCCCCACACACTACTGACATTCATCCCGCCGCAAGCTGAGTATTTTACGGTTATAGATTTGTGTAGTGCCTATTTTAGTGTACCCTTGAGCAAAGAGTGCCAGCATTTTTTTGGTTTTACCTATAAGAATGAGCATTATGAGTACACTAGGCTCCCTCAGGGATTAAAGCATTCCCCACATATCTTTAACAAGATCTTAAGAGAAGATCTGGACGGATTAGACCTGAGATTAAAATCCCGAGTCATTCAGTATATGGACGACATTATCTTGTGTGCCGACGATCAGACAACATGTCATAAGGAATCTATCGAACTATTGCAACTACTAGCAGAGAAGGGACACAAGGTGTCTTTGAAAAAATTGCAATACTGTCGACCTAAGGTAGCATATCTAGGCCAAACGATTTCACAGGGCCATCGAGCTATTACAGAGGAACATTTGGTGGCGATTAAGAAAGCTCCCAAGCCAGTGACTGTACGACAAATGATGATGTTCTTGGGAATCGTGGGGTGTAGTTCCACTTGGGTGGAGAATTATACAGAACTAGTAGGGCCCTTAAGAGCCATGATAAAGGTGTGCGGAAATGATAAGTTGAGTGCTAAAGTAACATGGACTGAGGAGGGCCTGCGGGCATTTGAGACCATAAAGACCCGTATGTTAGCTCCCTGACTTTGCCTGATTATACCAAGCAGTTCATACTGTATGTCTCTTCCTCTTCAGATCAGAGGTATGCATGCGCAGTGCTGGCACAAAACACCGGAGTGGGGAGCCATCCACAACCAATAGGATACTACTCCATCGCCTATTCAGAGGTGGAGATGGGAATGCCTCCGTGCTACCGAGATTGCGCCGGAGTCTTCCTGATGTATGAGAAAGCTCATGATGGGGTATCCAGTTAATATTATGGTAGGACATGCAGTCAAAAATTTGTTGGAATCTGGTAAATCTGCACTAACGATAACCCGTCTGAAAAATTATTACAGGATTTTGGAACAGGAAGATGTTACTTTGACTAGGTGTTCCATAGTGAACCCAGCGCAGACCCTTCCTAAGCCTGAGGATGGAGAACCTCACGACTGCGTGGCGGAAGCTGAGAGGTACTCCAGACTTAGAGCTGACTTGCAGGCTTTCCCGTTTAGCAGTCCTGATTTGGAACTATGGACAGACGGCTCATGTTACAGAGTTGGAGAGGACCTAAAAGCAGGTTACTCTGTAGTAAAATCACAAGGTGATGGGTTTGTCGTAGGAAAAGGCCGAAGCCTTGACAGAACCCTGTTCAGCTCAGCTGGCAGAACTAGTCGCTCTGACTGAAGCGTGCAAAATGGCAGAAGGCAAGATGGTTAATATCTTTACTGATAGCAGCTATGCACAAAATATCAGTTTTCTCTACGGAGCGGTGTGGAAAGGGCGAGGTTTTAAGAGAGCAGATGGTACCGCCATAAGACACTGTAGTCAGATAACCAATTTGTTGAAAGCAATAATGAAACCCAAACGAATTGTGATTATCAAATGTGCTGCCCATCAGTCTGATGAGTCTAAGGTGACCAGAGGTAACAACATGGCAGATGTCGCTGCCAAGCAAGTGACAGGTGCGGACAGAGCAGGTAAGGTATTGGTTATCACACATGAGGTAGATTTGGAAGATAAGATTACTTACAAAGATGTTTTGACCTTTCAGGAAGAGGCGAGTCAGGTGGAGAGAAATCTCTGGTCAGCAAGAGGGGCTAGTAGGGATGGGGCAGGTTTGTGGCGGAACCATGAAGGACTTGTGGTTGCACCAACGGGCCTGGTCGGACTGCTGATCCAAACTGCGCATGATTTCTGTCATGCACACCGGAGAGAGGTAAGGAGGAAAATAGAGGAGTATGGGTTTTGGGCGCCAAACCTGCTACGGCAGATTGATTGTGTAATAAGTAGATGTGCGATTTGTTTGAAAAATAATGCACGCAGAGGGATCGTTGTGTCCCCGGGACACATCCCCACACCAAATGGCCCAATGAGAGAACTTGTGATTGACTATGTAGACATGATAAAACCGATTAACCAAAAGAGGTACATTCTTGTCGTGGTGTGTCGATTTTCGAAGTGGGTAGAGGCTTGCGCGACTAAACATAAGGATGCTGCCTCAGTGGCTAAGTTCTTATGCCGTGAGTTAGTAAGTCGTTACGGAATTCCAGATAAGATCTGCAGCGATAATGGCAAAGAATTTGTGGACAAAACTGTACATTTAGTACTCCAACAGATGGGGATAAAACAGCGTTTTGGGTCCGTTTACCACCCTCAGAGCCAGGGGGCTGTGGAACGCATGAACGGGGTACTTAAGAACAAATTGGTTAAGATCTGTCAACACACAGGTCTAAATTGGCTGAGCGCGTTACCTTTGGCCCTAATGGCGTGCCGATCGAGCGAGATTCGGGGCCTGCGTTTAACACCGCACGAGATGTTGTTTGGCCGATGTATGGTTGTGCCCGGCTTGCGCGCGGCGGGAAAAGGTCTGAGTTTGGACAGTCTGGACCACGAGATGCGTGAGTACGTGAAGTACATGTCAAAGCTCCATGGGGCGATCTATGATTATGTCTCTAGTAAACGAGAGACAGAGGAGGATGAGAATAGGCGGAATACTCCCCAGATAATACCAGGAGATTACGTTTATGTCAAAGTGTTCAGACGCAAGTGGTATGGCGCGCGGCGGGAAGGACCGTATGAGGTCGTAAGAGCTACGGAAAGAGCTCTACAGGTTAAAGGATCTTCAATGTGGTTTCACCTTTCGCATTGCGTAAAAGCCCTGCAAGATGGGCAAGAATTGGAATCCGAACCCCTGTTCATTGATCAAGAACAGGAGGAAATGCACGACGAAGGAGAAAATGAAGACGATTATGGGGAACCAGACAGGGGATAAAACGATTGTCCCACTATTGGAAATGAAGGATTTTTGCAGGAGCCAGACAGAGGAGATCATGAATTGGAATTGAAAAATGATGATTTTTCCTCTGTGGATTTTGGCGGAGTACCAACAGCGGAACAGAGGACGCCGGAGGAGAGAGCGATTAGCGCAAATGCAACGGAAAAGCCACGGCCAAAAAGGGTTATCAATAGACCTCAGAGGTTTCGATGAGGATAACTGGCAGAATTGCAGCTAAGAGTAAATAGACCTCAGAAGGTCTTTTGCGAAGGAGACATTTTATTTTTTAGGTTTATGGTTTAAGTCTCCTTCGTTTTTATTAGAACTGTTAGTTTTATATTGGTGTGATGTAACAATCTTTTCTTGCAGAGTCAATTACACAAAATAGACATATTTGGTTAAATTACATGGATAATGGATAATCATAATCGAAATAAACTGAGAATGGTACGATGTTCTTTTTGTATAAAGAAACGGACCTAGACTGGATGTCATAATAATAACTGATAATGTGTATACCTGTGCAAGAAGAAAAGGTAAGTGGAATGATGAATTTTGGAATTTTTTTGATTTTTGGATTTTTTTAAAATTGTTTATATTTTATGGAAATGTTATATCATTTTTGATTTTGGGATTTACTGGTTACATAATGAGGGTAGACCCCTCAGAGAAGGGATTGTCGTAAATTAATTGAATCAAAAATGTATGATACAGTAAGATCAGGTTCTCAATGAGAAATATATTCACAGCTGTTAAGAAGAAAATACCCTCGCTAGTCAAAAGTAGGTTTACCAGTAAGTGCAGGGGTCAGCCGGTAGAGAATGGACCCTTTTAGGGTTAGATGACAATCTCTCCACACCCAACACAGTAGAAGATCAGTAACGTCATAAACTGACCCCTCCAGACTCAGGAAGGAGGGTTTTTGTGTATTATTAGGGTACGAGAGTGACGGACCATTGTGAGAAAAGCCCCCCTTTTTCAGAGAACCTTCTGTCAGGGAGAGATAAGATCGTTAAAGATAACAAGAACCAACAGGCACATCATAGAACTTAGAAAAACAGTGAGGTCAGGGTGTGGTTGATTGAGTCAGACCAACTGGGGCCTGGAGGAAATAGAAAAGGCAGCTGGGCAGAAATAGATTAAGCATTATACAATTGAGCAAAAGCTAAACTCCAAACTAAATAGAGGCATTAATTAAAAGATAATGTAGGAAAAGCAGCAAGAAAATGCAAGCAATTTAACACAAAAAATTAGACAGATTGGCCACTGAGAAAGGTAAAAGGTACCATTAATTATATAAAACAAACTGGTAATAAAGCTAAGTTAGATTAAATCATATTATAACTAAACAACCTACTTAATTAGTTGGTATATTAAACAACAGTATTGCTTTTCTCTTGACTCATTGCTTATTAAATAACACTATTGCTTTCTCTTGACACATTATTCTATCAAACAAACAGTAGTACTGTGGTTGCAAAGCTGGTATATAGTGAATGTATAGATAGCATACTGTATTTCTATGTATGAAAATGCTTCATGTTCTGGAAAGTGGAATGTTGAACTGTGCTGCCAAAAGGGTTTAATCAAACCAATTCGATTTCTATCCGTTTCATTAAAAGAAACGGCCAGACAAAAATAGTGGATCTCTATACATGTGGATCTCCTTACATGGAGAGAGAGACAGCAATACAGTGCGTTAGCCAATGGGAAGACCACTGGAGTCTTTGAGACGTGACAGCACGTTTCAAAGACTCGACTACGGGGGGAAGGGCCTATGGATTCCTATATAACACAGGTATGATACATGAGTAAGGGAGCAGCGCTGAGACGGAAGCTGAGACAGAAGCTGAGACGGAGAAACGGAGAAAACAGCTTGAGACTCGAACCTGAGAGAAAACAGCTTGAGACTCGAACCTGAAAGACTCCACCACTGAACGAGAAAAGAGATGACATAACTGAAGCTGTGAAACGAGATAATTTATGCTGTTGTTTCATTAAACAACAGCCCCTCTGTTATTGAACCATTGCGCTGACTCCGTCTCCAATCCTTTGAATGAAACTTTACGAAAACGTGTGAGTACAATTAGCAGGGTACTTTAAGCTATTCCACTATACACTAGAGAACGATCATATAGCTATACAAAGAAACATTGAGAATACACGTTACCACCATATGAATTGTTGAAGAAACACACAGTTTGTTCGGCCAAAACATAGTCCCCCTTATGTCGGGGAACTTTTTTATTTATAATGTTTTTTAAGGCACAAAATCATAGAGGGGCCGGGGAGGGTGTAAAAGATAGGGGATACAGAGGGGAAAAGTCACTCAGCGGCGTCTGCCACCTCGCGCCGCTCGAGTCTTGCCACCCCGAGGAGCCCCGGAGGGACGGTAGGTTACTGTCTGCTGGTCACGACGTTCCCTACCGTCTCCTCCGGTTGTGGATGGGCCGGTGGCAGAAGCGCCGTCTCTTCTCCTGGCCCTCTTGGAAGGGCCAGCAGCGGCGGCGGAGGCAGTGGTAGCAGCGACGGAGACAGCTCGACGTCGCGGAAGCCTTCTGACTCCACCGGCAAGGACGGGAGGCGGAAAATGGGGTTGGAGGATGGATCTCTCCTCTGCCATCTCTCTGCATGTTGAGGTCATCAACCGCAGGGCCTTCCCGAACAGACCAGCGTCGGAGAGGGCGGCCGTCAGAAGAGGGGCTCTCTTCCGTTCCGGCACACGGGCCTGCTCCAGCCAAAGATGACGCTGGCCCAGGGTAGCCAGGGCGCGCACTTTCCCCATGGCTATGGCCAGCACCTGGGAAAGGTGCAGGACAGCTCCTGCAGCCTGGGTGATCTGATCGCATTTTACCTCATTCAGATCCGTGCCGCCCGTCATGATCCCCGATACAAATCTAGCCAGGTGGGCGATGTTAGACGCCGCAGCCAGCGATTGTGTACCAGCGATAAATGACTGGTCACCCCAATAAGCCGATCGCCTAGCCGATTTCCCCTGGAGGACCGGCTTGCATAGGGGTTCCCACACCATATCCGGACAGAGGAGAGCGGCCATCGGACTGTCAAGCCGAGGCACGCCCTCCCCCATACCTTTGACTAACCCCGACACCCGCGTAACTGGTACGTAGGTGGGAGTTAGTCCCATGATGTTGGACACCGCCTGACCCCGACGAACATAGGCCCCCATTGAGGGGAAAAATGGGTAGACAACGTCCACCCCTCTCACTGGGCGACGCTGCCAGGGATGACCTATGAGATCATCAGGGACAGGTGCAGGCAATGGCAGCGGCAGCGGCACGCCGTTTGCGGCGGCGGCTACCGCCATGAGCTCGGGAAACAAAGCCTGCAGTTCCCCCTGCGGACCTTCCTCCACCGACCCCGCATCCCTCACATGCAGCAGGCTGCGACTGGTTAAGGAGCCACAGTCTGATGTGGCCGACAGTAGGGCATCCTGCTGATGAGGCCAAGGTGGTTCCTCGACATCCTCGAACAGGGAGCCCCATGGAGCCATTTCTCCCCCCTCCGGGGTCTCCTGAGGAGGGATACTCTCCTCCACGGGACCATCATACAAGAATCCGTCCGCCTCTTCCATGAAGTCCTCAGTTTCCATCGGAAATCCAGAGCCGGACGCATCCTCGCTGGTCTCCAGCAGTTCCCCAAACCCAGGCCGTTCGCGTCTGCATGCTACCATCTTGCGACGTGAACGGGCAGACGCGAAAAGTTTGCGTCGCAAATCCTCTGGCTCCAAGACAACCCCCCGTTCACCAACGGACGATTCCCCGGAACCAGAAGAACCAGAGTCGAGATCAGGCCATCGCCGGAGCGACGGCACCGACTCCTCGGCTCTTCAGAGAGGCAAACTATCCATCGGCTGTCTCCTGGGCTGGTTCGGCAACCATGAAAGTGGCAACAGCCCAGCACCAAAACGCACGACGGAGGCGGGAATGGAGAACCGCTGGTGAAGAGTAGGTCTAGCGGGTCTACTCTCCGCAGAATACATTATGACTAGGGATGTCCGATATTATCGGCCGACCGATATTATCGGCCGATATTGGCAGTAAAATGTGATATCGGAAAATATCGGTATCGGTTTAAAAACAAAAAAAAACAATAACAATATTTGTTATATATATATCCAGTGAAATTATTAGTTACCTGAAATTATTCAGTTTTTTGGACGGGGAAACCCTGCATATATCGGTATCGGTTGATATCGGTATCGGAAATTAAGAGTTGGACAATATCGGAATATCGGTATCGGTAAAAAAGCCAATATCGAGCATCCCTAATTATGACCCAAACTTTTTCTTTACAACAGATATGAGAGAAGAAAAAATTAAGCACAATGTAAACTCGTCACAACTCTTTTCAACTAACAACACGTCAAGTGGGGTACTACCGGGCACTTCCTTGTGGTGAAAGCGAGAAGGAGGAGAGCAGGTGACCACACACCTGCTTATGAAGGTAAGCTGATGAGGTGTGTGGTCAGACTAATACTGGTATTAATGGTACATTTGTGGAATTTATTCAGTGCGCGTGCACGTACGCGAGGGAGTGCATGAGTGATGCCAAGCGGATCCCCTAATGATACAGAACTGGCAGGCAGGGCTTGATCTGCCTGAAGTTTTCAATGTTAAACTTGACTGTGTTTGTCACTTTCTTCACATTACTTTTTGAAGGTCAATGTAGAGTCCAAGATACTTGAATTAATGTACAATGTCCAGCTCCGCCTCTCCCAGAAACACATTAGAGTGAGTGACTTATACTGGTGACTTTGTGAATATCATACACACTGTTTTCTTGGTGTTAAGTGGAAGACATGCTTTTGTTAGCCAGTCTTGAATGAGACATGAGACATCAGTGAATGAGATTCACGTTTCCTCCCAACCGCGAGTAGGCCTAGAAGCGCAGAAATGGAGAACACAAAAAAAAGAAAGGGTGGAGCTGAAAAAGCTAGAATTAAAAAACTAAAATTGCTAGTAAAAGACGCAGAACAATGTTCTAAAATTACAGACATGTTTAGTAGAGGAAGGGCTGGCGTTAGAGTAGCTGCTGCTGCTAATGATGATGAAGTTCAAGTGGAAGGAACCAACAGTAACATGACAGGTGCGTGCAGTAGCCTAGTGCATATTCTACTGTTGGTGTCTGCCGGTTCATGAGGGCTAGCTAGCCTATACTAGCTCTTGCAGTGATTTCAGTCATTCTATTACAAGACAATGTGCTTTCCGTATTCCTGATTCCTTACAGCACGTGGACGTAAATAGTCGTGACTCGTGAAGTTTTTTTCTCTGACTAAAAGTTTAGTTAGCAATGTTAGGACTAGTGCCCACCACAGCATCAGAAGCTAAAGTGCTAACCTAGAGAGCCAATCAGAACCTAGGACGGGCTGCAAATTAATCGGCTACTAATATTATAATAGTAAATACTAAAATAAAATACTATTATGTTCCCTTCCTGTTAGGGTTTGTAACTGACCTCAAGCGCAACGGCACAGAGAGAGTTGTTTCAGAGTTAGCCAAAGCAAGGGCGTATTTATTTTCAGAGTTACAAGATTGAATTAAGTTGAGCAACCGAACAAACGGGGAATCTGGCATGTGAAGATTGTTGCGGCTCTGCAGATTCTCCCAGTAGGTGGTGGTGAGGAATTAGCTTGTGACGTCTGAAGCCGCTCTGCAGATCCTCCCAGCTTTCACTCCCGGTGGAAACGGAGAGAGAGAGAAATCTGAGTTAGCCCAGCGCACAACAGAAACAGAGAGGTGACTGATCCAACAAATATCCAAGTGACTTGATCTTCGGTGTACCACACACAGTTAGCAGAGTCCAGAGAAAAAACAATACGGTAATCCAAAGTGTAAATCCAACACAAAAAATAGGTGAGAACATAGGGTATAAACAAAAAGATAAATTGGCCGAAGTCGGCTTTCCTTCCACTTAACACCCCTGCAAAAAAAGATATAACCCTCCCAGGAGAGATACCGATGGTAAAACATTTTAGATGCTTGGGAGTGGAAATATTCCCCACCATAAGACAAACGGTGAAGCACAATTACACAAAAATCCAAAACAAAATCAAAGACGACCTTGATAGGTGGGCAAAACTTAAAAACACAGTACAAGCACGGATATCAATAGTTAAGATGGATGTACTACCTAGAATCAACTTCTTCAGTTCAATGCTACCGTTACCCCCTCCAGAGGGTTACTGCAAAAGATTACACTCCTCCACATACAAATTTATTTGGAATAACAAACCACCACGTATAAAAAGATCCACCGCACAGAGAAATAAAGCAGATGGTGGCATGGCATTTCCAGATTTTTTCCAATATTTTAAGGCGTACACATTAAGACCATTGACAACATGGTTTGACCCCCAAGCATTAGTATCCTGGAGAAAATTAGAAGAAAACATAGTAGCCCCACATAGACTGAAGGACATAGCATACACTAAACTACCAATCAAGCACTGTGAACGGAAATTTGGCCCCATAATTACTCATGCGATCCGGATATGGCGTGAAACACAAAAAAAAAATCCTAACCCACATAAATGGCACAATCATACTCCCTTATTCAATAACAATGCACTCTTAATTGAAAAACGACCTATAAGATTCCCTATATGGGAAGAGCAAGGCATACACTCATTAGGGGATGTTTTTAACAAACAGGGTTTTTGTAGTTATAAAGAAATACGCAAAAAATGTAATCTCACCAAGTCCACATGGCTTTTTTACATACAGTTACAGCTATGTTTGAAGTCTCACGGTGTTCCATTAGACATACCAATTGAACACCACAGATACCACAAATTCTTCTATGAAAGAGAGACATCGAGAGGTTTTGTTTCAGATTTTTATCATCAATTACTAACGTCCTCGTATGAAACCCTCCAACTAGACTCTGCCTGGAGGAGGGATATACCAGACCTGGAAAATGACTTTGATTGGCAAGGAGCCTGGGCAAATGTCAGATTTACATCAAGGAACCCGGACCATCAACAAATCAATCTTAACTATATTCACAGGACATACTTGACTCCTATAAGACTGTGCAGAATGGGTCTTAAACAAGACTCCAAATGCTCCCAATGTACAAATGGGGACGAAGGGACATTTATGCACATGTATTGGGACTGCCCACCAGTTAAGACATTCTGGAAAGATGTGACCCAACAATTATCAAAACTCGTATCTTGGAATATACCTGTACACCCCTCGGTATTACTATTGAATGATGTTTTTGAGTTTGCAGTAAATCCACAGCTAAAGAGATTGGTTTTATCGGGTATCACAGTAGCTAAAAAGCTGATCGCATCACGCTGGTTTCAACCGGAAAAAATGTGCCGGAAAGTTTGGTTTCTTACATATCTCGATGTGATTTATCAAGAAATATCTACAGCAAGAATTCTGGGTCTCAATGAATCCAAAATGTCAATGTGGTTAGAAGTGGTGGAGAGAATAAAAGCTAGCTTATAATGGTAGTGTCTGGTTAGGTGCGAGGGATAATGGAGGTACTACCCAAGGTGGGGTCCGGGAGGGGGGGGTTCGAGCTGGAGCATATGTGTGTAGGTTTTTAGATAACAGGTATTAGGGGTATATCTTATATAAGACAATTAACTAAAATGTGATTTCATTGTATGTGCTCTGACAATTAATGCTTGTATATCTTATCGTGTGTTGTCATGTTTGTTTATGTGTTTGTTTAAAAAATAATAAAAAAATAAAATACAAAAAAACAAAAACGGGATCTCTTCTGTGTTTCACAAACACACAAAAAACTGGTGATCCAAAAAGAACTGTTTCCAAAAACTCACCAGAGCGCAACGCGTAAAGCGGGCAGATAACGAGGCGCAGCTCCGAACGGGGAATCAGGTTCTCCACAGGGATTCTTCACGAAAGTCCTGGAGAGCAACAGACAGGGAACAGCGACGGGGAAGACAGGCAAATGCAGGAGTTATTCAAAACGATCCAACATCGATAGTAGGGGGATCAGGGTATATAAAGCCACAGGGCGCTGATTACAAGCTGTGACAGCTGCGGGATGAAATTGATCATTGCTCCAGAAGCGTGTGGTGGGGAGAGCACCAATCAACACGGCACTTTACAGGAACGGAGCGTGTGGCGGGGAATGCAATTAATCAACAAAGTACCTTAAAGGAACGGAGCGTGTGGGTGGGGAGCGGACCAAACCTCACACTTCCAAATTTTCATGTTGATATAATATTGGTAATCTAATTGATTGAATTGATTAGTTGCCATTTTACATGCTTAAATAAGATAGAATTCCCAACTGTTAGCCATGTTCTTGATCTGTATATGATTAGTCTCATCTACATGTTTGTAAATAACCACAGCTAACTAGCTTAAGCTAACAACTAGGTCAACTACTACCCCGTATAGTTAAACAAATGTGATTGCATATAACAGCTAACTGCTACAGCTAAGTTAGTAGTTAGCCTATTCCATTAATGTTTAATGTATTTATGAAGGTTGTTGATGGTGGTTGGCGCTGAATAGCAGACATGATTCCGTCAGTCTGCCACAGGGCAGCTGTGTTTGCTGATGCTGCTCACGACCCCCAGTAGCGTATGACTGTGTGAGTGTAGCGTATGACTGTGTGAGTGTGAATGAGACAGACAGACAGACAGACAGACCCCAGTAGCGTATGACTGTGTGAGTGTAGCGTATGACTGTGTGAGTGTGAATGAGCAGACAGACAGACAGACAGACAGACAGACAGACAGACAGACAGACAGACAGACAGACAGACAGACAGACAGACAGACAGACAGACAGACAGACAGACAGACAGACAGACAGACAGACAGACAGACAGACAGACAGACAGACAGACAGACAGACAGACAGACAGACAGACAGACAGACAGACAGACAGACAGACAGACAGACAGACAGACAGACAGACAGACAGACAGACAGACAGACAGACAGACAGACAGACAGACAGACAGACAGACAGACAGACAGACAGACAGACAGACAGACAGACAGACAGACAGACAGACAGACAGACAGACAGACAGACAGACAGACAGACAGACAGACAGACAGACAGACAGACAGACAGACAGACAGACAGACAGACAGACAGACAGACAGACAGACAGACAGACAGACAGACAGACAGACAGACAGACAGACAGACAGACAGACAGACAGACAGACAGACAGACAGACAGACAGACAGACAGACAGACAGACAGACAGACAGACAGACAGACAGACAGACAGACAGACAGACAGACAGACAGACAGACAGACAGACAGACAGACAGACAGACAGACAGACAGACAGACAGACAGACAGACAGACAGACAGACAGACAGACAGACAGACAGACAGACAGACAGACAGACAGACAGACAGACAGACAGACAGACAGACAGACAGACAGACAGACAGACAGACAGACAGACAGACAGACAGACAGACAGACAGACAGACAGACAGACAGACAGACAGACAGACAGACAGACAGACAGACAGACAGACAGACAGACAGACAGACAGACAGACAGACAGACAGACAGACAGACAGACAGACAGACAGACAGACAGACAGACAGACAGACAGACAGACAGACAGACAGACAGACAGACAGACAGACAGACAGACAGACAGACAGACAGACAGACAGACAGACAGACAGACAGACAGACAGACAGACAGACAGACAGACAGACAGACAGACAGACAGACAGACAGACAGACAGACAGACAGACAGACAGACAGACAGACAGACAGACAGACAGACAGACAGACAGACAGACAGACAGACAGACAGACAGACAGACAGACAGACAGACAGACAGACAGACAGACAGACAGACAGACAGACAGACAGACAGACAGACAGACAGACAGACAGACAGACAGACAGACAGACAGACAGACAGACAGACAGACAGACAGACAGACAGACAGACAGACAGACAGACGGCAAGCAACTAATGTCATGAGTGCCAAATTAAAGGACAATAAATCCAATCTAACTGAAATTGTGTAGCACAGACCTTTCTACGGATAAAAACCTCAATATTATTATGGTGTAGTTAATACTTCATGTATCCTTAATCCCTAGGCTAATGAGGCACTAAGATGTTAGTTAAAAAAAAACATATGCCAATGACAGGAAGTAACGGTATATGTATGTGTGTGTGTGTGTGCACTGTGCACGAGTGCACATCTAGGGGCGGGGTGTAGATTGGGTCTCCCTGATGTTGACTCCTTAGCCACAGCCTTGGCTTGTTTAATACTGAACAAGTGTTTCATAACGGCCGTTGTGTGGGCCGGTTTCGGGGCCGGTGCGTGGGCCGGTGTGTGGGCTGGTGCGTCTGAATGTCCCGGGCTGAATTTGTGTCCCAGTCCGCCACTGCCTAACATATATACAACTTATTAACAATATACCTAATTCATTTTACACCATCGACAAGACGAGATCAAATGCAGACGCAGTTGTTCTGTGGCTCCGTCCGCTGTCAGCCCAAATAAAGTTATTATTATCGCCGGCAGGTGTGTGGACTGATTGCACTGCTGCAGTGTGTGTCAGTGGGCTTGATTGCGAACAGCTGCGAACAGCGGTCATTATTGCTCTGCAGAGGTCCGTTATCGAGTAATAACGGACCTCTGACGAGCGCTATTGACTAATCACAATCAAGCATTTCGATGAATGTTAAAACGCCATGTAATAAATAGTGTTATTTTCATTTAGCATTCTGATGGCCTGAGGATAGAAGCTTCTTCTGAGTCTCTCTGTGCTTGCCATGAGACTCCGGTATCGCTTGCCTGACTGCAGCAGTTCAAAGAGGCAGTTGTTTGGGTGGCTGGAGTCTTTGATAATTCTCTTAGCCTTACCCATGCACCGCTTGTTGTAAATGTCTTGGAGAGTGGGAAGCCCATTTAGTCATTCAGCAGGAAGCTAAGGGTCAGTAAGATTGTTCATCAAGCAGTGTTGAACTTGGGTGCTACAGTCTTGAGTGCATAGTATAGTGCGTAGTATAGACAGATTAGCAAAGTAGGCAGTACAGTAGTATAGACAAGGTACTGTAGATTACTTAGTAGCATAGTGGATCATAGTAGAAGACAGTACAAAGGTTAGTAGTTGGTTTTTTTCTTGCGTGCATGCGTGTGTGTATGTGCGTGTGTGTGTGTGTGTGTGTGTGTGTGTGTGTGTGTGTGTGTGTGTGTGTGTGTGTGTGTGTGTGTGTGTGTGTGTGTGTGTGTTTTGCCGGTGATTAAAGTGATACTGATGGTGATTCTCACCCCCAGGATCTGGCTGAACAGGACGGCATAGATGGGGTTGACCGCTCCGTTGATGGCCGCTCCCAGGGAGCCGGCCACCATGTAGGGCCACTCCGGTCGGTTGTACTTCAGGATCCGAGCCACCGGGGCCGGCTCAACGCGCTCCTCCGTACCGGTCGGGTCGTCCTCGCAGTGGTTCTGTGTAGACGAGAGGTATGTGTTTATTTTATTTATTTATCCTTTATTTATCCAGGAATGTCCCATTGAGATACAAGATCTCTTCTTCTCCTGACCAACACGGCACACAACGAGTTTCAACATAAGAACAAGGGCATTAAACAAAAAACATACAAATCAAATACAAACACCATTTGTGCAGTCGTGGCAAGAAGCATAATCACATCAGCAATAGCATCAGGTAAAACAGTTACATGTTTCATGAAGGGCTAGTCGTAGCATATACCTTTTAAAAGCATTCACAGTAGGAAGTGCCTCTAGACAAAGTTTCACTTGCAGCATATTCCATAAAAAGGGAGCATAGTGGGAGAATGCAGCTTTACCAAGCTCTGACTGCATCAAAGGAGCATTTAAAAGCATCCCATTTGCTGCTCGTCTGGTATTAAAAAAGCAAGTACAGCTGTTTACTTCTAGTCTCCCGGGAGGATTGGTTGGGAAACTATACACAACATATAATCTACTACGGCTCCTCAAACGTAGTAGATTTGTAAACATAGTACATTCTATCTATATGTAGCACCCTGAAAATATTCAGAAGTGCTGACTTGCCTTTTTATCTCCCCTGATGCACCAAGACCTACTAATTAGTCTCCATTAATATTCCCTCGAACAATGACGCAGGCTCCTCCTTGTTCTACCGGCTGGAATATGGATTATGAACAATAACCCTGGATCATATTCTCCACTCAGTGTTTCCCTTTGGGGCTAGTAGGCGGTACCAGCAGGGGGTGCCGGTGGCAGGCAGAGAGCATACGAGAGAGATGGAGAAGGAAGCAAGCCAACTGAGACGGAAGTGCGAGGAACCAGCCTCTTCGACATTGGACTTGGATCGGTTCGGTCGTGTCTGGACAGAGCCCCGTAGTGGACCACGGGTGAACGGATTGAACTTGAGTATATTACGGGTTATCCTATAAAAGTAAACGTAGTAGCATGTTGCATGTTTCCCTACTGAATACCCTAGCGATACAACGAGTTATCCCAGAAGAAATGCGGTATAGCCAAGTGTGGCTTAAGTTAAAGATATTCCCTCTAGTGAGGTTCCCCGCCAGCGTGGCGTGAAGAGGACCGGTGTTTAGAGACACCCTGCGTTATTATATATCACGGCTAGCAGGAGGGCTGTTTGGGACCCAGAGTGTAGCTTCAGTGTCAGTAAGGGCAAGTTTATGGATGCGCGTCGACCCAGCACCGGCTGTCTACAACCAGTCTTCACCGGCGTCAACGTCGGCTCTGCACCGGCTGTCTTCAGTCAACACGGGTGTTCGTCCCGACCAGCAGAGGTCGCCATCACCCAGCACGCACTCTCAGCCCACTACTGCCCCTCTGCTCCAGCCACGCTTGCTAGCGCCCGTGCCGAGAGCGTTCGACGCCATCTTGCTATCCGGACGGTGGTGGCGCGGCGAGGCCGCCATCTTGGTTGAGTACATTAGGGCTTCGGTGCCCAGGATCTTATTGCACAGTACACAGTGTGATGCGGCCTGCGGGCGAAGCTAACGTTGCTAACTACAGTTCATAGGGGTACCCCATCAACAATATATGCCGGCATTAGTATAGGACTTTTGTTTGGTATTGTGGGCCCACATTTTTTATTTCCTTTGAGTGTGATAACGTGTTGTGTCTTTAATAATAATTTCCCATCTAATCAACCCTTTCCCAGTGGGGAGGTTGCAGACTAGAGGTCTTATACATGGTACTGACCCAGACGTGGGCGATGAGTCAAATGCATTAAAGTATATTATTCCTGGTACTAACACAGAGGTGTGTGTAGAATATACGTGGACCTAAGGTATTGAGTTACAAATTGGGTAATAGTAAGATTTCATTCTATTTGACCCAGTGCCTTTAAATCTTTGTAAATGACCAGTATAATTAACTATAAAGAATTAGATTAGAGTTCTGTGTGCGTGTCCATTCATGAGCCATTTAACAACTCTTTTGGTGTGGGTAACGTTAATACAATTAACCCCTTCCTATTCCACCTTTCCCTTTTTATTGTAAGGTTTCTAGTGTCAATGAGGGAGGGTACTGCTTGCGGGGGGAACCAAGTTATTTACTTACAATTCAGTCACTAGGTGTAGGAGGGTCACAGGAGTAATTGGGGGAAGTGGGAGCGTGTTGGGGAGTACTGCTGACCGCCCTGCTGCAGGGGAGGAAGACCAGAGTACCAGACCAGGTTGGTAAATCCCGGGCCCCATCCACTCACACTGCCAGCCTCCAGTTAAAGCTCCAGACTCAAAGACGGAGGTGCAGCCAGACAGAGCTCTACTGTGTCTCGCTACCCAGTGATTGTGCCCACCCGTTCCCATGAAGCAGGGATAATCCACCCTGCTACATATACAAACTATAACTATAAGCTATAACTATAAATACAAACTATAACTATAAACTAAATAAGCTATAAATAAACTATGAACTAAAGCTATAAACTAAACATAATACACAATGTATATTTTATCTATACAAAATATGCTATGCTAACTGTATAAATAAGCTATAAACTATAGACTATGAACTAAAACCATGAACTAAACTATAGACTAAACATCATATATACAACAACGTATATTCTATCTATACAACTTATACAATACAAGGTATATGTATATATACTTATCTGACAATATCAGAATTATTATTCTTTCATTTATTTGCATTCATCTAAAAATGTTTGGACCTTATGGTGTTCTTGTTCTGTTCTTGACTTATTGTTATGTTTTCTTCTTGACTTGTTTAAAGAAGACCTGTACGGCCCATGGGGACATTAACGTGTGTTGTCGGGCCTTATAAATAAATTTGATTTGATTTGATTTTATATGTTTTTATATTATATCTATAATCATTTATACATTGTGTTTCATGCCTTTAGTATTAGTATTTGCATTATGCTTTGTATGTGATGTTAAATAGTGAACAGGCTTCTCTCCCAAAGGTTAACGGCCTGTTAAGTCTAATTTAAGGTAATGTTAAATGGCTGCATTTATATCGTGCTTTTATCCAAAGCGCTTTACAATTTGTTACTCACATTTTACCCGTTCACTCACACATTCACACACCGATGGCGGAAGCGACCGTGTGAGGTGCCAACCTGCTCATCGGGAGCAGTTAGGGGTTAAGTGTCTTGCTCAAGGACACTTCGACACGCTGCCCAGGAGGAGCGGGAATCGAACCGGGAACCTCTGGATTACCAGACGACTGCACTACCTCCCGAGCCACTGTCGCCCCCGCGGCCGTTGCCAGAGAGAGGGGATTTGTGGCAGTAAAGGGTTTTGCACCAACGATTGCTATCTTGGTAACCATCTGGCGTCCTGCTTTCTTATCCAAAGAAAGGTAAGCATCTTGTTTACTCATGCATCCCTAAATGTAATGACTTTGTTTGTTTGTTGTTGTCTCTCACTTCACTACATTTAGTCATTTAGCTGAATGCTTTTATCCAAAGCGACTTACAAGTTCTGTACAGGTCAACAGGAAGGGTACAACTCTTTCAGCTGAGTAACAATGTTCGTCAAACAGTGTTGAAACTTGAGTGCATAGTAGTAGAGACATATTAGTATAGTAGGTAGTAATATAGGCAAGGAAGATTATTTAGGTTATGATAAACCTAAAGGTTAGTGTTTATTTTCTTATTTGTTTTTATTCATTTCAGATATTCGACGGTGGAAAATTGGGCTGTTTCGGTCGTCCTAACTGTGGTGGGAAATTCGTTCAACCATTGTGGAGCGAGGACAGAGAATAGCCTGCTCCTCTTTGATGACCCCCCCCCCCCCCCCCCTGGACATCTCTCGCTCATTCTCCCTTTAAGCTCTAGGCCTAATCTCTATAGAACTGACAATCTTTTGATTATCGTTTTATAATCCATATGGATCTTATTAAACTTTAGAAATCGTCTCCTGATCATTATACTTTCAGACAGCAATTAAATATTTAAATATTTGATATGAAATGGAAAAACATTCATCGTTCCAGTTACTCAGAACCTCCAGTACCTTTGCGGATCTCATCTCGCCGGCCATCGCGTCTGCTTTGATCTGGAGATGTCCCGATTTGGCTTCGCGGACATTGTCGATCGACAGCTGGGTTTGAGATCGCAGTCGAAGAGATCTCCTGCAGGGATAAACATTCAGAGCACCATATACTTCTAGCATTTGATGTGTTTGATCAAATGAAAAGTGCTTTTGTTATTGAATTCTGAACAGCCGGGCCTGGGACACGTATGGCTGACCTGAGAGCTGCCTCATAGTAGCTTCCTTGACTGAAACTTCTCGCTTGGTCCAGTTCCGTCTTAATAGCCTCACTGGCAGAATCTGCAACAGAACAACATACGGTAATGATAATGATGTTTTTCGTCCATGCCTTACAGCACTGACTTTTTCATTTGAGGAAGCTTAGATCCTTTGACATCAGCAGGTCACTTCTTCATGTGTTCTACAAGTTTCAAGTTTGTTTATTATTTGTCACATATAAAATACATGTACTTTATGGTGAAATACTTGGTTCTGTACTATGAACCCCTGAGAGTGTGCTTCATACAGTAAAAAAGTAAGTAAAAAAGTAAAAGAGGAATATACAATACAATATACAATCTAAAGTACAACCTAAGTACAATCAGTAAAAATGAGTACACACTAACAGTGAGGTACAAATGCAGACAATGAGGTACACAACTTTAAGGTAAGGTGCAAATGTAAATGAGGTATGAATGTAGTGCAAATCTCTTTAATAAATAGATAAATATAATGTAGTGCCTATGTTTCTTTGTTTCTTGCCTATTGTCAGCGACTCTGGGTCATTGAAAAGCGCTATACAAAATAAATGAATCATTATTATTATTACTACCCTCGTGGGCTCTGGACGGGTCGCTCCCCTGGTCCTGCAGGGTGACCAGGGTGAAGTAGACGCCCTGCCTCTGCAGCAGCTCGCTGTGGGACCCCCTCTCCACCGCCTGGCCCCGCGCGAAGCCAACAATGACGTCAGCGTTCCTGATGGTGGACAGACGGTGGGCAATGGAGATGGTCGTTCTGCCCAGACGCACCTGTAGAATACAAGTTCAAGTTCAAGTTCAAGTTTCTTTATTAGTTGTCATACAAAAGTACAGAATACTTTTATATGAAATGCTTCTTTCTGTTTTGCTCCAGAGATTGTGCTAGATAAAAACAGATAAGTATAAAATAAGTATAATAAGTATAAAATAGAAGTCAAGTACGTAGACAAAAGTGTTCAATATATACATATATACAATATGCAATGCAGAGTAGAAAAGTAACTGAGTTACAATACAATATAGTACAATGTAGAATACAGTGTTATTACTGTGTTATTATCGCGTTATTACCATGTTATTACAGTGTTATCTTTTGTACATATCTGTAGATTATATGTCCTTATACTATATCTATATATATATCAATTACCTACTCTTCCTAGTTACGCTGCAGGCCAGTATGACTTACTACCATAGTGTCTTTATACCTGTATCACTGTACATATTAATACTACAACTATGTACATACATCTGATTAGCACTATTGTGCTGTATAATGACAATACATTTGACTATATAATATAATCTAGGATACAAACCCGGTTTAGGGTTAGATAGATAGGCAGTGAGAGCAGCACATCACCAGGTGTTTCGTCGATATATATATATATATATATACATATTCTCTATTAGGATCTCTGGGTAACAGTACTGTATATTTGCATATCATATATGTCACAAATGTAACAGTACTATATACCTGTATGTCCCTATGCCATAAATGTCATGTCATGTATGTTGTGTAATGTCATAAATGTCACTATGAATTGAAAATGGGGGACCCTGATGTAAACAAGACAAACGTCTTTCTCTGGTCTGCATCCCCTTAACAATTGTGTAATTGATCCGTACTGTATTGTACCCCATTCTGCAATCTGGTAAATAAAGTTTTCATTCATTCATTCATTCATTCACACCTGATCCAGAGCCTGTTGGACGACAGCCTCACTCTGGTTGTCCAGGGCGGAGGTGGCCATGTCCAGCAGCAGGATCCTGGGGTTCCGGACCAGAGCTCTGGCGATAGCGATCCTCTGCTTCTGTCCTCCACTCATCTGCCCTCCTCCTTCTCCCACCAGGGTGTCAAACCTCTGCCAAAACGTCATGTCAAACTGTAGCTCCTTTGACGAGCTTTGTATGCATTACATATACATATACAAATACAATGCAAATGTATATATATTAGAGCTGGGCATAGATTAATTTTTTTAATCTAGATTAATCTACCTGCAATCCTGGAATTAATCTAGATTAATCTAGATTAAAATGGCTAAAAAAAAAAAAAAAGTGTCTGCCAAATGCATTCAAAATGTGTGTTCTACCCAAATAATGACCGGAGGAGGAGATTTATCCTCTCCTCTTCATCTGAGGAGTCACTAGCTGTTCTATCTCCTTGTTCAACAGCATGAACAGGTCTCTTCTTTTTGTAATTTCCAGTGTTTCTTTTAAAACCAGATTTATCGTAATTGTCTGTGCCCTTCCTTTGATGCCATTAACATTGTTACACTGATATTGACAGCTCTCTCCAGTGTCAAATCACTCTCTGTCAGTAGTTTCTTCTGTGCACCTTCATTTCTTAATCCACACACAAACCTGTCTCTCAATGTGTCTTTTAGTGAATCTCTGAATTCACAATGCTGCTGACTGGTTGCTCACACACAGACTGCTGCAGAAGCAGGTTTCTCAACAAATTCAGTGCAAGCTCAGTGTAACGGTTCCATGAATGAAGAGAACACTGAACAGCTACTACAGTCTCAGCAGGGTTCGAATTATCATCTGAGAGCTATGGGGGCCCCCTGAATTTTTTTTTGGCTATTATTTTCCTGAAATTGTGTCTGTTTTCGAAGTCATATTTAGAGGAATATCTCATTAGAATTTGTCTAATACTAAGTAATAATGACATCACACAACAGTCTAATCATTAGACTATTGTGTGATGTCATTATTCAGTCTCATTCTTAACCATCAATATTTGTTCATTTTCTTACTCACCTCTGATATATAATGCCATATTTACTTATTTGCATTTTGCATCTGATAAAATACAACAATTTAATTTGAAAAATTAGACAAAGTGTATGAACTTGAATTAACATTTATTTGTCTCTGCACTTATAAATCAAAAACTAACAAAATAATCGAATGGAAAAAAACAGCAGCATTCATCAGGATACAGTAAGTAACATTATCATCTGATAATAAAATGAACATAAAAGCTGCCCTCTAGTGGCCGGCGATAAACTCTTCATACTTGTATAAATCAAAATAAATAATGTTATAAACTAATGTGCACAGGTAATCAAGCAACTCTGCATCTGTGCCCTTATCAAGTTCAACAAGGTCAAGAAAAACATTGTCCACATCTCCATCCCCAGTGACATCACATCTGACATAAATTATCATGTAAGCTTTTCCATGAATTGTGCTTTCATCCAGTGTTATACTGATACGTGAATCCTGCGATTTGACATGAGAAACAATTTTTTTTTCATCTCTGTGGCAATGTGCTCTATGATCTGTGCACAAGAATGATCGGATCGGTGAGCTGGCCCGACTGTCGCACCGTTCAACTCATTAAGTGTCATAAGGGGGTTCAATTTGGTATAAGGCAACCTTTCTTTAGCGACAGTATATGCTGCCCTGAATGAACTGGCTGTCTCCTTGAGCAAAGCAGATGTGATTTCGCTCACTTTTCTTGGAAGCACTTCCTTCTGGGTTTGACATTCTATAGCTTGCTTATGAGCAACGCTATCACTGTGCAAGTATATTTTCTTCCTCAACTTCTTGCTCTGAGAGCTAGTCACAGTCCCATTCATCCACTGCTCTGCCAAATGGGCTCCAAATGATTTATTTAACAATATCTTGGCGTTTTTACATGGAAGGCAGCCAATGCATCCCTCCTTGGCAAATAACCAGCTATATTTATTTTTCCAAAAGATCCACTGACTCGGACCCCAGCATTGTGGTGGTTGAGTAGCAGCGCAGTCCAGGTCTAGTGGTGGAGACTCGGGTCTGGCAGTGGCAAACGGCGCGGTAACAATAACAGGTGCACTGCGCACAGGAGCAGCAGAGCTATACTAGCACTAGCAGTGTCAACTTCAGTGACAGTAGCGCTGCTAGCTGCTGCACTAACAGCGTCAGTCTTTGGCCTTTTTATAAAACCAAAGCTGTCCAGCTTTGTACAGCCTTGCGGCGGGTTGAGCCTTTTTTTTGGTGGCATGTGGCGTACTGTTTAGTGTTTATGTTTTCAGTTGCAGCCTGCAGGACACAGACGGACCGGCAGCCTTCTGTTTACATCAGCTGCTTCTTCTTCACTAGGTTGGAGTAGCGTTAAACTTATGGGGCGACACATAGCGGCTTGGAGGTGAAATGCAGCCTATTCCACAACATTAATTACTCTGTTCTTTTAAAAACTGAAAAGAAAAATATGATCTATTAACAATTTATTTAGGTAGCATAAATAATACTAATTCGTACATAAAAAAAAAAAAAAAATTATATAATTTTTTTGAGAGACCCCCATAGGGGGTCTTGGCTATGGGGGCTCAGACTATAGCTATGGGGGCTGAGCCCCCATTGGTCCCCTCATAATTCGAACACTGAGTCTCAGGTCCACATCCAAGAGAACACTGAACAGCTACTACAGTCTCAGGTCCACCTCCAAGAGAACAATGAACAGCTACTACAGTCTCAGGTCCACCTCCAAGAGAACACTGAACAGCTACTACAGTTTCAGGTCCACATCCAAGAGAACACCGAACAGCTACTACAGTCTCAGGTCCACATCCAAGAGAACACCGAACAGCTACTACAGTCTCAGGTCCACCTCCAAGAGAACACTGAACAGCTACTGTCTCAGGTCCACATCCAAGAGAACACTGAACAGCTACTACAGTCTCAGGCCCACCTCCAAGAGAACACTGAACAGCTACTACAGTCGGAGTACAGCTCAATACACACAATTGTTAAGGAGATGCAGACCAGAGAAAGACGTTTGTCTTGTTAACATCAGGGTCTCCCATTTTCATTTCATTCATATTGCTCCACATTGTCATCAAACGGTCCAATATTTCCAATAACCCAAGCCATTTCTGTTGTAAACACTCACGATAGTCCAGTCGATCCTTCCTTTAGTGTGTAAAGTGGATTTCCTCCTCTTGTAGATGTTTTCAAGTGCCGCCCGAGTCACGTGAGCTAACATGCTAACATCAGGGTCTCCCATTTTCATTTCATATTGCTCCAGATTGTCATCAAACGGTCCAATATTTCCAATAACCCAAGCCATTTCTGTTGTAAACACTCACGATAGTCCAGTCGATCCTTCCTTTAGTGTGTAAAGTGGATTTCCTCCTCTTGTAGATGTTTCCCAGTGCCACCCGAGTAACGTGAGCTAACATGCTAACTCGCGTCGTTAATAATGTAAACAAAGCTTGCAACGGACTTCTTTTTTCTTGCATTGTGCAGATTCAGACGTCCTCATCGCCGAATTGTGTTATATCCTGAGGACTTCTTAACCTCACCTGTATAACAATGATTACCGGACCACTACTTTAGTTTAACACATTATTCTGACTACAGCTCCGGTAGTGCAATCACTTCCTGGTACCACAGCTGGGAACTACGGCAAGTATTTAAGGACAATACAGACCCAACGTTGTGAAAAAGATTAACGGCGTCAATTATATTATCGCCCGATACTAGTCTCGCGATAACGCAGCACGTTAACGCCGTTAACGGCCCAGCTCTAATATATATATATATATCCATATCTGTCTGAATATTCCTGCATATAATCCTTCTGTATACCTACTTATACACCTGCATATAACTCTGTATGATAGCATGCACTCTTAAAAAAAATTTATTTTTACGGGACTTTCAATGTATTATTTTACAGATTACTTTTGTTTTTCTACTTTAAGTGTAAATCCCATAAAAATACAGGAAATTCCATAAAAATACAGTAAATAACCTTTAATACAAATATTAACCATTAAATAAAGGTTGTAATCTGTAGATTGATTTAATAAGAAATTATCTTTTTTTTTACAGGATTATTCCATTGCTTAATTGTCTTGAATGTTAAATTACATGTAAAACACCTAGAACAGGGGTCGGCAATTAGGTTTGGCCACGGGCCAAATTTTCCCCAAGCTATTGTGTGGCGGGCCAGAACCAAAAACAATGGTTAATTTAATATAATGATAGTGAAAATGTTTTAACTCTGTCAAAATAAACGAGCTGCATAGGTGGCATAATAAACTGTAAACGACTTATACATGCACTGAACATTATACCTTTGTCTTTTTTCCATTGTATAATAAAGCGCCTCTCTATCGTCTATTATCCTACATTACGCGCGTGCAACCGTCTATCTGACGGCCACGGACCGGTTTAATGTTGAATGTTTAATGTTAAAACTATCAATTTATATGGAATTCGTTAAACGTATCCGTTGTCTTACTTATACTTATTGAATCTCAAACAAGCCTCGTCTTGTTAAATGAGACGGTCTGGTCTACGGAGGAGACTGGGGCTGACGCATCCAGATTGGGGAATCCCTCGCGATTGATTATTCACACTTCCGCTAAATATATTAATCTAGCTACTAACTGGGGAGACTGATCAATTATAAAGGAATATAGTGGGACGATCGATTATGATAGTTAACCTTGTTAGAATTCAAATACCTATAGCGCCGTCATTTCAGGAGCTTCTTCAAGCACTCTTTTTGTTTAAAGTTTAATTGCATTGTTTTTAATTGCATTACTGTTCACATGCATGTGTGGTGCCGTCAGTCATGAGTGAAGATAAAGATGGAATGACTTACTGAACTGATGTTTTTATTTCATGGACTGTGTTTCCCATTTCAGCACCACGCGCTGTCCACCTCACTTTGAGCAAGCCTATATATACGGTACATTGCACCTCACTGCCTACACCTGTTATTCACTCTCAACATGGATAAAACATAAAGTATGCATATAATATAAATAATGTGATGAAAATAAAATAAATATCATTCTCAAATTAAACTGACGGGCCAGAAATTATTGCTGGCGGGCCAATTTCGGCCCGCGGGCCGCCTATTGCCGACCCCTGACCTAGAATATACATCATTTTACTGTATGTGAAAATAAGGCAACTTTCTGTTTTTTTGCTGTTAAACTTTAAATGTAATGTTAAATAATGTTAAAAAAGAGAATAATATAATTAAAAAACAGTAAAAACCTTCAGTTATTCTACAGGTAATTCTTTTTAAATACATGTATTTGCTTAATTGTGTTGAATGTTAAATTACATTGAATTGTATGTAAAAACACATAAGATACTCATCATTTTACTGAATGTGAAAATAAGGCAACTTTCAGTATTTAAAAAAAATACGATCAAACTCCTTCAATAAAGTGACAGAACTTAAAGTTCAGCAGTGAAACACTGTTATTTCACAGGTTTTTCCTACATTTATGATGAAACACCTTCAATTAAGTGACATAACTAAAAGTTCAGCAGTGAAATACTGTCATTTGACAGTATTTTCCTAAATTATTACGATCAAACTCCTTCAATTAAGTGACAGAACTTAAAGTTCAGCAGTGAAACACTGTTATTTCACAGGTTTTTCCTACATTTACGATGAAACACCTTCAATTAAGTGACATAACTTAAGTTCAGCAGTGAAACACTGTTATTTTACAGGTTTCCCCATAATTATTACAATCAAACTCCTTCAATTAAGTGACAGAACTTCGTTCAGCAGTGAAACGCTGTTATTTGGCAGGTTTTTCCTGCATTTATGATGAAACACCTTCAATTAAGTGACATAACTAAAAGTTCAGCAGTGAAATACTGTCATTTGACAGTATTTTCCTAAATTATTACGATCAAACTCCTTCAATTAAGTGACAGAACTTAAAGTTCAGCAGTGAAACACTGTTATTTCACAGGTTTTTCCTACATTTACGATGAAACACCTTCAATTAAGTGACATAACTTAAGTTCAGCAGTGAAACACTGTTATTTTACAGGTTTCCCCATAATTATTACAATCAAACTCCTTCAATTAAGTGACAGAACTTTGTTCAGCAGTGAAACGCTGTTATTTGGCAGGTTTTTCCTACATTTATGATGAAACACCTTCAATTAAGTGACAGAACTTAAAGTTCAGCAGTGAAATACTGTCATTTGACAGTATTTTCCTAAATTATTACGATCAAACTCCTTCAATTAAGTGACAGAACTTAAAGTTCAGCAGTGAAACACTGTTATTTCACAGGTTTTTCCTACATTTACGATGAAACACCTTCAATTAAGTGACATAACTTAAGTTCAGCAGTGAAACACTGTTATTTTACAGGTTTCCCCATAATTATTACAATCAAACTCATTCAATTAAGTGACAGAACTTCGTTCAGCAGTGAAACGCTGTTATTTGGCAGGTTTTTCCTACATTTATGATGAACACCTTCAATTAAGTGACAGAACTTAAAGTTCAGCAGTGAAATACTGTCATTTGACAGTATTTTCCTAAATTATTACGATCAAACTCCTTCAATTAAGTGACAGAACTTAAAGTTCAGCAGTGAAACACTGTTATTTCACAGGTTTTTCCTACATTTACGATGAAACACCTTCAATTAAGTGACATAACTTAAGTTCAGCAGTGAAACACTGTTATTTTACAGGTTTCCCCATAATTATTACAATCAAACTCCTTCAATTAAGTGACAGAACTTCGTTCAGCAGTGAAACGCTGTTATTTGGCAGGTTTTTCCTACATTTATGATGAAACACCTTCAATTAAGTGACATAACTTAAAGTTCAGCAGTGAAACACTGTTATTTCACAGGTTTTTCCTACATTTACGATGAAACACCTTCAATTAAGTGACATAACTTAAGTTCAGCAGTGAAACACTGTTATTCTACAGGTTTTTCCAAAATGATTACAATCAAACTCCTTCAATTAAGTGACAGAACACAAAGTTCAGCAGTGAATTTTTTTTTTACAGATATTTGCTATATATTCTCTGTATTTTTACAGCCCAACTGCTGTATACAAATTCAAAATTACATTCAAATTACCTATTATTTGAAATCCCTTTAAAAGTATCTGGACAAGACATTTTTCTTTTTTAAATGTCAATGCACATTAGGGAAAATGAATGATGTTCAAATAAAAGCCCAAGTTCTAATCTATCGGTTTTCATTTCATGTTTCAATCTGCTCCAGAGGCTGATATAAAAGGTTTTATTAACTGACAATTCTGAAAATCTTTCCAAAAAACCCTAATTGCATAGGTTTTAATAGGAGTTTTTAGCAGGCGTTTTATGTCTAAATGGGTTAAGTATTCATTTTGCATGGTCTCAGCTGCACTCCAGTTCAACAACCCACAAGCAAGCACTCTTCTCAGTATATTTGGAGTACATACAGTTGATATATACAGTTGATATACCTTGTAAAAGTCAGTACAGTTAATGTGTCAAAAGTAGAAATAAGCATTTAAAAGCTCTATTCTCCAATGTGGATGATAATCTGCCAATGGTGAAAAGGAAACGACTATATCTAGCATAATATTGTATAGTGCTGAGAGATGAGTCGGCGGTGGTGTCTCGAAGGAGAGCGGTATTTATTAGCACAACATTTTATATGGAAATCACAACATTTATATGGAATGTCACTGTAAACCAGTGTTCATTTTGGCAGCTATTTTCATTTTAGTTTTAGTCTTAGTAATGTGTCAAGTGCTCCTTTTTCGTTTATCATATTTAGTCATTTTCATTTATTTTTTTCGTTTAGTCAGTTTTAGTCAACTAAAATGTCTGAGCATTTTAGTAAACGGATGACATTTTTGTCTATTTTTAGTCAATGGAAAAAAACTTGGCAGAAGTCAGAAATAGTCAACATGGAACATATTCTGATTTAAATTGCGTATTTATTTTTTAACCTAGGGGAATCTGAGTCGGCGGCACAAGTAATAAACAGGAAGGGTGCAGCACTCACTGTCGATCTGTGAATGGAGAAATAACTTAATAAGACAGTCACATTATGTCTGGCCTTGCTCACCTGGCAGCGATTTATTTGAAAATATTAAATAACAGTAACAGCAGCCAGTGTAACAGTGTCAACAACACTAACAGGATACTGTGTTTTGTAAACAAACAAACACAGTAGTAGTTGAACTTGAGTAGATAATAGTACAGTACAATAGTGTATAGTACACACAGTAGCAATCTGATTGCAATCTGCTTGCATAAACATAAAATGATAAATCACATTTTGAGGTTGTTGTGTAAAGTGCCACATGGTGATGGAAGGTCTGGTTAGGGGTTAGATTTAGAGGTGGTCTAGGTTTGGTTAGGGGTTAGAGTTAGAGATGGTCTAGAGGTCTGGTTATGGCCTCTATTAACCAGACCTAGACCACCTCTGACTCTAACCCCTAACCAGACCAAGACCACCTCTCTGACTCTAACGCCTAACCAGACCTAGACCACCTAGGCTCTTACTCTAACGCCTAAGTTAAGTTTGGTGATGGTCATTGGTCAGTGCTGGGCTGCTGCTGGCAGCGGTTTATTCTATAACAACATGATACTGTAAACTAAACACAGTAGTACACACTGATTGTAATCTGCTTGCATAAAAACATACATTCTGAGGTCAGTGTACTGTTAAAGTGCCACATGGAAGAGGTCTGGTTAGTGGTTAGAGTTAGAGGTGGTCTAGGTCTGGTTAGGGGTTAGAGTTAGAGGTGGTCTAGGTCTGGTTATGGCCTCTATTAACCAGACCTAGACCACCTCTGACTCTAACCCCTAACCAGACCTAGACCACCTCTAACTCTAACCCCTAAGTTACGGTTGGTGATGATCAGTGCTGTATTCTATAACAGTGTAAACGTCCGTGCGGAACCAAAGTGCTCAACCATAATATACTATAATGTGTATATGTACTGTATATCACTTTATATACATGCCAACACTAATTTATTAATCATATTGTAAATAAGCTGTGTATACCAACTGTAGTGGCTATTTGTCAACAACAACTAATAAAAACTAAAAAGCCACTGAAGCACCAGGGCAGCGAATCTCACGCAGATCAGGAAGTCCATTGTCCAGACAGCATTTGACAGTTTTGTGGCATTTATTGTCTGTTAATCAAAGAATACAGAAAAATTATGTTTGATTCTATATGATCTCCTGACGCTGGTAAAAACCATATACCTTCCCTGATGCCCACTGTGCTATTGCCTCTAATTACCTAAATACACCCAGCTGTGCTTCCCAATTGCCCAGAACCCCTTCAAAGTAAAAGCATTTAGCTGCGACTCATAATAACTTAAATAATATGGCCGTAAACAAATTGATACTACAAAATCACATAACAAATAAATGTAAAAATAGTTAATAGCTCCCACAACCCGGCCCCTAATTGTGAGTCACAATTACCCTTATATATATATATAAAATGTAAGGGAGCTATTCTTTCTATTCAAGCGTCTTCTGTGTCTCCTTCTCTGCTGCCACTGAAAGAAAACAGATGGTAAGAAGACAGGATAGAAAGAGAGAATAGATAGAACAGGTATTATTATTATTCTGTGGCCTCCACCAGCAGGCAGATCTTTGTCACAGGTCTCTCCAAAACGCTGGTTTTAGTTTGGATGCACACAGACCGGACCAATCCTTTGTAGTCGGACTTGGTACTCAAAACTCGACCCATCTTCCAGGATCCTCTTGGAGCTGTAGCATCGGCAATAATGACAATATCTCCTGGGGAGAAGTTTCTTTTTGGAGCTGCCCATCTCTGTCTTTCCTGCATCACAAGTAAGTATTCGGATGTCCATCTCTTCCAAAACAGCTCTGCGATATACTGTACTTGCTTCCATTTTCTTCTGATGTACAGGTCACTCTTTTCAAAGAGTCCTGGGGGAAATATGGGTTTTCCTTTCAGCAGGAGAATATGGTTTGGGGTGAGGGCCTCAAGGTCATTAGGGTCATCAGACACTTTTGTGAGGGGTCTATCGTTTAGTATCGCCTCTACTTCACAAAACAGTGTCTGCAGGCCTTCATCATCCAAAACCTGCTGTCCAAGAACAGAGGTCAGTATACTCCTTACTGATCGAATGAGACGCTCCCAAACGCCACCTTGGTGTGAGGCTGTTGGCGTATTAAAGCTCCACTTAATTCCATCCTGAATTAAGGCATCCTGGATCCTTGCATTATTCAAAGCAGCAAGACTTTGCTTCAATTCTTTGTTTGCTCCAACAAAATTTGTGCCGTTATCAGATCTTAAATTTGACACAGGGCCTCTTCTGCATATGAATCTCCGCAAGGCGTTAATGCAAGAGTCTGTGTCAAGTGAATGTGCCACCTCCAGGTGTATTGCACGGCTGGTCAGACAAGTGAAAATCACTCCATACCTTTTTAGAAGGCTTCTTCCTCTTTTCACTTCTATGGGCCCAAAATAATCAACTCCCACTTTAGTAAAAGGAGCCTTGTCTGGCACAACTCGCTCTTCAGGCAGGTCTGCCATCTTCTGTTCCCCAAGTTTTCCTCTGTGCCGTCTACACACCATGCACTCTGTAATAGTCTTCCTTGCAGCTGAATTGGCATTGATTA
The DNA here is from genome assembly GCF_963971535.1 of Notolepis coatsorum. NCBI lineage: Eukaryota > Metazoa > Chordata > Actinopteri > Aulopiformes > Paralepididae > Notolepis > Notolepis coatsorum. Next base: position 164,034,812 of record NC_140169.1, on the reverse strand, counting down.
TCCAATACCTCTGTCGAAGTCTGTACAACATGTGGTTCCTCCCAGCGTGTCCTAGTTGTTGATGGATATGACGTAAAATGAGCTGGGAGACATGCAGGTCTTTGGAAAGAATGACAGGGTGCTTGGTTTCTGATGGTAATGCAGACCTGTTCAAACGACCACCAACTCTGAGGATGTTGTCCTCCAGTATGGGGTCTAGCTTGTACAGTGGGCTGTCCTTGGAGACGATATTTAAGCCATGTTTGAGGGAGGCAATTTCACTCTTGAACCTGTGTTTCTGAACAAAACAAATTATTGCCTTTTCTGCTTCATCACAATCGTCTGGAGTCAAATGTTTTCCACAGAGTGTGGCTTTGAAGATCTTGAGTTTCTGTTCAACTGTACTTTTCACTCCAGCATCTTTGTCATCTTCGGTAGCTTTAAGTTCCTTTCTTTTTTTACTCAGAAGCAACAGAAGTCCTTTAAGTTCAAGGAACCAGGCAACAGACGTTTTAAGCTTCTTCCAAGATGAGAAGTAGCTGATGAGATGGTCTGTTGGATTTTCTGAATCCTTAACAATGGCATTCACTGCCGCTTCTCTTTTGACCTCCGGGTCATCAATGGGAATCACTGAATCCATTTCCAGTGTAGGCCACTCATTTTCAGGCAAATACAGGAAATCTGGGCCTTTAATCCATTTTCCGTGTGTGAGAAATTCTTCAGCTCTCAATCCACGTGATGCTTCATCAGCAGGATTGACCTTGGAGCCCACATACTTCCACTGGTCAACATCTGTAGCTTCTCTGATTACAGTGACTCTGTTGGCAACAAACGTATGAAAACGTCTGGTTTCATTGGAGATGTATTTGATGACAGTCGTGCTATCGGTCCAAAACACTGACTTCTCCAGTGGCCACTGTAGTTCCCTTTGAAGCATGCCATCCATTCGGACAGCAAGGACTGCTGCTGTGAGTTCCAAACGAGGAATGGTGATGTGCTTCAGAGGTGCAACTCTGGCCTTTCCGGCAAGAAATGAAACATGCACCTTATCGTCTCTATCTTTATCCTTCAGTCTCAGGTACGATACTGTACCATAACCAGCTTCACTGGCATCAGCAAAATTATGAATTTGTGCTGTCACAGATGTTTCAAAGTTCAGGGTTTTGATACAGCGTTCCACCTTGAATACACTCATCCTTTGGAGGTCGCTCAGCCAATCAGACCACTGTTTGGAGAAGGAGGGGGAAATGTGTTCATCCCACTTCAGGTTTTGCCGGCAAAGCTCCTGCAACAGTAACTTGGCTGGCATTGTAAAAGGAGCCAAAAATCCTATAGGGTCATACAGAGAGCTGACCACCGACAAGATACCTCTCCTGGTTTGTGGGCGTGGCTGTAATGAAGTCCTAAAGCTGAACTGGTCGGACTCAACGCACCATTGCAGTCCAAGTGCTCTTTCCATAGGCAGGTGATCTTTGTCCAAATCCAGCTCTTTCATCTCTGCTGCTCTGATGTCACCTGGGATCGATGACAAAACATAACGGCTGGTTGTCACCCATTTTTGAAGGCTGAATCCTCCCTGACTACAGAGCAGAGTCAAATCCTTTACAAGCTTAATTGCATCTCCCTCCGAGGATGTAGACTTCAGGCAGTCGTCTACATAAAAGTTGTGATTGACTGTTTTGATCACTTCAGGAGGGAAGTGAGTTGCATTGTCCTCTGCAGTTCGCCTCAAGGCGTAATTGGCGCAACTGGGGGACGAAACAGCTCCAAACAAATGTACCCTCATTCGATATTCCCTTGGTTCCTGGTCAGTGTTGCCCTGAGGCCACCAAAGAAAGCGAAGAAAGTTCACATGTTTATCAGGCACCCGCACCTGATGAAACATGGCCTTGATGTCAGCCATGATTGCGACAGGCTCTTTCCTGAAGCGAATGAGGACCCCCATAAGAGTGTTGGTGAGATCGGGGCCCTGCAAGAGCTGACAGTTCAGAGATGTTCCTTTGAATGAGGCTCCACAGTCATATACAACCCTCAGATTTCCTTTGGTGGGGTGATGTACTCCATGGTGGGGAATGTACCACACTTTTCCCTCATCTTGTTCCAGCTGTTCAATGGGTACAACTTCAGCATAACCTTGAACCAGCATATCATTGATAAATGAGGTGTACTCCTCTTTAAACTTGATGTTCTTTTCAAATTTCCTTTTCAGGCCTTGAAGTCGCTGCTCTGCAACACAGCGATTATTTGGCAAGACCGGTTCCTCTTCTCTGAAAGGTAAGTCAATGTAATAATGTCCATCTTTCAACTCTGTTGTTCTTCTCATTATCTTCATGAATTGAATTTCCTCCCTTGACATTTCCAATGACCCCTCTGATGTTTTTTCATTAAAATCATGGTTGTATTGCTTCATGAGCATTTCTTCCAGATGTTCCACACATATTCGATTTGTTGTGACAACAGAGCAGCCAGTCTTAACTCTGCTGTTACTTCCACTCCTAAGTGGTCCATTTATGACCCAGCCGACTCTTGTTCTGACTGCATATGGTCCTTCACCTTGGCTGTTGATCAGCTCCCATGGTTCCATTACTTTTGCTGCATCAGTTCCGATGAGCAAATCCACATCTGCATTCAAGTCGTGCAGCTTTATGTTACTCAAGTAAGACCATTTTTCCACATCATCCTGACGTGGAATGTTCACACGTGACACTGGCATAGCTCTTTGGGTTAAGACATTGGGCAATTCAATAAAATCCTCCTTATCTATGCCAGACACTTCCAAGTGAGACAATACATTGGTGCTCACAATTTTCTCTTGCCCCATTGTTCGTAATAGAATATTGGCTGGCTTGCCACTTAGCCCCAGTCTCTTTGCCAGGTTATGAGTGCAAAAAGTACTGGAACCTCCGGGATCCAAGAATGCATATGTCTGCACAACTCTGTCAGTCACTTGGCTTTTCACTTGAACTGCAACAATCGAAAACACAGCATTGTCCTCATCTCCGGCCCCTATACGGCCACATGTTTGAGACTGAACAGATGTTACACTCAGATGGCTCACAGGCTCTTCTGCCTTATTAAAAGGTGTACTTATACCCTTCTGCTCAATGTGTAGGACTGATGGATGCTTTTGCTGACACACACTGCAATCCAATCGACTCCTGCAGTCTTTGCTTATGTGTCCCACTTTCAAGCAACCAAAACAAATTCCATGCTCCTTTATGAAATGGATTTTGTCCTTTTGTATCTTTAACTTAAACTGTGAGCATTTTTCAAGTGAGTGACTTGTTCGTTGGCAGAATAAACAGCATTTGATGTGACTTTGGGCAGAGAAGGACTTGATCTTATTATCCATGTACCTTTTGTTGTTTCCTTCTTTCATTGCAGTGACGCTGGTGGCAAAGGTGCTCCGTTTCCTTTGCCTTGGTTGACTGTCAATGGGGGGTTTGTTGCGGCTGGTACATTTTGAATCCTGAATATTTCCAAACAGTGGATCAGAGACAATTCTAACTTGTTTTTCAACAAAGTTCACAAGGTCAATAAATAGTGCTCTGCAACCACGTTGCTCCTGCAAATCACATGCGACGTTCCTCCATTTCTCCCTCAGCTTATAAGGAAGCTTCATCACAATGTTCCTGAGGTTTGATGGCATGTCCAACTCATTCATTTGCATGATTCTCTGTGTTAAATTAGAGCATTCTCGCAAGAACAGAGAAAATGATTGTAATGACTTTACATCTTCATCTTTAACCAGAGGCCAGCTATCAATTTTGTCCATATAAGCAGAAGCAATTTTGTATTCATTTCCAAAATGTTCAGCAAGCAGGGATTTAGCGCGTTGATATCCCTGAACAGAGGGTAGGTGCTGACAGCTTTTCACCAGGTCTCTTGGTTGTCCCCTGGTGTACTGCTCTAAAAAGTGTAAACAATCACTTGCATTGTCAGTTTTAACCTCAACACAATTTTCAAAGGATCTGATGAAGGAATGATACTGAAGAGGATCACCATCAAATATGGCTATATTTCTCACTGGTAGAGAAGATGCCAAATTTTGCTGTACCAACATTGTAGTGATGTCAGTTTGGCGTTGCATGATATTCACAATGTCATTTTGGGTGTCATTATTGCATGCCATATTCAGGGAGGATGCTCGTCCTGTCTGTTGAGCATCATGAACCACTTGTGTTGGTGCCTGAGTGTATAGTGGTCTGAGGTCCGTCTGTAATACTGCCATTTGTTTAGGCCTGACAGTCTGTGATGGTCCTTTGGGCCTTACAGTGACAGCCTGGGCCTCAGGATGAAATTCATTTTGCATGTTATTTCCCTGCGGGACAAATTGACCAGCTTGAGGATTGAGTTGGCCTGTCATTCTTTGAGCTATATTCTTGTCCAGATACGAGTTCATTCCATCCGACCTTTTAGAGTTACATTTTGAATTGGTTTCCAGCACATTGATTTTCGCATTGGCTGCAGCTAGGTCAGTTTCCAGAGCAAACTGTTCCTTTTCCTTCCTTAGTTCCTCCTGCTTTGCCCTCAGTTCCTCCTGCTTTGTTTCCAACTCATGTTTCCTTTTTAAGGCTTTCATCCGCTCTAGTAGTGATGCTTTGTCAGCCTCCGCCTTTAGCCTGGTAGACGCGGTGGATGATGTCTTTGATACACTGGAGTGTGGCTTTTGTTGCTTTTCATTTGTACATGAAATGTTAGAGGCACTGTCCTCAGGATTGATATCATCAATAGCAACACTTTGTTTAGATTGAGCCTCATCATCATCTTCATTTGTTTCAACAACATCATTAGTTTCATTGTCAATATTTGCATTCGATTCCACCTGAGGGTGCCCAGCAGCAGACAACCAAACCCTTACATCCTCTGTGAAATTACAAAATTTCATTATTGTTGCATTGAAACATGTATTTTGCCTTTTAACCTCTTCCTCAGGCAAATCCATATTTATGAAAGACTCATGCATGTCCTTAGCGTCCTCATAACAATTGATGAAGTTACTCAAATGAGCTTGCACATAGTTCACATTGTCAGTAGATTTCAGCAAGGTACGTATTGGTTCAATGTATTTCTTGGCCTGTTTGATTTTTGCAGACCTCTTTTCTTGGCATGTTTGCATGTAAAATGCCAACCCTTTTGCGGTAAACTTGATGCCCCGTTTTACAGAGGGCTTGGGCGGAGCAACATTCTCCACACTTGCAACGTTTGAACCAACCACAGGCGTTGTCTCATATGTCCCAACCAGCTGCTCCATACTGTCTGATTGGTTCATACAGCCAACTTCACGTCGGAGATTTATGAATGAATGTCTTTACAATGAAGTTCAACAACTCCCAATATTCATCAACATCATTTAGCGTCGCGAGACAATAATTCAGTCACTCCAATAAGTTTGCCTTTTTCCAATAAAGCTGACGGATTATTCTTCACATACCAACAATGATGTTGTTCTGTTCGAGTGCGACGTCCATTAGACCGTGTGGTCCTCCGTTCTCCGATCGTGTCTTTAACAGGTTGATCCAAGGCAATTCAAGCTTCATAAAAGTCACTGATCATAGTCTTCGATCTCCAGACCAAACGCTGGAACGCCAGCATCCATGTCCTCTGATGAATGATCCTCCGTTTGAGCGTGGTGTTTCCATGTCCAAAACGTCCAACGGCAAAAATCCAAAACAACGATAAAAAGTGTCCGCTTCAATAAGGAACGGTTTTTACTTTATGTAGTGGCTATTTGTCAACAACAACTAATAAAAACTAAAAAGCCACTGAAGCACCAGGGCAGCGAATCTCACGCAGATCAGGAAGTCCATTGTCCAGACAGCATTTGACAGTTTTGTGGCATTTATTGTCTGTTAATCAAAGAATACAGAAAAATTATGTTTGATTCTATATGATCTCCTGACGCTGGTAAAAACCATATACCTTCCCTGATGCCCACTGTGCTATTGCCTCTAATTACCTAAATACACCCAGCTGTGCTTCCCAATTGCCCAGAACCCCTTCAAAGTAAAAGCATTTAGCTGCGACTCATAATAACTTAAATAATATGGCCGTAAACAAATTGATACTACAAAATCACATAACAAATAAATGTAAAAATAGTTAATAGCTCCCACACCAACTATGGGGTGCTCTTTGCCATGTGTGTATGGATATATATATATATATATATATATATATATATATATATATATATATATATATATATATATATACATACACACACATACATATCCATGGCAAAGAGCACCCCAGTTGGTGTACAGCTTATTATTTATAATATGATACAGTATTTATGGGATAAATATATATGCGTGTGTGTATATGTGTATGTATACAGTATATACAGAACAATGCTATAAACATCATGTATGAATATGTATCATGTATGAATATGTGCAGGTATATATGTGTATAAAAAAAGGGAGTCTTCAGGCGTAGGCCCGGCAAGCTATATAGTACTTCTCCCTAGCCCTTTTCGGACAATGCTGCAACAGCAGCTGGTAAAACTTGCGATTTATGACCATTGTCATGTGTCCAATATAAAAATTAACTGAACTGAAAACAAGAATGTTATTCATCCTCTTTCTTCCAGTGCTGCTGTATCTTGTTTCGCTTCATTTTAGTCCTGATGGCTCTGGATTCTCTGTAATACACACAAACAGAAATACTATTTCAATCAACCTCATGGAGAAATAAAGAAGAAATTGCATCAGATTGATGTCCAAATCTTCAGAATTTGGACATGAGACCATTCTGATCTTGTGAGCTCACGTTTCACTGCCCACATCATTCTGGCAAATCTCCATAGAGAGAAGTTTGTAATCTACAAGACGAGGTGGTTTAGGTGTGACAACAGTGAGAAGCAACTGTTCCTTTCAAAACACCAATGGCGGAGGTTAGCGTAGATGCTGCTATTAACATTAGTTATATCTGAAATGAAATGAGTTTCTTAATTGGAAGAGCAAAGAACAGCACTGAAGGTTTTTTTTCCTGTGGAAACTGTATTCGCTTTACTCCCGACCTTGTGGTGGAAAGAATTAGATTTACCTGAATAGAGGTTGATCCGATCACCTGCCAAATAGTTTTGAAAAAAGGGACATGAAATAAATCACAAGTAATCAAATGAATTAACAGCAAACTCACCAGTCATTACAGCCACCAGTCATGCTCTGCTATCTTCGATATGAGTGACAGGACCTTGGGATTGACTGCGAGACACTTCTTATTGCCTTGTTTGTGGACTTTTGAGCCCTTGTCCGGATTTATCTTGAACATGCCTCTGTAGAGGAGTGGTACATAAAAGGATTGACATCGTTATCAAATGGTGTACATTTACACAATTCCGTTCATTCTCACATTGGTGGGCCTTGGCTGCATACCGTGATACTGCTATAGCCTATGTGTGTGCTGCTCTCAATGAATGTTTGAAAGAATGGGCTCTGTCACTCATGCGCTGCCTTCTGCACTGCATTGATTCACTCTCAAACTGCTACAAGGACTTTATGATTAAAAGTTCATTATGCTGGTAAATGAATAAAAAGATGAAAAAAATATACAATTACCTTTGAAGAAACTCCATTGTTGCACCCAGCTCTACAGGATACTCAATGTTGAGGGCATAATAGATCATGAACATGGCATTGACTGCTTCAGTGAACGTTGAGACTCCATCATTGACCACCACCTGGTCCACTGCTACCATGAAGACAGATGCAGTCAGTGGGCTTTGTCCTGTGAAGGTATGACAGACACACGCGCACACACACACACACAGAAAAATAGACAAAACTGAGCTGACAAGTTTTAACATTAGCCAAAATGCGGGCGGCTAGGTGGCGCAGTGGGCAAGGCGTTCGCCACCAATGCAGGAGATGCTGGGTTCGAGCCCAGCTCTCGGCGTTGCTACCAGCTTGGCTGGTTGTTCATACTAATACAATTGGCAGTATTAGGGGGTGGGAAGCTGGTGGGTGGGGATTGGACGTTGTGGACAGCGACTCCTACAGGTCGGTTGGTGCGCCTGCGCAGTAGAATCAGGAAGCAACGAGGGCGGCGTGTCTCTCCCACGCAGACCCTCGCCGCTGAGAGATCACGCTGTGCAGGTGAAAAGATGCGACGGCTGCCTCCTTGAGTACCGGAGGGGACACGTGATGCAAGGCTTCGTCCACATTGCAGCCGGCTTGTGGGAGGCATGGCCTAACAGCGTTCGAGACAGGGGAGGGTAGGGGGAAGGGTAGGGTAATTGGACAATACGAAATTGGGGACGGGAGAAAAATAGAAAAATGGGGAGAAAAAGTAGATAAAAAAAACATTTATTTTTCGATAATTCACCGCTGTCATGGGCAACGCGCAATAATGACCGCTGTCAGGGGCAACAGAGCGCTATTGACCAATCACAATCAAGCATTTTGATCGCAGTCACGAAAGCTAAGCATTACCATTATGCACAACTGCACTACATCAGTGCAATCTAGTCCACACACCTGCCGGGTGCCGGCGATGACAGAGGAGCCACAGAACAACTGAGTCTGCATTTGATCTCATCTTGTCGGTGGTGTAAAATGAATTAGGTATATTGTTAGTAAGTTAGCCATGTAATAAGCGGGATAATGTATAGCTATACTCTGTCAATGTCGCAAAATAATTGACCTTCACTGGGTTTAGAACACCTCGGCTGTGCCTCGGTGTTCCAGAACGCAGTGTCTGTCAATTATTTTGCGACAATGACAGAGTATAGCTATACATTATCCTTTACTTAACTTACCACACAGCAATATGCATGGGGTTGTGGGAAGATCCTGAGAGTTCACATCTGCTGCAAGACAGGTATCGTCAACATTTATGAGCATCTTGTTTTGGTCTTCTTTGAAGTGAGCTAAAAGCAGTAACACAGTCCCAACGGAGTCATCACAACCCGCAGCCTCGATTTGAGGTTGGAGTTTTCCTGCAACACTATCTCTTTCTGGGCGCAGAGACTTGAAAAATCCCAGGACTCTTTTGTATTTTTCATTCATGGCCTCTTGGAATTCTTCATTTATCTGGACCCCAGTCAGTTCATTGAAATGAGCCTTCAAGCCAGTTGTGTTGAAAAGATAGGGCCATTCTTTTTTCAAAGTCCGTGTGTCTTTCTCATCTAGGACATCTCTTCTCTGGGAGGCAAACGTGTTAGTCATCAATGCTTCTATTTTCTTCTCATCTTTCTCATTTTCCTCAAACATTTTATGTAGGTCCTCTTTCATCTTCCTCTGTGATTCGTCATTTGCAGCACGCAGTTGAGGTTCTGGGTTCACACATCCATAAGACATTTTGTTCCACTGTTTCTTGAAACTGATGTCCCAGTTATTGTCCAGTGCTGCTGTTCTCTTCTCATGGCTGATGGAGCACTCACTGGTGGAGGACAATGAGGACATCGGCAGACCTGGAATACAGTAAGCCATAATTAGCACAGATATGAGAGATTGGTTGTTTTGCCTCTGAGACAATATCATTTGTATTTTAAATGAAACAATGAACTATGAGGTAAAAGTTCAGAATGTCTGCTTTCAATTCATGTGTTGTTTTTTAACATACATTGAACCATTTTAGAATAGTGCCATTCTGTATGACAGGTGTTTCTTTTTTTTTAAACACATTTACATAGTCAGTAAGAACAGTTTTGGGCCGACCATTTACCAATTGAATTCAACATCCCAAACAGTATACATGGTAAATGTACGCACATTTATTTGTGATGGGGCATAGTCTTGGCGTGAACGGAGGTGACAAGGAGCTTGTAGGCGAGCTTAGGCAGGAGTCAAACAGCGCATCCGCATCTCTGTCTGGAGTGTTGTTGGGAAAGTCTGTAGAGGGGTCCAAAATGGTAGTGAATGATAACGTTATTTTCAAAACAGGCACAGAGGAGTATTATCATATTGTTTGGACCACCACCTCTGCAAGTACACTACTCAGTGCGACCATGGTTGGATGTTAACAGTGAAGACGGCAACAAATTGAGCCCACAATATGAAACTCAAATTTGAAGCTTAAATCAGTGTATTTAAGGGGGGTAGGCTCCCAGATTTCTATGTACTTTTTATTATAATCTCTGCATTTGTCATAATGTCTCGATGGTAATCAATAGATTATGATGATAGGTGCATTCTGGTTCGGCTTCTGACGCACAACTAGGCCGTCCAATTAAACCTGCTGGTTTGAGTTTTGATTGGGTGGAGGTAAATCTTCCCCTGACCCCTTATCCATTATGGATTTTGATTTGACATCATAATTTATTGATTACCATCGAGACATGACAAATGCAGAGGTTATAACAAAAAAAAAGTACACAGTACATTTCACAGAGTAAATTCTACTCAAACTGAGTACATTTGACTCAAACTGAGTAAGATTTTACCCAAACCAGTTTGAGTAAAATGTACTCAGTTTGAGTACAATTTACTCAGTTTGAGTAAAATTTACTCTGTGAAATGTACTGTGTATATCTGGGAGCCTACCCCCCCCCCCCCCCCCTTAATAGGAGAACCCATTAGAACCCTAATACTTGAACTCATTCCATGTGTACCTCATTAAGGCAGCAGCTAATTATGTAATGAGCACAGTGCAATCTCTTTTCTGGTCGTAACAGACCTCTCAAGTATTGTCATTTGAAAGGAAAGTGTGCACAATGGTTTTACTTACTGCTGCTAGAAGAAAAAATGCCTGAACTGGCAGGAAAGGCTGTAGACGGGCTACTGGAATCTTCTTCCCATTCTCTGCGGTTGTAACCTAAAGATAGATACTTTATTAATCCCATTTTGTTAAACAAAAGTCAGTTTGACATACACTCTACTATATAAAAATTAAGACATGCTCAAATAGAGTGACAGTCAATGTTTCACTTACGCTTGGCATGAGCAAGTAACTTTCTGTATTGCACCGGCTTCAGTACACCTTCAAGTTCATGCGGTTGCAAAAACTGTAGATCGTCCACACTAGTCACTCCGAGGCCGTCAAGTAAATCCAGTAGTAAAGGTTGTAGTCCAGAGCCTGGAAGCACGGCATTTATGTAACTGGCCAGGTCACCCATGACTACAAAGAAAGATAAACACAGCTTGAGCCCAGATTTAGCTAAAAGCTAGCAGGTGAAAAGATGCGACAGGCTGCCTCCACATGTATCAGAGGGGACATGTGATGCAAGGCTTCGATCCTCCCTACAACCGACCAGTGGGGGGCATATGCAAGCAACAATCAGGACAGGGGAGGGAGAATTGGCACAAGAGGTAAATTGGGATGGGGAGAAAAATCACAGAAAAGGCAGAAAAAGTAGATAAAAAAAGAAAAAAAAAAAAAAAACAGTAATGAAAGCTGTTTAGGATGGTAGTTCAATGCTAAATAAATACGGCTGTTTTTATTGGCTCACCTGGGGTGCCATTGGCTGAGGGGCACAGCTGTTTGATGCCAGCTCCTCCTTGCAGTGTGTGGAAGTGTGTGAAGACACTGAACGCCCAACTGCTGACACCTATCCTGCCACTTTGCCTGAGTCTGTCTTCAGTGTGTGTGTGTGTGTGTGTGTGTGTGTGTGTGTGTGTGTGTGTGTGTGTGTGTGTGTGTGTGTGTGTATGAGAATGATTTGGATGCCTATACTACATGTTATATATGCCTCGTGCAGCAATTTAGAATTTAGAATGTATGTACCCAATCAATTATGAATCGAATCATTACTCCCAAGAATCAAGATCAAATATAACTGAGATTCCCATCCCCTCCCCAACTAATCAGCCACCCCATATATCGTCAGTAGCGAATTCAGTAAGCTACTGATCCAGAACACTGTGTTTAAGGGACAGGACTGTCATTCCACATAGACTATATGCAGCTAGTGGATAAAAGTCCAAACACTGTTCAGCATTGATGCAAACCATTTGTCTAGCTGCTTCTCCAAGGTTATAGAGGCCATACTCTGCCAGATAGGATGACGAGTGTGGTATCACCAGGAAGTACACACACTTGTTTTCCTTCATCAGAATGAGCTCAATTTGTCCAAATTCCACTGACTCTTCATTCTTAATGCATAGAAAATAGCCTTTCCTATACAGGGTACCCTTCCACTGCACTTCTGTGGACACCAACTCAGGATGTGGGAGCGAGCTTGCTTTAACCGCATCACGCACTTGGTCACTGTACAAGTCAGTGTGGTAAGGAAACATGTTTTTTACTTGCAAAGTTGCAGGAAAGAAAGAGCTGGAGTTCAGATATGACTGAAGCAGCTGATGATTGTTTGCAAGTGTCTTACACACATTTTTGAAGTTCTGTGTCCTCCTTATGCATCTTTTGAAGTATGAGTGTTTGCTCTCAAACCTCATCGTCCACAACCGTATGAGTGGACCAAGTTTCATGATCAAAGAGGGATAGTGGACGAGGTAGTGATGTTTTGGTTTGAGTTTCTCTGTGGGAAATAGTTGTTTCCTTGTTTCAAGATAATCTTGAATCTGAACATTGAGGAAACAGATTTGAGGTACAGATATCTTGGGCGCACACACCAACTCACAAAGCTCTTTCAGCAAGATCAGTAACTGCCACACTGGATCCTTAGTATCCGACATCTTATCCCCAATAATCACTGGTAGAAGTCTCAAAAGACACCAATTCTCAGCCGCCTGACCACCAATCTTCATACCACTTATACTTACTTCACAAGGAGCAGAACCAGCATCAGAACCCACATATTTGAACTGTGCGATTCGTCGGTTCAGCTGTGTGTATGTGAACCATTTCTTCACCTTTACAAAATACCTCAAGTAAAGGGTAAGGTCATAGGCTACTACACCTTCAAACAAGTCATGGCCTATGCATGGTGGGAGCCCTGGCTGGCATACATGGAAATACTTAAGAGAGTTGAAAACAGAGTCAAACTTGAGTCCCTTTACATGTGTTGCCTCAGAGTCCTGTAGGTCTCAACTGTTCTTACCGGAAACCGGTCTGTCGGGTTGTCCATTTTATTTGTAGGCACTAAGCAATACCTGCAGCAGTGACTAGCAGTACTGAAATTCTCAGTAAAGCCACCGATCGAGTGAGAGCCTAAATTGTCCCCCAGAATACATACGACTGTTGCCCGCACCACCTGGCCAGATGAAGTGACCAGTCCATGCCTCTCAAGTTCTCTAATATCTGACAGCATCCGTGCAAACAACTTTTCATGTGCAAAGTACTTAAAGTACCTCTCAGGACACAGAAGCAAAAGCTGCAAGTTGTCAACACTAGAACGATAGATTGCCTCGAAGTTGGCAAGTGTAAAGTAAACTCCTACAATTTTGTGCTTCTTCTTTGATGATCCAAGAGGGTTCACTACCTCAAATGCATCCTGGTACAAGATAAGCTTTAAGCTTATACCTGGCTCCATGAATAAGTCATTGGACTTGAAAACGGATCCATCGCAAATATCAGTGAACACATTAGTAGAAGCAGCATTATTTTGTGGCTTCACACACTGTTGCCACACAACTGGGTCTTTTAACATGGATCGTAAAGTATCCTGAAGTGGAATATATTGTGCATAGCACTCCCTTCTATTCTCGTCTGTGCCAAGATAAATAGCCTGTGGGTGCACATATGAAAAGTTCTTTTGGAAGAACATCTTTCTTCTGTTCCCAGTGGAAAGGTGAGAGCTGCACAGCGAATGCAAATCTGCTTCTCCCAAAATACTCAAAACACTGTCAATATCAGTCTCAGACAAGTTTGTTTTAGCTCCCATTAACTTTTTGAATTCCTTCTTAGTGTACCGATGACACGTATCATTCAAACTGTCAATTTCTTCAACAATAATCTGTATTGTTGATGATGGAATGAGGCATTTAGCCTGCAGACGCATGTAAAAAAGGCATAGATTTTTTTGATACAGGGCTCTCATTTCAGTGTCATCTGGCATGTCGTCAGATGAACTTGCTACATGACTTTCATCTAAATCCCTTTGCACCTCAGCGGAATCCTGAGTAGACTGCGATTGTGTAGGGCCAGGGGTTACAAACAACTCTGTTTGATTCATATGCAACCGTGCGTATGATGATTGAATGATGATTTTACTTTATAGGTTTTGTCACAATTTGCAAATGGACATTTTACTGTCTCTTTTTTCAATATATGCAATTTCAGATGTGCAATGACATCCCTGAGATTAGTATATTGCTCCTGACAACTTGCGGCCTCGCATTTGAATGAACATCCTATATAATTTCTTTGTGAAGCAGAGATGGTCCTGTGGTCACGGTACATATGTGTTTTCAAAGCAGTATACTTCAGAAACTGATGTTTGCAGTCAGCCACACCACAAGGGAATTGCTTGTTTGCTTAATGTCTATGAAGTAACTGATGGTCAACATAACGTTTAAGCGATTTGAATGACAGGCCACAGGACTTACATTTACATGTATGACCAGGCATTTTTCAGAAGTTAAGTATTCCCTCAAATCTCATGTTACATCTAACAATTCCAGGAAGTTCTGTGTGTGTGCATGTGTATATAACCTGTCCTAAATCTGCAGATAGGCTAAATGTTGCAACTGATGAAGCGGAACTGCAATCCAAACTGTTGAGACAAAATAAGTGGAAGTGAAGCACAAATGAACTTCAAAAAAGGTTATTTCTAGTGCCGTCAGGCAATTAAAAAAATGAATCTAATTAATCGCATTTTAACCGCATAACCATTTTAGGCCTGATATTTTATATTCTATAATCATATTTCAAATTGCATGCGTCCGGATGGCAGAATTCAGTACTGTATCTACAAAACCTTCTGTTGTATTTTTGTTCAATAAACAATGTGGACTAGGCCAACAGTGACTTTCATGAAGAATGGGGAAAAAAAGTATTGAAATTGACCCAGTTTTAGCGTTTTTATCAAACATTTTGTCTGCCCAACACAATCACAGCACGTGCATATTTTAATCAATGGTTCATATGTAATCGAAATGATCGTCACAACAGGTGCAGGGCAACAGGGGGCGCTGAGAGTCACACACAGCTAGTGGCAGGCACTGATATATGCTTGCTACTACTAGCCGAATGAAAATGTATCTGTTTCACCTAACACTATTGCTCCGTGATTATAGCCACCCATCTCTAAAGCCACCACCCATCTCTAAAGCCACAACCACGTTACCATATTTGTAATAATGTAAATCATTGTGTCGTTGTACACATATTGTGTTTATAACGTTAGTAGCTAACATAGCTTAGCTTGGTAGCTATTGTGCTAACAAAATATCCCGACATCCGGCTCGCTGGCCGGCATGAACGGCCGACCCAAAATGGTTCTCTCCTCTCTGTACACCCCGTCCCCACGGGTACCCTGCCGGGGGGCCATGGACGCGACAACGGCGACAATGGTGGCAGCCTGTAGGGCATAGATATCTATAATAGAATATAGATGTCTATGCTATAGGGTGCTCGAGCCCGTAAAGGCTAGTGGTTCACGATAGCTATGAGCTAACAACGGCCGCCGCTGTTGTCGCGTCCACAAGCTCCTCCGCAGGACACCCGCGAGGACGGGGGCACACAAAGAGGAGAGAACCATAGGCTAACGTCAGTGTAGTGGTCCTGACTGTAGGCAGCAGGGACGGCGGAGCTATATACTATATAGGCTAACTGTGATGCACCTAGTGGGCCACCATTGAACTAGTACTATGACCCGGACGGGCAAGGCATTTCCTGAAGTGACGTCACGGCCGTGCTAGCTTTTAGATTTGGCTCATTAATATGCACCTGGCTGTAGTGACGTCGGCGTTTGATAAGCTTTTTTGATTCGCACGTGCATGTTATTTGTGCGTGGACCATTTTAACTCTTTCAGAGTGGCATTTCCGGTGTCAAATGGAAACAAATAAATAATGAAATTATATACCAATAAACTACCCATAATTGATCAGTAGGGTTTAACCTGGAGGTTGGGCTTTAATCATCTTTAGGATAGAGGGGGGTATCATGCACCCCCCGGAAATATACTTCTAACCAGTGTTTCTAGATTTGAAAAAAATTATAGGCTTATGTTAACAAGTTGTCAGAGTGTCCCATGTATCATTTATATGCAAATTAAGGACATGATTATCAAAAAACCGCAAACAAATCTGTTTAATATATCTCAGCCAATATTGCAGATAACTGAACCAATTTGGACAAGTCAATCAGGGCAAGCTTATTTGACGCATATCTCGCCTAGAAAGGCTTTCGAAATAGTGAAATGCCATTTGATGGTAGAAATTCGTTTGTTTTCACTCATAAGATGGCGGCGGTCATAAGATGGCGGCGGTCTCGTAACAATAACCTGCAAACCATCCACATGGTACATACATGTACATAGGCTATACTATAGGTGGCAGTGAGATCCTGCTGTAACAACCTCTGTGGAAATATTATCACATTTAAAAAAAGATAAAATCTCCTAACACTTGGTTATAAGTTTAACCTTAACCTAAACAAACGTATTGCTGAAAATATACACTCTATGACTGCTGTGACTCACTGCAGAGAACTCTTTCATGGCAAATAAGTAATCTGGTCTTTCCAAAGACATGCGGGACACGTGTGCACGAATACACCTTAAATGATTTTCGAATATAATGCAGCGTTTTGTTCATATTGATTCTACCAAGTGTATACTTTTTATTTCTGAATTTCCCATTCTTAATTCTTACATGTGTGCATGAACACATTCATTGCTTTAGCTGCTTTGCACGAACAAACATGTACGCTAGCATATTGTTACGGTAAAATACGTGGAAATGTACATTTTAAGACAAGACGACAGTCGCAGATTTCTATTATATAATGACTATTTGAAAACAATGACTTAATATAAATGTCTTACTGGGTCTTGCTGCTGTTCCTGTTTTTCAGGGCGGAATTTTTTTTTTTTTTGTGTGATGAGGATTTATATAGAACCTCCCATGCGCAGAACAGCTTGCATAGGTATCTGTGTCTTTTGCCGGTAGCTAAATGACAATGTAATTATAATGTGATTGATTGATTGATTGATTGATTGATTGATTGATTGATTGATTGATTGATTGATTTAAAAGTGTATTAACAGATTGCAGAATGGGTACAGTGCAGTACAGCTCAATACATACAATTGTTAAGGGGATGCAGACCAGAGAAAGGGGGGGGGGGGACAACTGGGTTAGGAAATGTTTCAACTAATTCAGAATGCAGCGGCCCGCCTGATCTCAAACCTACCGAAGTCGGCCCATGTCACCCCACTTCTTAGGGACCTGCACTGGCTCCCCATTGCTGCACGAATCCGCTTCAAGGCCCTCGACCTAGCATACCGTGCGGCAAAGGGAACCGCTCCCGCCTACCTCCGGTCAATGGTTTCTAACTACACACCCTCAAGACCCCTACGCTCTGCATCTTCTGGCCACCTCAGACCTACTCCTATCCAAGCTCCGGGAGGGTCATCAAAGAGAAGTCGCCTATTCTCAGTCCTTGCCCCACAATGGTGGAATGAACTATACCCACCCCAGTTAGGACAGCCGAAACACGTCCAATCTTTCGCCGTCGACTAAAGACGCACTTCTTCAACCATTAGCTGAATAAAAAAAAAAAAAATCTAACCCTAACTAACCGTACTGTCATGCACTTGTCCTAATAAACTAACCAGCACTCAACACTTTGATGAACATTGTTGCTCAGCTTGTGCCCTTCCTGATGGCTTGTCGTACAGAACATGTAAGTCGCTTTGGATAAAAGCGTCAGCTAAATGACTAAATGTAAATGTAAATGTAAATTTGTAGGGGCCATGTTTCGAATTGCAGTATCCCGTATAGGTGTTCTTTGAGGGTGTTTTTGAAAGTGGGTAGTGATTCACATTCCTTTACAGCTTTGGGTAGGGCGTTCCACATTGATGTGGCATAATTGCGAAATGTGTTTAGTTCATTGTTTGAGCCGAATCTGGGTTTAACATGATTTGTTGAGCTTCCTCTATAGTGGTTGTGGTATTCACTGACCTTTGGGAAGTATTTTGACATGTACATGGGTACCTTAGTCGTATAGTGTATCTTGTAGACCAGGCCCATTGCAAGTTGCTGTACTCTGTCGTCTACTCTAAGCCATCCTAGGTTGTCAAAGTGGGCAGGGGTGAGGTGGGTTCTGGGGGTAAGGTCAAGTAGTAGTCTGACCAGTTTGTTTTGTGATGTTTGTAATTTAGATTTAAGCGCCTATGAGGTGCTTTGGTACCATGAGGTGCACGCATAGTCGTAGTATATTGAATGAGGGCTCCTGCCAGAGTCTTCAGGGTATTCTTGTTTCTTGAGAGGAGATCCGGTACAAGAATCTAGTTCGTTGGTTGACTTTTTTTATTACATTGGATGCCATTTTGTCACAGGAAAGATTTGCCTCTAGGATGGAACCCAGGTAGGTAATTTCGTCTTTCCTTGTGACAATATTGTCACCCATGCACTGCAACTGAGAAGCCGTCGGTCTTGCTGAGTTTGTTATTTGAACCGAAGAGAATGGACTCTGTTTTGCCCATGTGTAATGATAGTTTGTTATCAGTGAGCCATATGCAGATTTTGCCTATATAGTTCCGAGCTGAGGGTTTTTTCAACCTGCAACTTGTTCTTGTCAGAGACCAGCATGGCTGAGTCGTCCGCAAACAGGAACAAGTTGCAGTCACAGGCTGACGACATGTCATTTGCATAAATTAGGAAGAGTAGCGGTCCTAGTATGCTTCCTTGTGGAACACCACAGCTCACTGTGAGGGGGGGGGGATAGAGTATACCGTTTACCTCTACCATCTGTTCTCTCCCCTCCAGGTAGGATTGCATCCAGCTCACTGATAAGCTATCAAAATCAATTGCTTTTAGCTTGTCAATCAGAATGGAGTGATTGACAGTATCGAAGGCCTTTTGTAGGTCCAGCATGACCATGCCGCAGTATTTGCCCGCGTCCACCTCTTGTTTGATGTGGTCGTTCAAATAGAGGAGGCATGTGTCAGGGAGCAGCTAGCTATATAGCTTAGCACAAGGGCTGGAAGCAGTAGGGAGCAGCTAGCTATATAGCTTAGCACAAGGGCTGGAAGCAGTATAGGGACCAGCTAGCCTATAGCTTAGCACAAGGGCTGGAAGCAGTAGGGAGCAGCTAGCTATATAGCTTAGCACAAGGGCTGGAAGCAGTAGGGAGCAGCTAGCTATAGCTTAGCACAAGGGCTGGAAGCAGTATAGGGACCAGCTAGCCTATAGCTTAGCACAAGGGCTGGAAGCAGTAGGGAGCAGCTAGCTATAGCTTAGCACAAGGGCTGGAAGCAGTATAGGGACCAGCTAGCTATAGCTTAGCACAAGGGCTGGAAGCAGTATAGGGACCAGCTAGCCTATAGCTTAGCACAAGGGCTGGAAGCAGTAGGGAGCAGCTAGCTATAGCTTAGCACAAGGGCTGGAAGCAGTATAGGGACCAGCTAGCCTATAGCTTAGCACAAGGGCTGGAAGCAGTAGGGAGCAGCTAGCTATATAGCTTAGCACAAGGGCTGGAAGCAGTAGGGAGCAGCTAGCTATAGCTTATCACAAGGGCTGGAAGCAAGCAACTAGCCTATAGTTTAGCACAAGGACTGGAAGTAGGGAGCAGCTAGCGCTCTGTAAAAAAATTAACTCTGACGCACAGAGATGAAATTGATATCCATCTTCTAGTTTGACTCTGGGGAAGATGGCAAATAAACATATTTTCGGAGTGTTCCAGTAAGCCTCACGAAAAACACCTCGAGTCTTGTCACACAGTGATGCACGTCGGGTTGAAACGTCAGACTTTCTGTCCTCGTGTCAACCCAGCCTGAATTTGGTGGTACAATGACTCACTTTGTCAATTTACATGAGACGTTTCTCAAACCCACGGGTCACGGATGGTGAAGGACGAGAGGCCTTGGAATGAAGAAGGGAGCCTGTAGCAGAGACGCCACTGCCAGAACGTCTCTTTCTTTCCTCTCTCCCTTCTTATAGGAGATCTGGGAAGATGCTTATCAGAGGGGGAAATGGCTGATTTGAGCATGCCGTTCTGCCGAGGCCTTGGAACTCATTCACATACAGAACACACACACACACACACACACACACATACACACACCCTCGCACACCCCGTCCCCAACCCCTGTGACATAAACTCCCGCACTTCTCCATTACAACAATAAGTCAAGTCAAGTCAAGTCAAGAGTTTTATTTGTCACGGCATACGAGTATACAATGAAATGCGGGTGGTCTTGCCCGCAACGATGTGCAATACAGTGGTACAACATATAATAGAATCCAATACAAAAAACATTGTGCAATAAACAGGTAACAGGCAACATGGTGTGACATCTCGGCATTTGTACATAGTTATTTACAGAGTATATAGGACATGCTAGGTAGCTTTGGTAGTGCAATACACTGTTACTGTTGCTAATACTAAAGTGGCCTTTCCTTTTGGCAATAAGTGTGGGTGTGTGCGGCATGAGTGTGTGCCCGCTCATGTTAAAGTGTCAAAGTGGCTGCTAGTGTGTGAGCGTGCACATCGTGCGTGTCGTGTGTGTGCTCATGTGTGCTTATGTGTGGATAGTTCAGTGTTCTGTGGTACTCAATGTTCATTGTTCAAGACTCTGATGGCCTGCATGGGGGAAGAAGCTGAGCCTAAGCCTCTCTGTCCTATAGTAGCTGGGGTTCGCAGGCGTCTGCCTGACCTCAGCAGCTGAAACAGGCTGTTATTGGGGTGGTGGGGGTCTTTCATTATTCTGCAGGCTCTGGATTTGCACCTCTTGTTGTATAGAACCTGCAGGGGAGGTAGTGCAATACCCGTGGTACGCTCGGCTGAGCGCACCACTCTCTGTAGGGCCTTCTTGTCCTGTGCCGTGCTGTTTCCATACCAGGCAGTGATGTTTCCAGTCAAGATGCTCTCTACAGCTCCTGAGTAGAAGGACTGGAGTATCTTCCCCGATACTCTGAACTTCCTTAACTGTCTCAGGTGGTAGAGGCGCTGTTTCGCCTTCTTTACTACTGTGTCTATGTGTGTTGACCATGTCAGATCCTCTGAGATGTGGACCCCCAGGTACTTAAAGCTGCTCACCCTGTCCACGGTAGCCCCGTTAATCATCAGTGGTGTGTGTGTCTCCTGCTGTCCTCTCCTATAATCCATGATCAGCTCCTTGGTTTTTACCAATGTTCAGGAGCAGGCTGTTGTCCTGGCACCAGCGTTCCAGTACCTCAACCTCCTCCCGGTAGGCCTTCTCGTCGTTGTCCGAGATCAGCCCCACCACCACCGTGTCATCTGCGAACTTCACTATGGAGTTGGAGCTGAACTTGGCCACACAATCGTGTGTGTAGAGTGAGTACAGCAGGGGGCTCAGAACACAGCCCTGGGGGGACCCGATGCTCAGGGTGATGGTGTTGGAGGTCTGACCCCCCACCCTGACCGCCTGGGGTCTTTCACTCAGAAAGTCCAGTACCCAGGCGCTCAGGGCGGAGCTCAGACCCAGCTCGATCAGCTTGTCCACCAGTCTGGTGGGGACTATGGTGTTGAACGCTGAGCTGTATGAACAACAGTCTCACATAGCCCCCCTTCTTTTTTTTTTTTTTTTTTTTTTTTTTTTTGGTCTTTTTCCCCCTCCATTTTCCGCGATTTTCTCCCATCCCAATGTTAGTCGTATGCCAATTCCCAGTCCCTTCCTGGTCGCTGCGCACTTACCCCCCACAGTCAGATCATCTGGGAGAGTGGAGGCTACCACGTGCTTCCTCCGACACACGTCCAGCCAATCACCGCTTCTTTTCACCTGGCAGCGCGGATTCTCATTGAGAGGGCGTAGCGTGTGGGAGGACCACACTATCCCCCTCACGTCCAATCCGCGCTTAGCAGGCGCCCCGACCGAACTGTAGGAGTCGCTGTTTACAACGACCCGGACCTACCCCGCCAGCTTCTCCCACCCTCTGATACAGCCAATTGTATCAGTGCAGACGGCCAGCCAAGCTGGTGACAACCCCGGAGCTGTGAGCTGGATTCGAACAGGCAAATCCAGCTCAGCTCCGGGGCTGGTGACGAACGCAATCTCCGCTCGGCCACCTAACCGCCTTTATATAGCCCCCCTTCTGACGGTCAAGGTGAGAGAGGGTGCTGTGCAGTACCTGGGAGACCGCGTCGTCAGTGGACCTGTTTGTCCTGTATCCAAATTGCATAGGGTCCATATCACTGGGGAGGGAGGCACAAATGTGGTCCTTGACCAGCCTCTCGAAACATTTCATGACCACAGAGGTGAGTGCCACCGGTCTGTAGTAATAACTGTGAATTGAACTTGCATTGCTGCACTATAGTCCATCCGTTGCAAGTCAACGCCCCCCCCCCCCCCCCTCCATCCATTAACTCAACTGGACTGTCACTGTAATATTTATGTACAGTTGTACAGTGTCCCCCACCCACCCCTCCTACCCAACCCCCCCACCCACCCAACCACCTCCAATGTACAGTCAGATTGGTTATTTTTGGTTGAGGTTGAAAAAGCTATGTTGATTCAATATTTAATTACAGATACCATTTCAACATTTGAAAAACTGTCGTTGAATCAATTTAGTAGATTCCCCCTCCCCTCCTCCCCCTCCCCTCCCCTTCGAGAGGGTATAGTCCTAAGCAGTGATGCCGGTAACGCGTTACTAAGTAACGCGTTATTGTAATCTGATTACTTTCCCCCGAAAATAGTAATCTAACGCGTTAATCTTTAAAAGCCAGTAATCTGATTGCAGTTACTTGTCCAAGTGGCTGTGCGTTACTATTTCGTTACTATCTCATCATAAATTCATAATGCAGGCGGAATGCAGTATTTTATTTCGTTTTCGACAGTCAAAAATACATTTTGTGCTGTTTTTCTTTTGGGAGTGACGTAGTGTGGCAGTGAAAGGGTTACACAAGAATGTGTCCTGCGGCGTGACTGGACACTCTGTCTGTGAGTGACTCTGCTTTGGTACAATCACATTCCCCATCCACAGTCTGCGAATCAGAGGCAGAGTAGGGCGGGTCTTCACAGCACGTCATGTGACATATGCGCCAATCGTGTGACAGCAGGGCTCCGTCGTCGGAGAATTCCACCCCAAAACGCTTGGCAAAATTAAAAGTGAGTTTCTGTTCAGACTTCCATCCCAAAAACGCTTGTCTAAACGGGGCCTCAGTCACTACTTCACGTTCATATGCGGAGGAAACAAAATACTGTCTACCGCTAAAAACAGCACATCCAATTGCATTGAAAGCATCTGGAATCACAACACTAGCCGACAGCAAAAGAGAGAGATTGTTTCTTTCCCTTTTGATTAATGTATATTTGATGGTGGCAGAGCAAAAGCTCTTATTTGCCAGATTTACAGTTAATTTACATGTTAAAGAGAGACTGATTGTATGTTTATAGAGAGACATTTATAAAAACAATTTAATAGTTACAGTTGATATAATTGAATAGTTCAGCCTGCATTTGTTAGATGTGAATGGATACACTGGTTTTGTAAAACCACTGGCTGGCTGCTCTAATGCTGTGAGCATCATAGACTGTTGCTTTACCATACTTGATGGTACAGAAGCTGAAGCACTAGTTTAACAATTTACGTTATGTGCAGAGAAACAAGTTAAAAACAATTTATGCACTTTCAATAAAGCGTTTAAAAAAAACGGTTGGGGGAACGACGACGACTTCGTAACCTAGTTACTTTCAAAGTAACTAAGTTACTCTGATAATCAAGTAATCAGTAAAGTAACTTGGATTACTTTTTAAAGGAGTAATCAGTAATCAGTAATCGGATTACTTTTACAAGTAATCTGTGGCATCACTGGTCCTAAGCAACTCGCGAGACCTAGAAGATCTCACGGGACTTGAGGTATTCAAACGTAACTTTGGCGCGATGGATGGTGTCTTCACTGACTGGCTTGACAAATAGTCTGAGCCAAACTCCTTGGTAAGTCATTGACAATATTATGTATTATGCCATTCACATACCATAATCTTGCTGTCATCGTTTGACTACATGCTACTTTGTGAATTATTACCGTGGTGGCAACTAGTAGGCTAGAACGAAGCTTGTTAGCATTATTAGCTAACATGCTAGATGGTATACTTAACTGGTAAGTGAGTTCTTATGGGAATAGTATGATTCCGTTCAGATACCATCACCGGGCTGTTATCGTTTGACTAAATGTTATCTCTGTGCCGTGGCAAATAGTTTGGAGCTTGTTTGAGCAAATAGTGATGCATATTATTATAGCTACTAACGTTAGCTAGCTAGCATGCTAGCTAACATTACACTCTTAAAAAAAATGTATTTTTACGGGACTTTCAATGTATTATTTTACAGATTACTTTTGTTTTTCTACTTTAAGTGTAAATCCCATAAAAATACAGGAAATTCCATAAAAATACAGTAAATAACCTTTAATACAAATATTAACCATTAAATAAAGGTTGTAATCTGTAGATTGATTTAATAAGAAATTATCTTTTTTTTACAGGATTATTCCATTGCTTAATTGTCTTGAATGTTAAATTACATGTAAAACACCTAGAATATACATCATTTTACTGTATGTGAAAATAAGGCAACTTTCTGTTTTTTTGCTGTTAAACTTTAAATGTAATGTTAAATAATGTTAAAAAAGAGAATAATATAATTAAAAAACAGTAAAAACCTTCAGTTATTCTACAGGTAATTATTTTTAAATACATGTATTTGCTTAATTGTGTTGAATGTTAAATTACATTGAATTGTATGTAAAAACACATAAGATACTCATCATTTTACTGAATGTGAAAATAAGGCAACTTTCAGTATTTAAAAAAAATACGATCAAACTCCTTCAATAAAGTGACAGAACTTAAAGTTCAGCAGTGAAACACTGTTATTTCACAGGTTTTTCCTACATTTATGATGAAACACCTTCAATTAAGTGACATAACTAAAAGTTCAGCAGTGAAATACTGTCATTTGACAGTATTTTCCTAAATTATTACGATCAAACTCTTCAATTAAGTGACAGAACTTAAAGTTCAGCAGTGAAACACTGTTATTTCACAGGTTTTTCCTACATTTACGATGAAACACCTTCAATTAAGTGACATAACTTAAGTTCTGTATCGTTAGTGGCTTAGCTTGGCATCGCTACTGCACTATCTCGCGTACGTGCACGCGTACTGAATAAACCACAAATGTACCTCTAATACCAGTATTAGTCTGACCACACCCCTCATCAGCTTACCTTCATAAGCAGGTGTGTGGTCACCTGCTCTCCTCCTTCTCGCTTTCACCACAAGGAAGAGGTGCCTCGGTAGATCCCCACACTTGACACCATGATGGAAGAAATTGGATTAGGAACAGCTTGGGAAACAAGGATACGTTGACATCATATCTTTATTTTCTCTCTCACTATTTTCGAGAAAATACGGCGATATTGTCTTCGTACTGGAGTGTCTAGAAGATGATGATCATTCTACAAACCCTCCACCGGTTTTCGTATTGGGAGCACGCCGCTGCATGCTTCTCAACTGCAGTTCCTTGCTGTGTTTGTTGGGGTGAAACCTGTCAGGCCACAGCTGAACTGTCGGACATGCCGCTGTTGTGAGGAGCGGTGCGTTCCAGGTTGGGTGAGTAGTGTTTGCTGGCGGGCTCCACTTGTCTGTTAGTGCTATGGGGGCTACTTGACAAAGTTTATGGAAACCGGCCCCAGGCTAGGGTCCTTTGTTTAGCCGTCTAGGCGACAGAAGGCCTTGGTCTGGCGACCATTATAGTTTTAACTAGTGGGCCGCGACCATTGACACTGGTGATCCCTGTGTGTTCTGGACGAGTGGATTCTCTCTGTCACCGTGTTAAGACCCCATCTTTCATATCCAAATGAGAGTATTCCTTCACGAGGGGATATGTGCATGTAATGTGCGATAGCGGCAGATTCATGTTCAAAGTTAGCTATACAGGCCAGTTGGTACTGTGCTGATTCCGCCGGACGTGTTATTGTCACCGTTGTGAAGCGGTGTTGACGTCTTGTTTTCTCTTTTCTCTTAAAAAGTGAGGAGGGTTCAGAACGGCGGCCTGTCTGGGTGAGTGTTATGTCATTGTTTACATGTTCATAGCTTACGGTTAGCCGGTCGGTGGCCTGGCGCGGGGTAGCTTGGCTTCTCGCGCGCCGCCGGGAGCTCGCTCCTGATCGCGTGCGTCGTAGATCGGCGTCTCGCGAGCGGAAGCAATAGCACCCGAATGGTTGGAGCAGCCGTTAGCTTGTTGCTATTCTGTTGAACGTGCTTTGATTTTAACATGTTTTACACTCTTGACCACGACGTCATCCTTGACAGGGGATGTTCGTCGACCCTGCCTGAGCCTAGACGGGGATTGCGTCAACAAAGAGGACTGTAGCGGCTGGTGGAGCGGCGACGCTGCCCGGATCGAACAACACGGGACGGCTGTGTTCTACGGTGGCTTGTGACTGCACTTCGCTGATCTGCGTTCCGGGCAGGTACGGGGTTGGCCAGACCTCATAAACACGTCTTCTGGTTTTACCTTGCTAAATGTATTGTGAATAACGGTGTTTTTTCCCAAAACGTGTGTTGTTGCAATGCATTTGAGATACGTTGCGGGTTGTGTGTGAGCTGTTTTTGTCACTGGCAGTTAGCTTCTCCGTGCAGATCGTGATGTGTTGATCTGGTTGTTGTGTGAGAAACATCATGGTGTTTATGTGTACCGTGTACTCACTACTAAGGCAACTAACCTATGAAGCTATGCTTGGTGACGAGTGAGTAAAATAATGTTCTTTCTCAGACTGTAATGACAATGAACAGTGAGTTCACACATTAACAGGTTTTCCTGTTTTAACTGGCCGTATTGAGGGTAAAATAGGAGGATTGTGTTTCCCCCCCCGGTTCCCTGGGGACTTTATCACCTCCTATCAGACATGTTGTGCATTAATTGTGTCTTTTGTGTGGTAGGGATACGATGTAACTCTCAGCTTGATTGCTGAGGTTGTGCTAAATCTGCTGGAGAAACTTATTTCCTAAAGGGAAATTGGTTTGGTTGCTGTCATGTGTGCTTAGCAAGGCCTGTGGTCGATACTAATCAAGAATGATGTATTCTCTCATTGTGAAAAAAAACGGCGTTCCTCTGTTGAGTGTTTTTGCCATTTTTTGTAGGTGATGATGGGTTGTGTGTGTCATGTGACCTACAACTGGGTTGTACTGGCCACAGAAGCACATGTGTATGTTGGACCGGGGTTCTTAGAGCCCTCTCTATTCTGTGTTTTTCCTTAGTAAAAATCAGATAGCAGGTTAGCTCGTGCGCTGTGTGGAGCTGTGAAACGCTTCATAGAGCTGACTATGACTGTGTCATATTCTCTTTTTGTCGTTACGTCGTATCATGGGTGTGGGGTCGTAAAGGGGTGAACTGGTAACCTTTCCTCTCCCCATTGTTCTGTCGGTCAGGGGTACACCCCCTGTCCTTCAAGGTTCCCGTCACGTGGCGGTTCGGCACGTTACGGGGGGGGGGGGGGGGGGGGGGGGGGGGGAGGGAGTTCCTGGTCCCACGGCCTGGTATATTGGGCGTGTGCACCGCAGGAATTCCCCCGCCATAGAGTACGTCACCGTGCGCGTCTCTGTTGGTAGGACTTCCGTGTGCTGTTCAGGTCCATGTGATGGATCTGTTTTCAGGGGGGGTGGTCAGGGCTCCTCCTCACCAAGCGCCTACTCAGGCCTTCTGTGAGTTCGGACTCCTTCTTCCATGTGAGGAAGCCTCCATCAGAGTACAGAGCCTTCCTCCTCAGATTGTCAAAGTGAGTGGACCCTCTAGAAGGGTCCTTTTCTATTGTATGTATATTCGATTCAATTCGTTTATTGAGTGTGTATGGGTTCGGTGCCTCTTCCCCGGAGGCCCTAAAACCAGTTTTTTACATGGCTCAAGGTGCAATATATTCTTTTCAATCTGTACAGCTCGCGTGGGAAGTCTCTCTGGGGATCCCCGTCTCTTTCCTATGGGAGGGTGGTGGGATGTAAAAATGTGAACATTTTTTACCCCGGCTGTGTAGACTGGGATACATACTGTTGATGCTTCCTTCTTTCTATTCCAGAAGTGTTGGAGTTAGGGAGTGTCACACCCCTCTTGTCGTTCCCCTGGGCGCCTTGGGGATTCAATGACAGGTCTAAATAGCCTGTTCATTGATGGGGGTGTGTCCCGCGCACGTATAGTGCTAGCTCGCTGTAAACAGGCGATTGACTGGCACGCCTTAGTTGCTTGTGGTTGAAACAGCGTTTTTATAAAGCAACTGAGATGGGGGTTTTTCCTCTTCCGGCGACCACATCCCATGACCTGGGTGGGTTGTCGACGGATTCTCGTTCATGTCTGGGGGATGATGACGGGATGGATCTGAACATATGTAGTGGGGTCTCACGCCCTTGGGGTGGGCCACCAGGCGCGGTTCGTCCCGACGTCTGGGTGGCGCCTTCTTTTCATGTTAAGATCAACACGCATATCTGCCCTTCTCCTGGAGTAGGCATGTCGGCGTGGTTAGGGCACGGGACTGGTTCTGGTCACGCTGGTCCAGATCAGTTGAACCCGTTGTCCGCCGGGGATGCAGATCTGCTGTTCTGGTACCCTGAGGGACTTGGGCTTTTTTCAGGGGGAAAAATGCCAGGTCGGTCTGGGTGTCACAGGGTTAAGCGCTATGGAGACCCTGGTTGGGTATGTTTTTACTCAGCACTGTCGTCATGGCTTACAGCCATGCCATTCTGTACGCGCTCGATCTCGTCGGATCTCGGCCGCTACACAGGTTGGTCCTGGTTAGTACTTGGTTGGGAGACCGCCGGGGAATACCAGGTACGGTGTGCTTAGGGGCTGGTTCTCCATTATTTTTCGCTCCTCTCTCACGCATGGCGAAGAGGGGCCTGTGGGGGTGGTTTTTTGACCTCCTCTGGTGACCCTGTGCTTCCCGTACCGCCAGGCCCGGTCCGAAGTGATGTTTGCGACCCGTAGGCCTGGGTTAACCCTTTTTGGAAACTGAAACACTTGTACTGCGGTATAGCCGGTGTATACCCGCAGGTGTGTTTTGGAGTTTTTTCTTGAGGGGTTATAGGAACAACCACCGCATTGGGTAACACCGAGGTGGTTGATTCCCTGGTGTGTTGGAGCAGTGTCAACTCCCGGGTTCACCGTTTGAGGGTGCCCCTGCACGTTCATGACGTCTGCCAATCGTGTCAGCCTTCTCTGCCTCGACCCCTCTGGGTGGGGGTTGTTAAATGGAGGCTTGGTCATGCAACACCGCCAGCTTACGCTCCTTCCGCCGGGGCGGCTGTGTTCAGCTGTCCCCTCTGGCGCCTGTCTCGTCCGCAGTCTCCAGGCTAGGGTTAACAGCCTGTTGCCTGGTTTTTCCCGGTGCGCTGCCTGCTTCCGTTGGTTAACCTTTTTTGTGTGCTTACGGCCATGCTGACTGCCTATTCTGCAGGGTCAGTGTGCCAGGCGGTGTACTATTGGGGGGACGGGGCCCGCTCGGCTTACGGCCATACCGCCCTGAACACGCCCGGTCTCGTCCGATCTCGGAAGCTGGGCAGGTTCTGGCCTGGTTGGTTCCGCCTGGGAATACCAGGTGCAGTAACTGAGGGGCCTTTGTCCGAATACGCTGGCGATGTGGGGGGCGGGGCGCTACGTGCCCACCTGGTGGGGTCTTGATGCTGGCATCATGGACTTCTCCGGGCCCCCATTCCAGGGAGTCCAGTCCTTTTGGTGGGTCTGGGTCTTCCTTCGTGCTCCGCTGCTACGGCCTTGCCACGGGGTTGGGTTTGCCCTTGACCCCGTGATTCTGGGGGCAGTAACGAGGTTGTTCCTCCGTTCGTTCCCGGGTGGCATGCGGGTTGTGCGTGTGTGTAGTCGTGGGGTCAAGCCACGGTCTGCTCACCCTGTGCGTTGAGTTGCTTGAGTGCCTCTTCGCACGGTCGGGTCCATCGCCCTCCCGTGACGTCCCTAATAGGGGGCTACCCTCCATTAGGGGGGGTCGGGGGGGCTCGGCCCTCCCTGTTCTGATGGTTTTGGGGGCTGTCAGCGGGGTGTATTTGTCAGCCAAGTGGCTCCGCTTGGCCTCCCTTGTGCAGTAGCGATGCCAAGCTAAGCCACTAACGATACAGAACGTTAGGTTATGACTATAACCAAGTTCTGTTAGTTAGGGGCGATGCTTGGCATCGGACGCCGCTGCAGCCCTTGTCCTCACCTTGTGGTGAAAGCTTGGGAAGGAGGAGAGCAGGTGACCACACACCTGCTTATGAAGGTAAGCTGATGAGGGGTGTGGTCAGACTAATACTGGTATTAGAGGTACATTTGTGGTTTATTCAGTACGCGTGCACGTACGCGAGATAGTGCAGTAGCGATGCCAAGCATCGCCCCTAACTAACAGAACTTGGTTATAGTCATAACCTAACGTTCAGCAGTGAAACACTGTTATTTTACAGGTTTCCCCATAATTATTACAATCAAACTCCTTCAATTAAGTGACAGAACTTCGTTCAGCAGTGAAACGCTGTTATTTGGCAGGTTTTTCCTACATTTATGATGAAACACCTTCAATTAAGTGACATAACTAAAAGTTCAGCAGTGAAATACTGTCATTTGACAGTATTTTCCTAAATTATTACGATCAAACTCCTTCAATTAAGTGACAGAACTTAAAGTTCAGCAGTGAAACACTGTTATTTCACAGGTTTTTCCTACATTTACGATGAAACACCTTCAATTAAGTGACATAACTTAAGTTCAGCAGTGAAACACTGTTATTTTACAGGTTTACCCATAATTATTACAATCAAACTCCTTCAATTAAGTGACAGAACTTCGTTCAGCAGTGAAACGCTGTTATTTGGCAGGTTTTTCCTACATTTATGATGAAACACCTTCAATTAAGTGACATAACTAAAAGTTCAGCAGTGAAATACTGTCATTTGACAGTATTTTCCTAAATTATTACGATCAAACTCCTTCAATTAAGTGACAGAACTTAAAGTTCAGCAGTGAAACACTGTTATTTCACAGGTTTTTCCTACATTTACGATGAAACACCTTCAATTAAGTGACATAACTTAAGTTCAGCAGTGAAACACTGTTATTTTACAGGTTTCCCCATAATTATTACAATCAAACTCATTCAATTAAGTGACAGAACTTCGTTCAGCAGTGAAACACTGTTATTCTACAGGTTTTTCCAAAATGATTACAATCAAACTCCTTCAATTAAGTGACAGAACACAAAGTTCAGCAGTGAATTTTTTTTTACAGATATTTGCTATATATTCTCTGTATTTTTACAGCCCAACTGCTGTATACAAATTCAAAATTACATTCAAATGACCTATTATTTGAAATCCCTTTAAAAGTATCTGGACAAGACATTTTTCTTTTTTAAATGTCAATGCACATTAGGGAAAATGAATGATGTTCAAATAAAAGCCCAAGTTCTAATCTATCGGTTTTCATTTCATGTTTCAATCTGCTCCAGAGGCTGATATAAAAGGTTTTATTAACGTTAGGTTATGACTATAACCAAGTTCTGTTAGTTAGGGGCGATGCTTGGCATCACTACTGCACTATCTCGCGTACGTGCACGCGTACTGAATAAACCACAAATGTACCTCTAATACCAGTATTAGTCTGACCACACCCCTCATCAGCTTACCTTCATAAGCAGGTGTGTGGTCACCTGCTCTCCTCCTTCCCAAGCTTTCACCACAAGGTGAGGACAAGGGCTGCAGCGGCCGTCTGATGCCAAGCATCGCCCCTAACTAACAGAACTTGGTTATAGTCATAACCTAACGTTCTGTATCGTTAGTGGCTTAGCTTGGCATCACTACTGCACAAGGGAGGCCAAGCGGAGCCACTTGGCTGACAAATACACCCCGCTGACAGCCCCCCAAAACCATCAGAACAGGGAGGGCCGAGCCCCCCCGACCCCCCCTAATGGAGGGTAGCCCCCCTATTAGGGACGTCACGGGAGGGCGACGGACCCGACCGTGCGAAGAGGCACTCAAGCAACTCAACGCACAGGGTGAGCAGACCGTGGCTTGACCCCACGACTACACACACGCACAACCCGCATGCCACCCGGGAACGAACGGAGGAACAACCTCGTTACTGCCCCCAGAATCACGGGGTCAAGGGCAAACCCAACCCCGTGGCAAGGCCGTAGCAGCGGAGCACGAAGGAAGACCCAGACCCACCAAAAGGACTGGACTCCCTAGAATGGGGGCCCGGAGAAGTCCATGATGCCAGCATCAAGACCCCACCAGGTGGGCACGTAGTGCCCCGCCCCCCACATCGCCAGCGTATTCGGACAAAGGCCCCTCAGTTACTGCACCTGGTATTCCCAGGCGGAACCAACCAGGCCAGAACCTGCCCAGCTTCCGAGATCGGACGAGATCGGGCGTGTTCAGGTCGGTATGGCCGTAAGCCGAGCGGGCCCCTTCCCCCCAATAGTACACCGCCTGGCACACTGACCCTGCAGAACAGGCAGTCAGCATGGCCGTAAGCACACAAAAAAGGTTAACCAACGGAAGCAGGCAGCGCACCGGGGAAAAACCAGGCAACAGGCTGTTAACCCTAGCCTGGAGACTGCGGACGAGACAGGCGCCAGAGGGGACAGCTGAACACAGCCGCCCCGGCGGAAGGAGCGTAAGCTGGCGGTGTTGCATGACCAAGCCTCCATTTAACAACCCCCACCCAGAGGGGTCGAGGCAGAGAAGGCTGACACGATTGGCAGACGTCATGAACGTGCAGGGGCACCCTCAAACGGTGAACCCGGGAGTTGACACTGCTCCAACACACCAGGGAATCAACCACCTCGGTGTTACCCAATGCGGTGGTTGTTCCTATAACCCCTCAAGAAAAAACTCCAAAACACACCTGCGGGTATACACCGGCTATACCGCAGTACAAGTGTTTCAGTTTCCAAAAAGGGTTAACCCAGGCCTACGGGTCGCAAACATCACTTCGGACCGGGCCTGGCGGTACGGGAAGCACAGGGTCACCAGAGGAGGTCAAAAAACCACCCCCACAGGCCCCTCTTCGCCATGCGTGAGAGAGGAGCGAAAAATAATGGAGAACCAGCCCCTAAGCACACCGTACCTGGTATTCCCCGGCGGTCTCCCAACCAAGTACTAACCAGGACCAACCTGTGTAGCGGCCGAGATCCGACGAGATCGAGCGCGTACAGAATGGCATGGCTGTAAGCCATGACGACAGTGCTGAGTAAAAACATACCCAACCAGGGTCACCATAGCGCTTAACCCTGTGACACCCAGACCGACCTGGCATTTTTCCCCCTGAAAAAAGCCCAAGTCCCTCAGGGTACCAGAACAGCAGATCTGCATCCCCGGCGGACAACGGGATCAACTGATCTGGACCAGCGTGACCAGAACCAGTCCCGTGCCCTAACCACGCCGACATGCCTACCCCAGGAGAAGGGCAGATATGCGTGTTGATCTTAACATGAAAAGAAGGCGCCACCCAGACGTTCGGACGAACCGCGCCTGGTGGCCCACCCCAAGGGCGTGAGACCCCACTACATATGTTCAGATCCATCCCGTCATCATCCCCCAGACATGAACGAGAATCCGTCGACAACCCACCCAGGTCATGGGATGTGGTCGTCGGAAGAGGAAAAACCCCCATCTCAGTTGCTTTATAAAAACGCTGTTTCAACCACAAGCAACCAAGGCGTGCCAGTCAATCGCCTGTTTACAGCGAGCTAGCACTATACGTGCGTCGGGACACACCCCCATCAATGAACAGGCTATTTAGACCTGTCATTGAATCCCCAAGGCGCCCAGGGGAACGACAAGAGGGGTGTGACACTCCCTAACTCCAACACTTCTGGAATAGAAAGAAGGAAGCATCAACAGTATGTATCCCAGTCTACACAGCCGGGGTAAAAAATGTTCACATTTTTACATCCCACCACCCTCCCATAGGAAAGAGACGGGGATCCCCAGAGAGACTTCCCACGCGAGCTGTACAGATTGAAAAGAATATATTGCACCTTGAGCCATGTAAAAAACTGGTTTTAGGGCCTCCGGGGAAGAGGCACCGAACCCATACACACTCAATAAACGAATTGAATCGAATATACATACAATAGAAAAGGACCCTTCTAGAGGGTCCACTCACTTTGACAATCTGAGGAGGAAGGCTCTGTACTCTGATGGAGGCTTCCTCACATGGAAGAAGGAGTCCGAACTCACAGAAGGCCTGAATAGGCGCTTGGTGAGGAGGAGCCCTGACCACCCCCCCTGAAAACAGATCCATCACATGGACCTGAACAGCACACGGAAGTCCTACCAACAGAGACGCGCACGGTGACGTACTCTATGGCGGGGGAATTCCTGCGGTGCACACGCCCAATATACCAGGCCGTGGGACCAGGAACTCCCTCCCCCCCCCCCCCCGTAACGTGCCGAACCGCCACGTGACGGGAACCTTGAAGGACAGGGGGTGTACCCCTGACCGACAGAACAATGGGGAGAGGAAAGGTTACCAGTTCACCCCTTTACGACCCCACACCCATGATACGACGTAACGACAAAAAGAGAATATGACACAGTCATAGTCAGCTCTATGAAGCGTTTCACAGCTCCACACAGCGCATGAGCTAACCTGCTATCTGATTTTTACTAAGGAAAAACACAGAATAGAGAGGGCTCTAAGAACCCCGGTCCAACATACACATGTGCTTCTGTGGCCAGTACAACCCAGTTGTAGGTCACATGACACACACAACCCATCATCACCTACAAAAAATGGCAAAACACTCAACAGAGGAACGCCGTTTTTTTCACAATGAGAGAATACATCATTCTTGATTAGTATCGACCACAGGCCTTGCTAAGCACACATGACAGCAACCAAACCAATTTCCCTTTAGGAAATAAGTTTCTCCAGCAGATTTAGCACAACCTCAGCAATCAAGCTAAGAGTTACATCGTATCCCTACCACACAAAAGACACAATTAATGCACAACATGTCTGATAGGAGGTGATAAAGTCCCCAGGGAACCGGGGGGGGAAAACACAATCCTCCTATTTTACCCTCAATACGGCCAGTTAAAACAGGAAAACCTGTTAATGTGTGAACACACTGTTCATTGTCATTACAGTCTGAGAAAGAACATTCTTTTACTCACTTGTCACCAAGCATAGCTTCATAGGTTAGTTGCCTTAGTAGTGAGTACACGGTACACACAAACACCATGATGTTTCTCACACAACAACCAGATCAATACATCACGATCTGCACGGAGAAGCTAACTGCCAGTGACAAAAACAGCTCACACACAACCCGCAACGTATCCCAAATGCATTGCAACAACACACGTTTTGGGAAAAAACACCGTTATTCACAATACATTTAGCAAAGTAAAACCAGAAGACGTGTTATGAGGTCTGGCCAACCCCGTACCTACCCGGAACGCAGATCAGCGAAGTGCAGTCACAAGACACCGTAGAACACAGCCGTCCTGTGTTGTTCGACCCGGGCAGCGTCGCCGCTCCAACCAGTCGCTACAGTCCTCTTTGTTGACGCAATCCCCGTCCAGGCCCAGGGCAGGGTCGACGAACATCCCCTGTCAAGGATGACGTCGTGGTCAAGAGTGTAAAACATGTTAAAATCAAAGCACGTTCAACAGAATAGCATCAAGCTAACGGCTGCTCCAACCGTTCGGGTGCTATTGCTTCCGCTCGCGAGACGCCGATCTAACGACGCACGCGATCAGAAGCGAGCTCCCGGCGGCGCGCGAGAAGCTAAGCTACCCCGCGCCAGGCCACTAACAGTTGGCCTTAAGCAGGCCATGCAGCGATCCAGCAGGCTAACGCAGCAGTTAACAGCTGACCGGCTAACCGTAAGCTATGAACATGTAAACAATGACATAACACTCACCCAGACAGGCCGCCGTTCTGAACCTCTCCTCCCTTTTTAAGAGAAAAGAGAAAACAAGATGTCCGCACCGCTTCACAACGGTGACATTACCACATCCGACGGATCAGCACAGTACCAACTGGCCTGTGTAGCTGACATTGAACATGAATCTGCCGCTATCGCACATTACATGCACATATCCCCTCGTGAAGGAATACTCTCATTTGGATATGAAAGATGGGGCCTTAACACGGTGACAGAGAGAATCCACTCGTCCAGAACACACAGGGATCACCAGTGTCAATGGTCGCGGCCCACTAGTTAAAACTATAATGGTCTTCAGACCAAGGTCTTCTGTCGCCTAGGTGGCTAAACAAAGGACCCTAGCCTGGGGCCGGTTTCCATAAACTTTGTCAAGTAGCCCCCATAGCACTAACAGACAAGTGGAGCCCGCCAGCAAACACTACTCACCCAACCTGGAACGCACCGCTTCTCACAACAGCGGCATGTCCGACAGTTCAGCTGTGGCCTGACAGGTTTCACCCCAACAAACACAGCAAGGAACTGCAGTTGAGAAGCATGCAGCGGCGTGCTCCCCATACGAAAACCGGTGGAGGGTTTTTAGAATGATCATCATCTTCCAGACACTCCAGTACGAAGACAATATCGCCGTATTTTCTCGAAAATAGTGAGAGAGAAAATAAAGATATGAAGTCAACGTATCCTTGTTTCCCAAAGCTGTTCCTAATCCAATTTCTTCCATCATGGTGTCAAGTGTGGGGATCTACCGAGGCACTTCTTCCTTGTGGTGAAAGCGAGAAGGAGGAGAGCAGGTGACCACACACCTGCTTATGAAGGTAAGCTGATGAGGGGTGTGGTCAGACTAATACTGGTATTAGAGGTACATTTGTGGTTTATTCAGTACGCGTGCACGTACGCGAGATAGTGCAGTAGTGATGCCAAGCTAAGCCACTAACGATACAGAACTGACAATTCTGAAAATCTTTCCAAAAAACCCTAATTGCATAGGTTTTAATAGGAGTTTTTAGCAGGCGTTTTATGTCTAAATGGGTTAAGTATTCATTTTGCATGGTCTCAGCTGCACTCCAGTTCAACAACCCACAAGCAAGCACTCTTCTCAGTATATTTGGAGTACATACAGTTGATATATACAGTTGATATACCTTGTAAAAGTCAGTACAGTTAATGTGTCAAAAGTAGAAATAAGCATTTAAAAGCTCTATTCTCCAATGTGGATGATAATCTGCCAATGGTGAAAAGGAAACGACTATATCTAGCAAAATATTGTATAGTGCTGAGAGATGAGTCGGCGGTGGTGTCTCGAAGGAGAGCGGTATTTATTAGCACAACATTTTATATGGAAATCACAACATTTATATGGAATGTCACTGTAAACCAGTGTTCATTTTGGCAGCTATTTTCATTTTAGTTTTAGTCTTAGTAATGTGTCAAGTGCTCCTTTTTCGTTTATCATATTTAGTCATTTTCATTTATTTTTTTCGTTTAGTCAGTTTCAGTCAACTAAAATGTCTGAGCATTTTAGTAAACGGATCACATTTTTGTCTATTTTTAGTCAATGGAAAAAAACTTGGCAGAAGTCAGAAATAGTCAACATGGAACATATTCTGATTTAAATTGCGTATTTATTTTTTAACCTATAGGGGAATCTGAGTCGGCGGCACAAGTAATAAACAGGAAGGGTGCAGCACTCACTGTCGATCTGTGAATGGAGAAATAACTTAATAAGACAGTCACATTATGTCTGGCCTTGCTCACCTGGCAGCGATTTATTTGAAAATATTAAATAACAGTAACAGCAGCCAGTGTAACAGTGTCAACAACACTAACAGGATACTGTGTTTTGTAAACAAACAAACACAGTAGTAGTTGAACTTGAGTAGATAATAGTACAGTACAATAGTGTATAGTACACACAGTAGCAATCTGATTGCAATCTGCTTGCATAAACATAAAATGATAAATCACATTTTGAGGTTGTTGTGTAAAGTGCCACATGGTGATGGAAGGTCTGGTTAGGGGTTAGATTTAGAGGTGGTCTAGGTTTGGTTAGGGGTTAGAGTTAGAGATGGTCTAGAGGTCTGGTTATGGCCTCTATTAACCAGACCTAGACCACCTCTGACTCTAACCCCTAACCAGACCAAGACCACCTCTCTGACTCTAACCCCTAACCAGACCTAGACCACCTAGGCTCTTACTCTAACCCCCAAGTTAAGTTTGGTGATGGTCATTGGTCAGTGCTGGGCTGCTGCTGGCAGCGGTTTATTCTATAACAACATGATACTGTAAACTAAACACAGTAGTACACACTGATTGTAATCTGCTTGCATAAAAACATACATTCTGAGGTCAGTGTACTGTTAAAGTGCCACATGGAAGAGGTCTGGTTAGTGGTTAGAGTTAGAGGTGGTCTAGGTCTGGTTAGGGGTTAGAGTTAGAGGTGGTCTAGGTCTGGTTATGGCCTCTATTAACCAGACCTAGACCACCTCTGACTCTAACCCCTAACCAGACCTAGACCACCTAGGCTCTGACTCTAACACCTAAGTTAAGTTTGGTGATGGTCATTGGTCAGTGCTGGGCTGCTGCTGGCAGCGGTTTATTCTATAACAACATGATACTGTAAACTAAATACAGTAGTACTAGTAGTACACACTGATTGCAATCTGCTTGCATAAAAATATACATTCTGAGGTCAGTGTACTGTTAAAGTGCCACATGGAAGAGGTCTGGTTAGTGGTTAGAGTTAGAGGTGGTCTAGGTCTGGTTAGGGGTTAGAGTTAGAGGTGGTCTAGGTCTGGTTATGGCCTCTATTAACCAGACCTAGACCACCTCTGACTCTAACACCTAACCAGACCTAGACCACCTCTAACTCTAACCCCTAAGTTACGGTTGGTGATGGTCAGTGCTGTATTCTATAACAGTGTAAACGTCCGTGCGGAACCAAAGTGCTCAACCATAATATACTATAATGTGTATATGTACTGTATATCACTTTATATACATGCCAACACTAATTTATTAATTATATTGTAAATAAGCTGTGTATACCAACTATGCGGTGCTCTTTGCCATGTGTGTATGGATATATATATATATATATATATATATATATATATATATATATATATATATATATATATATATATATATATACATACACACACATACATATCCATGGCAAAGAGCACCCCAGTTGGTGTACAGCTTATTATTTATAATATGATACAGTATTTATGGGATAAATATATATGCGTGTGTGTATATGTGTATGTATACAGTATATACAGAACAATGCTATAAACATCATGTATGAATATGTATCATGTATAAATATGTGCAGGTATATATGTGTATAAAAAATGGGAGTCTTCAGGCGTAGGCCCGGCAAGCTATATAGTGCTTCTCCCTAGCCCTTTTCGGACAATGCTGCAACAGCAGCTGGTAAAACTTGCGATTTATGACCATTGTCATGTGTCCAATATAAAAATTAACTGAACTGAAAACAAGAATGTTATTCATCCTCTTTCTTCCAGTGCTGCTGTATCTTGTTTCGCTTCATTTTAGTCCTGATGGCTCTGGATTCTCTGTAATACACACAAACAGAAATACTATTTCAATCAACCTCATGGAGAAATAAAGAAGAAATTGCATCAGATTGATGTCCAAATCTTCAGAATTTGGACATGAGACCATTCTGATCTTGTGAGCTCACGTTTCACTGCCCACATCATTCTGGCAAATCTCCATAGAGAGAAGTTTGTAATCTACGAGAAGAGGTGGTTTAGGTGTGACAACAGTGAGAAGCAACTGTTCATTTCAAAACACCAATGGCGGAGGTTAGCGTAGATGCTGCTATTAACATTAGTTATATCTGAAATGAAATGAGTTTCTTAATTGGAAGAGCAAAGAACAGCACTGAAGGTTTTCTTTCCTGTGGAAACTGTATTCGCTTTACTCCCGACCTTGTGGTGGAAAGAATTAGATTTACCTGAATAGAGGTTGATCCGATCACCTGCCAAATAGTTTTGAAAAAAGGGACATGAAATAAATCACAAGTAATCAAATGAATTAACAGCAAACTCACCAGTCATTCCAGCCAGTCATGCTCTGATATCTTCGATATGTGTCAGAATGCAGGTAGGTGAATTCCAATGGTTGAAGGCAATCACAGAGACAGAGAGTGTTTACTCTTGAACAGGTTCGACTTTAATAGTAAGAACACAGAGTAAATTCTAAGAGAGAACAAGTGCTAAAAGCACAAGTGTAAGATAAGGTAAATGGGAGCTTATTGGAGGTCCACAGTAGAACCGTCCGCGTTATCCCCGAACGCAATTAGTGAAGACCTGACAATGGACAAGCAGAAGAGAGGTATGTTAAATAGAGACAAAATACCAACATTCCACACACACCCCCGTGACAGCCAATCAGGAACCACCCCTAAGCGACAGCACTAATTGACAGGGAAATGACAGGTGACAAGCCCAGTGACAGATGCCAGGAATGTGGGTGGTCACCGACCGAGGTCGGTGTCCAGAACGTAACAGTACCCTCCCCCGACGAACGGCACCAGACGTTCACCTAGGAGCCTCGGGATTCAGCCGCCGGAAATCAACGATCAGGCTGGGATCTAAAATATCCCTTTGAGGCACCCAAGAACGCTCTTCTATCCCGTACCCCTCCCAATCCACCAAGAACTGAAACCCCCTACCCCTCCGCCTACAACCCAGTATCCTCCGCACCGTGTAAATGGGTTGACCGCCAATAAACCGGGGCGGAGGAACCACAGGCAGTGGCGGGGCCAAGGGCGATGAGAGGAATGGCTTCAACAGGGACACATGAAACGTCGGATGAACCCTCATAGAGCTCGGAAGTCGTAGCTTGTAAGCCACTGGATTAACCCGATGAATCACTTTAAATGGTCCTATAAAGCGAGGAGCCAGCTTCTTGGATTCCACCCGGAGAGGGAGATCCCGGGTGGAAAGCCAAACCCGCTGCCCTGGACGGTAAACTGGAGCCGGACGACGCTTACGGTTAGCCTGCCGTTGGGTACTAACCGAAACCTTCTGTAGCGCCTTCCGAACCTGTTTCCACGTCCTGCGACAGCGAGCCACATGTGCCTGGGCCGAGGGCACCTCCGCCTCCTGCTCCTGCTCGGGAAACAGAGGAGGTTGAAAACCATACTGGCACTGAAAGGGAGACATACCGGTAGAAGAGGAGAGAAGGGTATTATGCGCGTACTCAGCCCAAGCCAACCTCCTACTCCACGTTGCCGGACTACCGGCAACGTAACACCTCAAGACCCCCTCCAAATCCTGGTTGACCCTCTCCGTCTGCCCGTTCGACTGTGGATGGAACCCAGACGACAGACTGACAGAGGCGCCGAGGCCGGCGGCAAACGCCTTCCAGAACCTGGAGGCGAACTGAGGACCCCGGTCCGACACGATATCTACTGGCAGCCCGTGGACCCGAAAGACATGCTGTATAATTAAATCAGCAGTCTCCCGGGCCGAAGGAAGCTTGGGGAGAGGGACAAAGTGAGCCGCCTTAGAGAACCGATCCACCACCACCAAAATGGTGGTGAATCCGTCCGAAAGGGGAAGACCAGAAATAAAGTCCAGAGATATGTGTGACCAGGGTCGTTTAGGAATAGGAAGTGGTCGGAGGAGACCCGCCGGTGCCCGTCGAGAGGTCTTACTACGTGCGCACACCGGACAGGCCGCCACAAAGGAACGCGTATCCCCCCCCACTGTCGGCCACCAGAACCTCCTACGGATAAATTCCAGGGTCCTGGTTGCCCCTGGGTGGCTGGTGAGGGATGACGCATGTGCCCACTGTAGCAAGCATGAGCGCGCCACCTTGGGAACATACGACCGTCCCGGAGGACCCCCACCAGGATCGGGCTCCCGCGTTAGCGCCGACCTTACCACCTTCTCTATGCCCCAAGACACGGGTGCCAAAATCAAGGCCGGTGGAATAATGGGATGGGGCTGCTCCTCCCGCCCAGGAAGATCAAACTGGCGCGACAACGCGTCAGGTTTGATATTCTTGGAGCCGGGTCTATAGGAGATGGTATATCGAAATCGTGTGAAGAACAACGTCCACCTGGCCTGGCGAGCGTTAAGGCGTTTAGCCCCTTGGATGTAAGCCAAGTTCTTATGGTCAGTCCAAATAATGAAAGGATGTGCCGCCCCCTCCAACCAATGTCTCCACTCCTCCAGTGCCAATTTGATCGCCAATAACTCCCGATTACCCACGCCGTAATTACGCTCGGCTGGTGACAGACGGCGAGAAAAAAAAGCACACGGGTGCACTTTCCCATCCTTTAAGCATCTCTGAGAGAGCACCCCCCCCACCGCGACGTCAGAGGCATCCACCTCCACAATGAACGGAACCTCCGCGTCATGGCGGATCAATACAGGAGCGGATGTAAAACGACGTTTAAGATCGCAGAAGGCCGACTCAGCCCTAGGCGACCATTCAAAGCCAGGGAGAGAGGCTTTAGTGAGAGCTGTTAAGGGATTGGCTAAGGCGCTAAAATTGCGAATAAAGCGCCTGTAAAAATTTGCAAAGCCCAAAAACCGTTGTAACCCCTTGAACGACAAAGGCCGTGGCCAGTCCAAAACTGCACTCACCTTGGCTGGATCCATGCGCAGATCGCCCTTCGTCAACACAAAGCCCAGGAAGGACACGGTGTCCGTGTGAAATACACACTTCTCAGCCTTAACGAATAGTTGATGCTTGAGGAGACGGTCTAGCACCTCCCGAACGTGCATTTGGTGTTGCACCATATCGCGAGAAAAAATCAGGATATCATCTAAGTAGACAAACACCGACACCCCAATCAAGTCTCGCAGCACGTCGTTAACCAGGGCTTGGAAGACTGCCGGAGCATTAGCCAAACCAAAGGGCATGACCAAATACTCATAGTGCCCATTGGGTGTGTTAAATGCAGTCTTCCACTCGTCTCCCTCTCTAATCCTGACCATGTTGTATGCATTACGTAAGTCAAGTTTAGAAAAGACCTGTGCCCCCTGTAAGCACTCAAAGGCCGTGTCCATGAGGGGTAAAGGATATCGGTTCTTGATGGAAACGTCATTCAATCCCCTATAATCAATGCATGGGCGCTGATCCCCATCCTTTTTATCAACAAAAAAGAAGCCAGCGCCGGCAGGGGAAGTGGAAGGGCGTATGTGCCCCGCAAGCAATGCCTCCTCTATGTAGGTGTTCATGGCCAAGGTTTCGGGGCGTGAGAGAGAGAACATTCGCCCGGGAGGCGGGGAGGTACCGGGTAGAAGATTAATGGGACAGTCGTATGATCTATGAGGCGGAAGTGCTTTAGCACGCGTCTTGCTAAAAACGTCCGCCAGGTCCCAATAGATCTCAGGCACCCCTATTAAATCGGGATTAGAGGGTAGATCAGAATCTGCCACGCTCCCCACCATCCTGGAGAAAGAGGGAGGAGACAAAAGAGAAGAGGGGGGGGGAGACAAGGGTTTGGGCAAACTCCCGCTGACGATCGACTTGACGTCGGCCGCCGTTGAGAGTTCGCCCGTGCTCCAATTAATGACACGAACACATGACGACAACCAGGGATGACCCAACACCATGACAGAATAGGGGGAAAAGATGACAAAAAAAGTAACCCATTCCCACTACCCACCCTCCACCCGGATGTGTAAGGGAACTGTGCGCTGGGTGGCGCTCCCACTGCCCAGGGGCCGACCGTCCAGGGCATAGACTGGTAAGGGAACCCCTAAGTCCTCCACCGGGGTTCCCCACTCCTTCACCAATCCCACGTGAATAAAATTGCCCGCCGCCCCTGAGTCAATGAGAGCCTTAGTTCCCCTAATGTCACCCCCACAGTTGATCGCCACCTCAAAAAATGTGCGAGAATCCGTGGTTTTGGCAGGAATGAGCCCACCTGCTGGCGCCCTCTCGAGGCCCGACGGCGCACCTTCCATCCCCGATTGGCGCCGAGCCGATCCAGCCTGGACCCGACAGCTGCCGAAGCGGTGACCGGTGCGCCGCACCGGAAGCAGCGTCGCTCTTTGATGAAGCGCTGCCTCTCGTCGTCCGAGAGCGACAGCGCTCCAAGCTGCATGGATTCATCACCCAGTGGCCCACTCGTGTAATGCATGGAATTATCAACACCAGGAGAAGAAGGAAAACATACCTGGGGCTGGGTGTTGTTGACATGCTCCTTCTCCCTCTCCCGGTGCCGATTATCCATCTTGATGGTGGTGTTGATCAGCACTTCCAGCTGCTCGGGGATCTCACGCGCGGAGAGAGCATCTCGCATCCGCGCTGAGAGTCCCCTGACGAACAGAACCACGCAGACGTTCTCCGCCCAAGCTGTCTCCCGAGCCAAGATCCGAAAATTGATAGCATAAGCTGCGACT
Organism: Notolepis coatsorum; assembly: GCF_963971535.1. Taxonomy (NCBI): domain Eukaryota; kingdom Metazoa; phylum Chordata; class Actinopteri; order Aulopiformes; family Paralepididae; genus Notolepis; species Notolepis coatsorum. The sequence continues at coordinate 163,990,529 of NC_140169.1, read as the reverse complement.
GTGCGGAGGCCCTGCCGGCAGTCGAGAAGACGACCACCAGCCTCGAAGATCGAGAGTACCCGGGAAGTATCGAATACTCTTCTCAATTCCCGGGTAAAGGCGTCCAGACTGTCGCAGATTATCGCCCCTGCCTCTAATTCCGCCGTAGCCCAGGAGAGAGCTTCGCCGGTGAGCAGTGTGATAATATACGCTACCTGCGCTGTCTCCGATGGAAATGATCGTGGTTGCAGCCGGAAAACGAGTAGACACTGGGTGATGAATTCCCGACAACCATCCGGTGATCCGTCATAGCGAGCGGGCGCCTGCAGATGTGGTTCGCGGGACCGCTCCTGGACCCCGAATCCCCCCCGACTTTCCTCTGCGTGGAGCGCTGCTTCCCCCGCCGCCGACTGCACACCAGCCACTCCTTCTTGGGCTTGTCGAGCTGTGGCCAACGCCGACTGCGCCACCGCTTGGGATGATCCGACGACCCCATTGAGTCGGATTAACTCGGCGCTGACCAGCTGCTGATGTTCCTCCATCCGTGTCTGGGCTGCTCCCTGCGTCCGGAGCATCTCCATGATGGCCTCCATGGAATTCTGATGGTCAGGTCTTCTGTCAGAATGCAGGTAGGTGAATTCCAATGGTTGAAGGCAATCACAGAGACAGAGAGTGTTTACTCTTGAACAGGTTCGACTTTAATAGTAAGAACACAGAGTAAATTCTAAGAGAGAACAAGTGCTAAAAGCACAAGTGTAAGATAAGGTAAATGGGAGCTTATTGGAGGTCCACAGTAGAACCGTCCGCATTATCCCTGAACGCAATTAGTGAAGACCTGACAATGGACAAGCAGAAGAGAGGTATGTTAAATAGAGACAAAATACCAACATTCCACACACACCCCCGTGACAGCCAATCAGGAACCACCCCTAAGTGACAGCACTAATTGACAGGGAAATGACAGGTGACAAGCCCAGTGACAGATGCCAGGAATGTGGGTGGTCACCGACCGAGGTCGGTGTCCAGAACGTAACAGATATGAGTGACAGGACCTTGGGATTGACTGCGAGACACTTCTTATTGCCTTGTTTGTGGACTTTTGAGCCCTTGTCCGGATTTATCTTGAACATGCATCTGTAGAGGAGTGGTACATTTACACAATTCCGTTCATTCTCACATTGGTGGGCCTTGGCTGCATACCGTGATACTGCTATAGCCTATGTGTGTGCTGCTCTCAATGAATGTTTGAAAGAATGGGCTCTGTCACTCATGCCCTGCCTTCTGCACTGCATTGATTCACTCTCAAACTGCTACAAGGACTTTATGATTAAAAGTTCATTATGCTGCGGTTAGGTGGCCGAGCGGAGATTGCGTTCGTCACCAACCCCGGAGCTGTGAGCTGGATTCGCCTGTTCGAATCCAGCTCACAGCTCCGGGGTTGTCACCAGCTTGGCTGGCCGTCTGCACTAATACAATTGGCTGTATTAGAGGGTGGGAGAAGCTGGCGGGGTGGGTCCGGGTCGTTGTAAACAGCGACTCCTACAGTTCGGTCGGGGCGCCTGCTAAGCGCGGATAGGACTTGAGGGGGATAGTGTGATCCTCCCACACGCTACGCCCTCTCGATGAGAATCCGCGCTGCCAGGTGAAAAGAAGCGGTGATTGGCTGGACGTGTGTCGGAGGAAGCACGTGGTAGCCTCCACTCTCCCAGATGATCTGACTGTGGGGGGTAAGTGCGCAGCGACCAGGAAGGGACTGGGAATTGGCATACGACTAACATTGGGATGGGAGAAAATCGGAGGAAAATGGAGGGGGAAAAAGATCAAAAAAAAAAAAAAAAAAGTTCATTATGCTGGTAAATGAATAAAAAGATGAAAAAAATATACAATTACCTTTGAAGAAACTCCATTGTTGCACCCAGCTCTACAGGATAGTCGATGTTGAGGGCATAATAGATCATGAACATGGCATTGACTGCTTCAGTGAACGTTGAGACTCCATCATTGACCACCACCTGGTCCACTGCTACCATGAAGACAGATGCAGTCAGTGGGCTTTGTCCTGTGAAGGTATGACAGACACACGCGCACACACACAGAAAAATAGACAAAACTGAGCTGACAAGTTTTAACATTAGCCAAAATGCGAGCGGCTAGGTGGCGCAGTGGGCAAGGCGTTCGCCACCAATGCAGGAGATGCTGGGTTCGAGCCCAGCTCTCGGCGTTGCTACCAGCTTGGCTGGTTGTTCATACTAATACAATTGGCAGTATTAGGGGGTGGGAAGCTGGTGGGTGGGGATTGGACGTTGTGGACAGCGACTCCTACAGGTCGGTTGGTGCGCCTGCGCAGTAGAATCAGGAAGCAACGAGGGCGGCGTGTCTCTCCCACGCAGACCCTCGCCGCTGAGAGATCACGCTGTGCAGGTGAAAAGATGCGACGGCTGCCTCCTTGAGTACCGGAGGGGACACGTGATGCAAGGCTTCGTCCACATTGCAGCCGGCTTGTGGGAGGCATGGCCTAACAGCGTTCGAGACAGGGGAGGGTAGGGGGAAGGGTAGGGTAATTGGACAATATGAAATTGGGGACGGGAGAAAAATAGAAAAATGGGGAGAAAAAGTAGATAAATTTTTTTTTTATTTTTCGATAATTCACCGCTGTCATGGGCAACACGCAATAATGACCGCTGTCAGGGGCAACAGAGCGCTATTGACCAATCACAATCAAGCATTTTGATCGCAGTCACGAAAGCTAAGCATTACCATTATGCACAACTGCACTACATCAGTGCAATCAAGTCCACACACCTGCCGGGTGCCGGCGATGACAGAGGAGCCACAGAACAACTGAGTCTGCATTTGATCTCATCTTGTCGATGGTGTAAAATGAATTAGGTATATTGTTAGTAAGTTAGCCATGTAATAAGCGGGATAATGTATAGCTATACTCTGTCAATGTCGCAAAATAATTGACCTTCACTGGGTTTAGAACACCTCGGCTGTGCCTCGGTGTTCCAGAACGCAGTGTCTGTCAATTATTTTGCGACAATGACAGAGTATAGCTATACATTATCCTTTACTTAACTTACCACACAGCAATATGCATGGGGTTGTGGGAAGATCCTGAGAGTTCACATCTGCTGCAAGATCGGTATCGTCAACATTTATGAGCATCTTGTTTTGGTCTTCTTTGAAGTGAGCTAAAAGCAGTAACACAGTCCCAACGGAGTCATCACAACCCGCAGCCTGGATTTGAGGTTGGAGTTTTCCTGCAACACTATCTCTTTCTGGGCGCAGACACTTGAAAAATCCCAGGACTCTTTTGTATTTTACATTCATGGCCTCTTGGAATTCTTCATTTATCTGGACCCCAGTCAGTTCATTGAAATGAGCCTTCAAGCCAGTTGTGTTGAAAAGATAGGGCCATTCTTTTTTCAAAGTCCGTGTGTCTTTCTCATCTAGGACATCTCTTCTCTGGGAGGCAAACGTGTTAGTCATCAATGCTTCTATTTTCTTCTCATCTTTCTCATTTTCCTCAAACATTTTATGTAGGTCCTCTTTCATCTTCCTCTGTGATTCGTCATTTGCAGCACGCAGTTGAGGTTCTGGGTTCACACATCCATAAGACATTTTCCTTCGTGTCTTTCCCTTGTCAACACTGCTGGGAGTCATCGTTGGTGGACCTATCCTTTTGTGGTTGTCCACTCTGCATTGTAGTTGTTTTGCTAGAGCATCGTAGCCACTACCTATGACTTGATCCTCAATCACATCCTTGAATGACTTAGGATAATCTTGTACCATCTTGCGGGCAATTTCATTCAAATGGTTCTTTTGAGGATGTTTGCAGACAACCAGGATTTCTGCGGAAATCAACCTGACTATTTCTCTTCTATCCCTCGCCGTTGGCCGCTCTTTATTCTCCAATATTTTTTGTATATTCGACGGCATGATGTTCCACTGTATCTTGAAACTGAAGTGCCAGTTATTGTCCAGTGCTGCTGTTCCCTTCTCACGGCTGATGGAGCACTCATTGGTGGAGGACAATGAGGACATCGGCAGACCTGGAATACAGTAAGCCATAATTAGCACAGATATGAGAGATTGGTTGTTTTGCCTCTGAGACAATATCATTTATATTTTAAATGAAACAATGAACTATGAGGTAAAAGTTCAGAATGTCTGCTTTCAATTCATGTGTTGTTTTTTAACATACATTGAACCATTTTAGAATAGTGCCATTCTGTATGACAGGTGTTTATTTTTTTTTAAACACATTTACATAGTCAGTAAGAACAGTTTTGGGCCGACCATTTACCAATTGAATTCAACATCCCCAACAGTATACATGGTAAATGTACGCACGTTTATTTGTGATGGGGCATAGTCTTGGCGTGAACGGAGGTGACAAGGAGCTTGTAGGCGAGCATGAGTCAAACAGCGCATCCGCATTTCTGTCTGGAGTGTTGTTGGGAAAGTCTGTAGAGGGGTCCAAAATGGTAGTGAATGATAACGTTATTTTCAAAACAGGCACAGAGGAGTATTATCATATTGTTTGGATCACCACCTCTGCAAGTACACTACTCAGTGCGACCATGGTTGGATGTTAACAGTGAAGACGGCAACAAATTGAGCCCACAATATGAAACTCAAATTTGAAGCTTAAATCAGTGTATTTAAGGGGGGTAGGCTCCCAGATTTCTATGTACTTTTTATTATAATCTCTGCATTTGTCATAATGTCTCGATGGTAATCAATAGATTATGATGATAGGTGCATTCTGGTTCGGCTTCTGACGCACAACTAGGCCGTCCAATTAAACCTGCTGGTTTGAGTTTTGATTGGGTGGAGGTAAATCTTCCCCTGACCCCTTATCCATTATGGATTTTGATTTGACATCATAATTTATTGATTACCATCGAGACATGACAAATGCAGAGGTTATAACAAAAAAAAAGTACACAGTACATTTCACAGAGTAAATTCTACTCAAACTGAGTACATTTGACTCAAACTGAGTAAGATTTTACCCAAACCAGTTTGAGTAAAATGTACTCAGTTTGAGTACAATTTACTCAGTTTGAGTAAAATTTACTCTGTGAAATGTACTGTGTATATCTGGGAGCCTACCCCCCCCCCCCTTAATAGGAGAACCCATTAGAACCCTAATACTTGAACTCATTCCATGTGTACCTCATTAAGGCAGCAGCTAATTATGTAATGAGCACAGTGCAATCTCCTTTCTGGTCGTAACAGACCTCTCAAGTATTGTCATTTGAAAGGAAAGTGTGCACAATGGTTTTACTTACTGCTGCTAGAAGAAAAAATGCCTGAACTGGCAGGAAAGGCTGTAGACGGGCTACTGGAATCTTCTTCCCATTCTCTGCGGTTGTAACCTAAAGATAGATACTTTATTAATCCCATTTTGTTAAACAAAAGTCAGTTTGACATACACTCTACTATATAAAAATTAAGACATGCTCAAATAGAGTGACAGTCAATGTTTCACTTACGCTTGGCATGAGCAAGTAACTTTCTGTATTGCACCGGCTTCAGTACACCTTCAAGTTCATGCGGTTGCAAAAACTGTAGATCGTCCACACTAGTCACGCCGAGGCCGTCAAGTAAATCCAGTAGTAAAGGTTGTAGTCCAGAGCCTGGAAGCACGGCATTTATGTAACTGGCCAGGTCACCCATGACTACAAAGAAAGATAAACACAGCTTGAGCCCAGATTTAGCTAAAAGCTAGCAGGTGAAAAGATGCGACAGGCTGCCTCCACATGTATCAGAGGGGACATGTGATGCAAGGCTTCGATCCTCCCTACAACCGACCAGTGGGGGGCATATGCAAGCAACAATCAGGACAGGGGAGGGAGAATTGGCACAAGAGGTAAATTGGGATGGGGAGAAAAATCACAGAAAAGGCAGAAAAAGTAGATTAAAAAAAAAACAGTAATGAAAGCTGTTTAGGATGGTAGTTCAATGCTAAATAAATACGGCTGTTTTTATTGGCTCACCTGGGGTGCCATTGGCTGAGGGGCACAGCTGTTTGATGCCAGCTCCTCCTTGCAGTGTGTGGAAGTGTGTGAAGACACTGAACGCCCAACTGCTGACACCTATCCTGCCACTTTGCCTGAGTCTGTCCTCAGTGTGTGTGTGTGTGTGTGTGTGTGTGTGTGTGTGTGTGTGTGTGTGTGTGTGTGTGTGTGTGTGTATGAGAATGATTTGGATGCCTATACTACATGTTATATATGCCTCGTGCAGCAATTTAGAATTTAGAATGTATGTACCCAATCAATTATGAATCGAATCATTACTCCCAAGAATCAAGATCAAATATAACTGAGATTCCCATCCCCTCCCCAACTAATCAGCCACCCCATATATCGCCAGTAGCGAATTCAGTAAGCTACTGATCCAGAACACTGTGTTTAAGGGACAGGACTGTCATTCCACATAGACTATATGCAGCTAGTGGATAAAAGTCCAAACACTGTTCAGCATTGATGCAAACCATTTGTCTAGCTGCTTCTCCAAGGTTATAGAGGCCATACTCTGCCAGATAGGATGACGAGTGTGGTATCACCAGGAAGTACACACACTTGTTTTCCTTCATCAGAATGAGCTCAATTTGTCCAAATTCCACTGACTCTTCATTCTTAATGCATAGAAAATAGCCTTTCCTATACAGGGTACCCTTCCACTGCACTTCTGTGGACACCAACTCAGGATGTGGGAGCGAGCTTGCTTTAACCGCATCACGCACTTGGTCACTGTACAAGTCAGTGTGGTAAGGAAACATGTTTTTTACTTGCAAAGTTGCAGGAAAGAAAGAGCTGGAGTTCAGATATGACTGAAGCAGCTGATGATTGTTTGCAAGTGTCTTACACACATTTTTGAAGTTCTGTGTCCTCCTTATGCATCTTTTGAAGTATGAGTGTTTGCTCTCAAACCTCATTGTCCACAACCGTATGAGTGGACCAAGTTTCATGATCAAAGAGGGATAGTGGACGAGGTAGTGATGTTTTGGTTTGAGTTTCTCTGTGGGAAATAGTTGTTTCCTTGTTTCAAGATAATCTTGAATCTGAACATTGAGGAAACAGATTTGAGGTACGGATATCTTGGGGGCACAGACCAACTCACAAAGCTCTTTCAGCAAGATCAGTAACTGCCACACTGGATCCTTAGTATCCGACATCTTATCCCCAATAATCACTGGTAGAAGTCTCAAAAGACACCAATTCTCAGCCGCCTGACCACCAATCTTCATACCACTTATACTTACTTCACAAGGAGCAGAACCAGCATCAGAACCCACATATTTGAACTGTGCGATTCGTCGGTTCAGCTGTGTGTATGTGAACCATTTCTTCACCTTTACAAAATACCTCAAGTAAAGGGTAAGGTCATAGGCTACTACGCCTTCAAACAAGTCATGGCCTATGCATGGTGGGAGCCCTGGCTGGCATACATGGAAATACTTAAGAGAGTTGAAAACAGAGTCAAACTTGAGTCCCTTTACATGTGTTGCCTCAGAGTCCTGTAGTTGTCGCAGTGCTTCCTTGTAGGTCTCAACTGTTCTTACCGGAAACCGGTCTGTCGGGTTGTCCATTTTATTTGTAGGCACTAAGCAATACCTGCAGCAGTGACTAGCAGTACTGAAATTCTCAGTAAAGCCACCGATCGAGTGAGAGCCTAAATTGTCCCCCAGAATACATACGACTGTTGCCCGCACCACCTGGCCAGATGAAGTGACCAGTCCATGCCTCTCAAGTTCTCTAATATCTGACAGCATCCGTGCAAACAACTTTTCATGTGCAAAGTACTTAAAGTACCTCTCAGGACACAGAAGCAAAAGCTGCAAGTTGTCAACACTAGAACGATAGATGGCCTCGAAGTTGGCAAGTGTAAAGTAAACTCCTACAATTTTGTGCTTCTTCTTTGATGATCCAAGAGGGTTCACTACCTCAAATGCATCCTGGTACAAGATAAGCTTTAAGCTTATACCTGGCTCCATGAATAAGTCGTTGGACTTGAAAACAGATCCATCGCAAATATCAGTGAACACATTAGTAGAAGCAGCATTATTTTGTGGCTTCACACACTGTTGCCACACAACTGGGTCTTTTAACATGGATCGTAAAGTATCCTGAAGTGGGATATATTGTGCATAACACTCCCTTCTATTCTCGTCTGTGCCAAGATAAATAGCCTGTGGGTGCACATATGAAAAGTTCTTTTGGAAGAACATCTTTCTTCTGTGCCCAGTGGAAAGGTGAGAGCTGCACAGCGAATGCAAATCTGCTTCTCCCAAAATACTCAAAACACTGTCAATATCAGTCTCAGACAAGTTTGTTTTAGCTCCCATTAACTTTTTGAATTCCTTCTTAGTGTACCGATGACACGTATCATTCAAACTGTCAATTTCTTCAACAATAATCTGTATTGTTGATGATGGAATGAGGCATTTAGCCTGCAGACGCATGTAAAAAAGGCATAGATTTTTTTGATACAGGGCTCTCATTTCAGTGTCATCTGGCATGTCGTCAGATGAACTTGCTACATGACTTTCATCTAAATCCCTTTGCACCTCAGCAAAATCCTGAGTAGACTGCAATTGTGTAGGGCCAGGGGTTACAAACAACTCTGTTTGATTAATATGCAACCGTGCGATATGGCTAGTGAATGATGATTTTACTTTATAGGTTTTGTCACAATTTGCAAATGGACATTTTACTGTCTCTTTTTTCAATATATGCAATTTCAGATGTGCAATGACATCCCTGAGATTAGTATATTGCTCCTGACAACTTGCGGCCTCGCATTTGAATGAACATCCTATATAATTTCTTTGTGAAGCAGAGATGGTCCTGTGGTCACGGTACATATGTGTTTTCAAAGCAGTATACTTCAGAAACTGATGTTTGCAGTCAGCCACACCACAAGGGAATTGCTTGTTTGCTTCATGTCTATGAAGTAACTGATGGTCAACATAACGTTTAAGCGATTTGAATGACAGGCCACAGGACTTACATTTACATGTATGACCAGGCATTTTTCAGAAGTTAAGTATTCCCTCAAATCTCATGTTCCATCTAACAATTCCAGGAAGTTCTGTGTGTGTGCATGTGTATGGATATGACAACAAGTAAGGTATTGGTGTTTAGCAAACTTGTGTATACAGTTAGGCTAAATGTTGCAACTGATGAAGCGGAACTGCAATCCAAACTGTTGAGACAAAATAAGTGTAAGTGAAGCACAAATAAACTTCAAAAAAGGTTATTTCTAGTGCCGTCAGGCAATTAAAAAAATGTATCTAATTAATCGCATTTTAACCGCATAACCATTTTAGGCCTGATATTTTATATTCTATAATCATATTTCAAATGTGTCCGGATGGCAGAATTCAGTACTGTATCTACAAAACCTTCTGTTGTATTTTTGTTCAATAAACAATGTGGACTAGGCCAACAGTGACTTTCATGAAGAATGGGAAAAAAAAGTATTGAAATTGACCCAGTTTTAGCGTTTTTATCAAACATTTTGTCTGCCCAACACAATCATATTGTGCATATTTTAATCAATGGTTCATAACGTGCGTGTGTAATCGAAATTATCGTCACAACAGTTGCAGGGCACCAGGGAGCTCACCAGGGGGCGCTGAGAGTCACACACAGCTAGTGGCAGGCACTGATATATGCTTGCTACTACTAGCCGAATGAAAATGTATCTGTTTCACCTAACACTATTGCTCCGTGATTATAGCCACCCATCTCTAAAGCTACCACCCATCTCTAAAGCCACAACCACGTTACCATATTTGTAATAATGTAAATCATTGTGTCGTTGTACACATATTGTGTTTATAACGTTAGTAGCTAACATAGCTTAGCTTGGTAGCTATTGTGCTAACAAAATATCCCGACATCCGGCTCGCTGGCCGGCATGAACGGCCGATCCAAAATGGTTCTCTCCTCTCTGTACACCCCGTCCCCACGGGTACCCTGCCGGGGGGCCATGGACGCGACAACGGCGACAATGGTGGCAGCCTGTAGGGCATAGATATCTATAATAGAATATAGATGTCTATGCTGTAGGGTGCTCGAGCCCGTAAAGGCTAGTGGTTCACGATAGCTATGAGCTAACAACGGCCGCCGCTGTTGTCGCGTCCACAAGCTCCTCCGCAGGACACCCGCGAGGACGGGGGCACACAAAGAGGAGAGAACCATAGGCTAACGTCAGTGTAGTGGTCCTGACTGTAGGCAGCAGGGACGGCGGAGCTATATAGGCTAACTGTGATGCACCTAGTGGGCCACCATTGAACTAGTACTATGACCCGGACGGGCAAGGCATTTCCTGAAGTGACGTCACGGCCGTGCTAGCTTTTAGATTCGGCTCATTAATATGCACCTGGCTGTAGTGACGTCGGCGTTTGATAAGCTTTTTTGATTCGCACGTGCATGTTATTCGTGCGTGGACCTTTTTAACTCTTTCAGAGTGGCATTTCCGGTGTCAAATGGAAAAAAATAAATAATAAAATTATATACCAATGATGTAAACTACCCATAATTGATCAGTAGGGTTTAACCTGGAGGTTGGGCTTTAATCATCTTTAGGATAGAGGGGGGTATCATGCACCCCCCGGAAATATACTTCTAACCAGTGTTTCTAGATTTGAAAAAAATTATAGGCTTATGTTAACAAGTTGTCAGAGTGTCCCATGTATCATTTATATGCAAATTAAGGACATGATTATCAAAAAACCGCAAACAAATCTGTTTAATATATCTCAGCCAATATTGCAGATAACTGAACCAATTTGGACAAGTCAATCAGGGCAAGCTTATTTGACGCATATCTCGCCTAGAAAGGCTTTCGAAATAGTGAAATGCCATTTGATGGTAGAAATTCGTTTGTTTTCACTCATAAGATGGCGGCGGTCATAAGATGGCGGCGGTCTCGTAACAATAACCTGCAAACCATCCACGTGGTACATACATGTACATAGGCTATACTATAGGTGGCAGTGAGATCCTGCTGTAACAACCTCTGTGGAAATATTATCACATTTAAAAAAAGATAAAATCTCCTAAGTTTTAACCTTAACCTAAACAAACGTATTGCTGAAAATTTACACTCTATGACTGCTGTCATATACTGCAGAGAACTCTTTCATGGCAAATAAGTAATCTGGTCTTTCCAAAGACATGCGGGACACGTGTGCACGAATACACCTTAAATGATTTTCGAATATAATGCAAAGTTTTGTTCATATTGATTCTACCAAGTGTATACTTTTTATTTCTGAATTTCCCATTCTTAATTCTTACATGTGTGCATGAACACATTCATTGCTTTAGCTGCTTTGCACGAACAAACATGTACGCTAGCATATTGTTACGGTAAAATACGTGGAAATGTACATTTTAAGACAAGACGACAGTCGCAGATTTCTATTATATAATGACTATTTGAAAACAATGACTTAATATAAATGTCTTACTGGGTCGGGTCTTGCTGCTGTTCCTGTCTTTCAGGGCGGAAAAAGTTTTTTTTTGTGTGTGATGAGGATTTATATAAGAACCTCCCATGCGCAGAACAGCTTGCATAGGTATCAGTGTCTTTTGCCGGTAGCTAAATGACAATGTAATTATAATGTGATTGATTGATTGATTGATTGATTGATTGATTGATTGATTGATTGATTTAAAAGTTTATTAACAGATTGCAGAATGGGTACAGTGCAGTACAGCTCAATACATACAATTGTTAAGGGGATGCAGACCAGAGAAAGACTTCCCCCATTTTCAATTCATCATATGTACACGACTTACAGATAGACAGTACTGCTACATCTATACATTTATGACATACCAGATTTGCAAATACAGTACTGTTTGTGATACAAAAAGTGTCCAGAAAAAGAGTGTATATACATTTGACGTCGAAACTGTATACATTGGAGGAGGTTGGGTAGGTGGGGTGGGGTTGGGTGGGGTGGGGGGGGGGGGCTGTACATTGGAGGTGGGGGGGGGGGGGGTTGGGCAGGGGGGGGGGGACAACTGGGTTAGGAAATGTTTCAACTCATTCAGAACGCAGCGGCCCGCCTGATCTCAAACCTACCGAAGTCGGCCCATGTCACCCCACTTCTTAGGGACCTGCACTGGCTCCCCATTGCTGCACGAATCCGCTTCAAGGCCCTCGACCTAGCATACCGTGCGGCAAAGGGAACCGCTCCCGCCTACCTCCGGTCAATGGTTTCTAACTACACACCCTCAAGACCCCTACGCTCTGCATCTTCTGGCCGCCTCAGACCTACTCCTATCCAAGCTCCGGGAGGGTCATCAAAGAGAAGTCGCCTATTCTCAGTCCTTGCCCCACAATGGTGGAATGAACTATACCCACCCCAGTTAGGACAGCCGAAACACGTCCAATCTTTCGCCGTCGACTAAAGACGCACTTCTTCAACCATTATCTGAATAAAAAAAAATAAATCTAACCCTAACTAACCGTACTGTCATGCACTTGTCCTAATAAACTAACCAGCACTCAACACTTTGATGAACATTGTTGCTCAGCTTGTGCCCTTCCTGATGGCTTGTCGTACAGAACATGTAAGTCGCTTTGGATAAAAGCGTCAGCTAAATGACTAAATGTAAATGTAAATGTAAATTTGTAGGGGCCATGTTTCGAATTGCAGTATCCCGTATAGGTGTTCTTTGAGGGTGTTTTTGAAAGTGGGTAGTGATTCACATTCCTTTACAGCTTTGGGTAGGGCGTTCCACATTGATGTGGCATAATTGCGAAACGTGTTTAGTTCATTGTTTGAGCCGAATCTGGGTTTAACATGATTTGTTGAGCTTCCTCTAGTGGTTGTGGTATTCACTGACCTTTGGGAAGTATTTTGACATGTACATGGGTACCTTAGTCGTATAGTGTATCTTGTAGACCAGGCCCATTGCAAGTTGCTGTACTCTGTCGTCTACTCTAAGCCATCCTAGGTTGTCAAAGTGGGCAGGGGTGAGGTGGGTTCTGGGGGTAAGGTCAAGTAGTAGTCTGACCAGTTTGTTTTGTGATGTTTGTAATTTAGATTTAAGCGCCTATGAGGTGCTTTGGTACCATGAGGTGCACGCATAGTCGTAGTATATTGAATGAGGGCTCCTGCCAGAGTCTTCAGGGTATTCTTGTTTCTTGAGAGGAGATCCGGTACAAGAATCTAGTTCGTTGGTTGACTTTTTTTATTACATTGGATGCCATTTTGTCACAGGAAAGATTTGCCTCTAGGATGGAACCCAGGTAGGTAATTTCGTCTTTCCTTGTGACAATATTGTCACCCATGCACTGCAACTGAGAAGCCGTCGGTCTTGCTGAGTTTGTTATTTGAACCGAAGAGAATGGACTCTGTTTTGCCCATGTGTAATGATAGTTTGTTATCAGCGAGCCATATGCAGATTTTGCCTATATAGTTCCGAGCTGAGGGTTTTTTCAACCTGCAACTTGTTCTTGTCAGAGACCAGCATGGCTGAGTCGTCCGCAAACAGGAACAAGTTGCAGTCACAGGCTGACGACATGTCATTTACATAAATTAGGAAGAGTAGCGGTCCTAGTATGCTTCCTTGTGGAACACCACAGCTCACTGTGAGGGTGGGGGATAGAGTATACCGTTTACCTCTACCATCTGTTCTCTCCCCTCCAGGTAGGATTGCATCCAGCTCACTGATAAGCTATCAAAATCAATTGCTTTTAGCTTGTCAATCAGAATGGAGTGATTGACAGTATCGAAGGCCTTTTGTAGGTCCAGCATGACCATGCCGCAGTATTTGCCCGCGTCCACCTCTTGTTTGATGTGGTCGTTCAAATAGAGGAGGCATGTGTCAGGGAGCAGCTAGATATATAGCTTAGCACAAGGGCTGGAAGCAGTAGGGAGCAGCTAGCTATATAGCTTAGCACAAGGGCTGGAAGCAGTATAGGGACCAGCTAGCCTGCTTAGCACAAGGGCTGGAAGCAGTAGGGAGCAGCTAGCTATAGCTTAGCACAAGGGCTGGAAGCAGTATAGGGACCAGCTAGCCTATAGCTTAGCACAAGGGCTGGAAGCAGTAGGGAGCAGCTAGCTATAGCTTAGCACAAGGGCTGGAAGCAGTATAGGGACCAGCTAGCTATAGCTTAGCACAAGGGCTGGAAGCAGTATAGGGACCAGCTAGCCTATAGCTTAGCACAAGGGCTGGAAGCAGTAGGGAGCAGCTAGCTATAGCTTAGCACAAGGGCTGGAAGCAGTATAGGGACCAGCTAGCCTATAGCTTAGCACAAGGGCTGGAAGCAGTAGGGAGCAGCTAGCTATATAGCTTAGCACAAGGGCTGGAAGCAGTAGGGAGCAGCTAGCTATAGCTTAGCACAAGGGCTGGAAGCAAGCAACTATAGCCTATAGTTTAGCACAAGGACTGGAAGTAGGGAGCAGCTAGCGCTCTGTAAAAAAATTAACTCTGACGCACAGAGATGAAATTGATGAAATTGAATTGGGTGATGGTGTTGGAGGTCTGACCCCCCACCCTGACCGCCTGGGGTCTTTCACTCAGAAAGTCCAGTACCCAGGCGCTCAGGGCGGAGCTCAGACCCAGCTCGATCAGCTTGTCCACCAGTCTGGTGATGGGGACTATGGTGTTGAACGCTGAGCTGTATGAACAACAGTCTCACATAGCCCCCCTTCTGACGGTCAAGGTGAGAGAGGGTGCTGTGCAGTACCTGGGAGACCGCGTCGTCAGTGGACCTGTTTGTCCTGTATGCAAATTGCATAGGGTCCATATCACTGGGGAGGGAGGCACAAATGTGGTCCTTGACCAGCCTCTCGAAACATTTCATGACCACAGAGGTGAGTGCCACCGGTCTGTAGTAATAACTGTGAATTGAACTTGCATTGCTGCACTATAGTCCATCCGTTGCAAGTCAACGCCCCCCCCCCCCCCTCCATCCATTAACTCAACTGGACTGTCACTGTAATATTTATACAGTTGTACAGTGTCCCCCACCCACCCCTCCTACCCAACCCCCCCACCCACCCAACCACCTCCAATGTACAGTCAGATTGGTTATTTTTGGTTGAGGTTGAAAAAGCTATGTTGATTCAATATTTAATTACAGATACCATTTCAACATTTGAAAAACTGTCGTTGAATCAATTTAGTAGATTCCCCCTCCCCTCCTCCCCCTCCCCTCCCCTTCGAGAGGGTATAGTCCTAAGCAACTCGCGAGACCTAGAAGATCTCACGGGACTTGAGGTATTCAAACACTTTGGCGCGATGGATGGTGTCTTCACTGACTGGCTTGACAAATAGTCTGAGCCAAACTCCTTGGTAAGTCATTGACAATATTATGTATTATGCCATTCACATACCATAATCTTGCTGTCATCGTTTGACTACATGCTACTTTGTGAATTATTACCGTGGTGGCAACTAGTAGGCTAGAACGAAGCTTGTTAGCATTATTAGCTAACATGCTAGATGGTATACTTAACTGGTAAGTGAGTTCTTATGGGAATAGTATGATTCCGTTCAGATACCATCACCGGGCTGTTATCGTTTGACTAAATGTTATCTCTGTGCCGTGGCAAATAGTTTGGAGCTTGTTTGAGCAAATAGTGATGCATATTATTATAGCTACTAACGTTAGCTAGCTAGCATGCTAGCTAACGTTATTCTGCCATTTTGTTTCGTGATTAAAATGTACGTTTTTAATAGTTACATAAGCATTGTTGTAACTAGTGTTAACAAATACTTTATTATAGTTCAATTGTGTTAAACTTGGGACACAGCCATGGCTCTATTTTATTTCGTTTTGTATGTGAGGCATTTTAGCTTGCAGTTGTTGTGTTGCATTGTGGGTCTTCAGCACAAAGTAATCCCTTGCTGAGGGTAAGATGGTTTTCTGTCTGCTCAGACTCAGAATACTTAATTAACATGATCTGTGCTTCATAAAAAACAGATATTATTTCTCTGGTTTTGGTTATTTTGCACAGTAAATACTTATTCAGGCCTACCTGCAATTCAGAATTTAATCCAGCAGGGCGGCAGTGATGTTCATTCTGCCTTTTGTTATATATAAAAAATGGGGCTTTGAAAGACTGACATATTTGAACTTCTAGCTCCTGCTACTCTAAACATATATATATATAATATACACAGTCTTGATAAATTGCATACAAGGTTTTTTGAATATTTTGATCGTCTTCTTTTTAGAATTCGCTGGCAATCATCGCCGCTATCAAGGTGAGTTAACTAACACATTCTCAAATCATGTTTTGTTTTTACCACCAGACATGCGCTAGGTATATGGAGCTAGGTACACTTGCTACTGTAGGTTATATGGTGCTCATTGATAACTACTTTGATGGTGCTTATTTTTTCCTTATTTTGTTAATTATGTTGCTCTTTCTCTAGGAATGCCAATGTATAACTCCAGCCCCTATTACCACACTGCCATTGATTCAGCTCAGTAAGTATTATCTTTCAATTCAATATTGTCTGTCTCTCTCACCCCACTTCAAACTTCACACCTTTATCTGTGTTTTCATCTCTGTCTTTCTGTCTCTCTCACCTCGACCCCCTCCACTTCACACAACACCTACATTGCCAAAGCCTTTGTCATTTGATGACACAGCAGTGCTATGTCTGTCTCTCCCTCTATCTCCGTCTCCCTCTCTCACTGGCATAACATTTTTATTGTCGTATTCAATATTTCAGAGATTCTTCGCCAGAGGAACTTGAAGCCATTCCTGAATTACCACCAGAGACCAGCAGTTGCACGCAGGCAGAGACTGCCTGTAGCGTGAGTTGAATTTTATACACAAGTTCACTGGTGTTTATTCTTATATAAAACGTCTCTAAAGACGTATGTTTACCTTTGCATTGATTGGCGGATTTTTGACTGAAGACATTGGATCTTTCCTGCTCTCCCATCCAAGTCCCAGGTTGTAATGACGTAATCATGACACTTAGTTGATTTTGAGTAGACAATTACTCGTTGCATCTGGGCTCATAGTCATAGCCATATAGGAATGACCGCTACACCGTCGCGCCAATAGCGGCCGAGGGAGGGAGAGTTAAGTGATTTCTTTGTCATTCAGACAGATTCTCCTATCTGCACCTATCTGACACGTATAGCCACTGATGGTGGAGAAGTGCTGTCAAATTAGCCATTTTGGGGAAATTCAGGCATAAAATAATATTCTGTTGTGTGTCACTGTCAAACAAATCCAATATTTCAGAGATTCTTCGCCAGTTGCGGGAAGTATGTCACCACCTGAAGACGCAGACCACCACCTGAAGCCCATGTAGAATTGTGAGTTGAATTTTATACATGATAGATCAGTGGTTCTCAAACTTTTTACACCAAGTACCACCTGAGAATGTAGCTGGCTCTCCAAGTACCACCATATGACCGGTGTTAAAATACAGTCTATTCAGCTATGCACAGTTCACGCAGGAGGCAAATGTATTCCTAATACCATTATTTATTGTTAACTTTTGTCAGACACAGCCACAATGTACAAAGGGATAGCACTAGAACTAGCAAACGCTTCCACACAACTCATACAATGCAAGGGGCATTGAGAACATAATAACTAACATTCTCACATAGCAAGTGAGAAAATTAAGAACAACTGTATTTCAGCAAATATACTTAATCTCTATCTCTCTCTCTCTCTCTCTCTCTCTCTCTCTCTCTCTCTCTCTCTCTCTCTCTCTCTCTCTCTCTCTCTCACACAGCAAGCAATTGTCCATCATTCTCTCTCTCTCTCTCTCACACACACACACACGCACACGCACGCACACACACACACACACACACACACACACACACACACACAATTATTTTGTTACAAAAACTTAATTTCCTGCATTCTGGTGCAGGACTTTTTGAAATTTTACCCTTTAAATGCCAGTTTGTGTGATGGCATCACAAATTATTGTTAAAATAAACACACAAAGTAAAATATGTTCAATAGGATAGGAGCCCCGCATTTAGTGATCTAGGAGGCAAGTATTTTGTAATAAGATCAGATAGATAGAGCAATCACAAAATAAAGAAATGAGGCTCATCGTGCTCGCAAGCCACTGTCTAAAGTCTAATTGTGTTCTCAGAGGGATGACACTGGTGATCTACACCTCTACCAGAGGCCAGCAGCCAGAGGGGGACCCTGCTGACCACAAGGCCATCTGAATCATCCTATGCTGAATTGACATGGATGGTATCTCCCTTAAGCTAATGTGAGTATAACTTCCATGTACAAACACAAACACACCCACTCTATCTATATCTCTCTTCTAGGACATGTCATCATCATCAAACCTTTATTTAATTCTTGGGAGAACAGTAGGGTTGTAAAAAAATGTGTAAACATCTTCAAATCATTATTAACACATCCACGCTGTAAAGGGTTATTGCCCGCCATGCTTTGACCGCCAGATCTCGCGAGTAGGGTCGAGCTGCAGACTCAGAGCCTCTGTCCAGATTGGAACTTCCGCCCTGCCACAGGACTATTACTCCTGTGACAGGGCAATGCGCTGATTGGCGGAAAGTACGGAAGTATCTCGAAGTACGTCTGACGTATCTCGAATTACGTCTGATGTTTCTCTACGTTAGCGAACATTAAACGTTGTATTCATAAAATAATATAAATTCAGCAGCATGGGGAGGGCCGGGGGGAGGGGAGGTACAGGTAGTAGAAGACATAGTTATAGTACAGTGGAGAAGTAAAAATAGAATAAAAAGGCAGTGGAAACAATATACAATATTATTAACTCTAATAATAACACGCCTCGCGGGCTCATTATAATACGAGAGCCGTGGGTCTGCATTGTATAGAGCGGATCCCCCGGCCGTATTCAAGCGCTGGAGCGCTTTGCCATGGATAAAACTGTATTAATATAGTAGTAATAATAGTAGTTGGCTAGTTGCGCGCTTCTGGCCACCTCCCGCAGTGCGCGCATACACACATACTGTCTGTAGCCTATACAGTACGTGCAAAATTTGTTGTCAAGAGCCAATCGCACAGGTTGCCTCATCTCATCTGGCTCTGCAAATAGATCTAGAGTCTGAATATTCTATTTTTATTATAATTATTTTATTATAATGAGCCCGCGAGGCGTGTTATTATTAGAGTTAATAATATTGTATATTGTTTCCACTGCCTTTTTATTCTATTTTTACTTCTCCACTGTACTATAATTATGTGACCTGTACCTCTATGTCTTCTACTACCTGTACCTCCCCTCCCCCCGGCCCTCCCCATGCTGCTGAATTTATATTATTTTATGAATACAACGTTTAATGTTCGCTAACGTAGAGAAACGTCAGACGTAATTCGAGATACGTCAGACGTACTTCGAGATACTTCCGTACTTTCCGCCAATCAGCGCATTGCCCTGTCACAGGAGTAATAGTCCTGTGGCAGGGCGGAAGTTCCAATCTGGACCGAGGCTCCGAGTCTGCAGCTCAACCCTACTCGCGAGATCTGGCGGTCAAAGCATGGCGGGCAATAACCCTTTACAGCGTGGATGTGTTAATAATGATTTGAAGATGTTTACACTTTTTTTTACAACCCTACTGTTCTCCCAATAATTAAATAAAGGTTTGATGATGATGACATGTCCTAGAAGAGAGATATAGATAGAGTGGGTGTGTTTGTGTTTGTACATGGAAGTTATACTCACATCAGCTTAAGGGAGATGCCATCCATGTCAATTCAGCATAGGATGATTCAGATGGCCTTGTGGTCAGCAGGGTCCCCCTCTGGCTGCTGGCCTCTGGTAGAGGTGTAGATCACCAGTGTCATCCCTCTGAGAACACAATTAGACTTTAGACAGTGGCTTGCGAGCACGATGAGCCTCATTTCTTTATTTTGTGATTGCTCTATCTATCTGATCTTATTACAAAATACTTGCCTCCTAGATCACTAAATGCGGGGCTCCTATCCTATTGAACATATTTTACTTTGTGTGTTTATTTTAACAATAATTTGTGATGCCATCACACAAACTGGCATTTAAAGGGTAACATTTCAAAAAGTCCTGCACCAGAATGCAGGAAATTAAGTTTTTGTAACAAAATAATTGTGTGTGTGTGTGTGTGCGTGTGTGTGTGTGTGTGTGAGAGAGAGAGAGAGAGAGAGAGAGAGAGAGAATGATGGACAATTGCTTGCTGTGTGAGAGAGAGAGAGAGAGAGAGAGAGAGAGAGAGAGAGAGAGAGAGAGAGAGAGATAGAGATTAAGTACATTTGCTGAAATACAGTTGTTCTTAATTTTCTCACTTGCTATGTGAGAATGTTAGTTATTATGTTCTCAATGCCCTTGCATTGTATGAGTTGTGTGGAAGCGTTTGCTAGTTCTAGTGCTATCCCTTTGTACATTGTGGCTGTGTCTGACAAAAGTTAACAATAAATAATGGTATTAGGAATACATTTGCCTCCTGCGTGAACTGTGCATAGCTGAATAGACTGTATTTTAACACCGGTCATATGGTGGTACTTGGAGAGCCAGCTACATTCTCAGGTGGTACTTGGTGTAAAATGTTTGAGAACCACTGATCTATCATGTATAAAATTCAACTCACAATTCTACATGGGCTTCAGGTGGTGGTCTGCATCTTCAGGTGGTGACATACTTCCCGCAACTGGCGAAGAATCTCTGAAATATTGGATTGTTTGACAGTGACACACAACAGAATATTATTTTATGCCTGAATTTCCCCAAAATGGCTAATTGGACAGCACTTCTCCACCATCAGTGGCTATACGTGTCAGATAGGTGCAGATAGGAGAATCTGTCTGAATGACAAAGAAATCGCTTAACTCTCCCTCCCTCGGCCGCTATTGGCGCGACGGTGTAGCGGTCATTCCTATATGGCTATGACTATGAGCCCAGATGCAACGAGTAATTGTCTACTCAAAATCAACTAAGTGTCATGATTACGTCATTACAACCTGGGACTTGGATGGGAGCGCAGGAAAGATCCAATGTCTTCAGTCAAAAATCCGCCAATCAATGCAAAGGTAAACATACGTCTTTAGAGACGTTTTATATAAGAATAAACACCAGTGAACTTGTGTATAAAATTCAACTCACGCTACAGGCAGTCTCTGCCTGCGTGCAACTGCTGGTCTCTGGTGGTAATTCAGGAATGGCTTCAAGTTCCTCTGGCGAAGAATCTCTGAAATATTGAATACGACAATAAAAATGTTATGCCAGTGAGAGAGGGAGACGGAGATAGAGGGAGAGACAGACATAGCACTGCTGTGTCATCAAATGACAAAGGCTTTGGCAATGTAGGTGTTGTGTGAAGTGGAGGGGGTCGAGGTGAGAGAGACAGAAAGACAGAGATGAAAACACAGATAAAGGTGTGAAGTTTGAAGTGGGGTGAGAGAGACAGACAATATTGAATTGAAAGATAATACTTACTGAGCTGAATCAATGGCAGTGTGGTAATAGGGGCTGGAGTTATACATTGGCATTCCTAGAGAAAGAGCAACATAATTAACAAAATAAGGAAAAGATAAGCACCATCAAAGTAGTTATCAATGAGCACCATATAACCTACAGTAGCAAGTGTACCTAGCTCCATATACCTAGCGCATGTCTGGTGGTAAAAACAAAACATGATTTGAGAATGTGTTAGTTAACTCACCTTGATAGCGGCGATGATTGCCAGCGAATTCTAAAAAGAAGACGATCAAAATATTCAAAAAACCTTGTATGCAATTTATCAAGACTGTGTATATTATATATATATATATATATGTTTAGAGTAGCAGGAGCTAGAAGTTCAAATATGTCAGTCTTTCAAAGCCCCATTTTTTATATATAACAAAAGGCAGAATGAACATCACTGCCGCCCTGCTGGATTAAATTCTGAATTGCAGGTAGGCCTGAATAAGTATTTACTGTGCAAAATAACCAAAACCAGATAAATAATATCTGTTTTTTTATGAAGCACAGATCATGTTAATTAAGTATTCTGAGTCTGAGCAGACAGAAAACCATCTTACCCTCAGCAAGGGATTACTTTGTGCTGAAGACCCACAATGCAACACAACAACTGCAAGCTAAAATACCTCACATACAAAACGAAATAAAATATAGAGCCATGGCTGTGTCCCAAGTTTAACACAATTGAACTATAATAAAGTATTTGTTAACACTAGTTACAACAATGCTTATGTAACTATTGGGAGGGGGTGGGAGAGAATATATACATATACGGTGGGGAGAAGACTGTACATTAGGAGGGGGTGGGAGAGAAATATACATATGGTGGGGAGAGAATATATACATATGGTGGGGAGGAGACTGTCTATTATATGTATATTTCTCTCCCACCCACCCCCTCCTAATGTAGTCTCCTCCCCACCGTATGTATATATTCTCTCCCCACCGTATGTATATTTCTCTCCCACCCCCTCCTAATGTACAGTCTCCTCCCCACCGTATGTATATATTCTCTCCCCACCGTATGTATATTTCTCTCCCCACCGTATGTATATACCGCCATCTTTCTCCCGGGTTGGTGTGATCACATGACTGACAAAGCCGTGCAGTGATAGGCCAGAAGTCAGTTCGATTGCATCCAGGCTCGATTGCTTCTCCTGTCTGGGTAGCCCGGATGCGTGAATACCAAACCAAGCCGCATTTCTCGGAGACGCTCTCTGATTGGCCGACGCCTGTTTTTACACTGGTTAAGCTTAGGCACTCTTCGAAGTTGGTTAAGGTTAGAGTTTGTCTTAGTGCGTGACGGCAAGTTCTTTCGACGGTTAAGCTTAGGCACTCTTTCGAAGTTGGTTAAGGTTAGAGTTTGTCTTAGAGCATGGCGATAGAATGCCAGGTAGTTTGCAGGCTGTTTGACGTGGAAATGGGCAAAGACACAGCTCGTCACGGATTGGGCAAACGCGTCAGTGGCCAATCAGAGAGCGTGGGACGGCAAAAACGTGCCGTCCCACGATTGGCGCTCATGTCACATGACCTGGCCAATCAGAGCGCCAAACGGGAACGCGGAAGGACAAGCCAGTTGCTGAAAGGATTCACGCAGCCCGGATGATGGTTTTTTACATCGAATTTTATACACCGCAATTATGCATCGAATTTTTTATATAGAATTTTATACACCGCAATTATGCATCAAATTTTTTACATTGAATTTTATACACCGCAATTATGCATCGAATTTTTTTACATTGAATTTTATTATGCATTCGAATTTTTTACATTGAATTTTAAACACTGAATTTTTATTTCCCATAAGGTAAATTTGGAGCAAAAAAATTCAGATACATGATTTTCAAAGTAATTCTTTTCAATGCTATAAATTCGGTGTCTGAAAAAAAACAGATACATGTTTTCAAAGTAATTATTTTCAATGCTATAAATTCGGTGTCTGAAAAAATTCAGATACATGTTTTCAAAGTAATTATTTTCAATGCTATAAATTCAATTCAGATACGCGTTTTCAAAGTAATTATTTTCAATGCTATAAATTCGGTCTGATAAAATTCAAATACTTCTGTCACTCATTTGCTTCCATACCACAACAACAATAATAATAATTTTTAACAATAATTTGTTAAATAATTTAAACTGGCATTTAAAGGGTTACAATTCAAAATGTATTGAATATGTGTTTTTTTTTTTTTTTTTTTTATATACAATACTTTGTGATGCCCATCACAAACACTGGAATTTAAATGGTAAAAATTCAAACATTCCTGCACCAGAATGCAGGAAATTAAGTCTTTGTAACAAAATAATGGTATTAGGAATACATTTGCCTCCTGCGTGAACTGTGCATAGCTGAATACTGTATTTTAACGTCGGTCATATGGTGGTACTTGGAGAGCCAGCTACGTTCTCAGGTGGTACTTGGTGTAAAAAGTTTGAGACCAGGGTGAGGCCAGGCTATGGAGGGCTTTGAAGGTGAGGAGTAGTGTTTTGAAGTTAATGCGTTCCTTGATCGGGAGCCAGTGGAGGGAGTGGAGGACAGGAGTGATGTGTTCGCGGGACCGGGTGTTAGTGAGGAGGCGGGCGGCTGAGTTTTGGACCATCTGCAGTTTATGGAGGGAGCGGGAGGTGATGCCAGTGAGGAGGGAGTTACAGTAGTCCAGGAGGGATGAGATGAAGGCGTGTATGAGGGATTCAGCAGCAGGGGGTAGAGGCAGTGACGGATTTTGGCAATGTTGCGGAGGTAAAAATATGAAGTTTTGACAATGGAGCGGACATGGGGGTCAAATGAGAGGGTGGGGTCGAGGATGACACAGAGGTTGCGGACTAGGGGGGAGGGGGTGATGGTGGAGTCATTGATGGTGAGTGTGATGGGTAATACAATAATTTATACTGTAGCATTACAAACCATTTGACAGCCACGTCCTGCACCTCCGTTCTTGTCCTCTAGGAGTCATCGCAGCATGGCCAAGACCTTCCTCATCCAGCATATTGTCCTTCTGAAGCTCTGAAGTCATTAGTGGTCATGAACCTAGAGAGAGAGCGAGAATACGTTAGTAGATAGTCTAAGGCCAGTGATTCTCAATATTATTTAGCATATCTAGGACCTCTAATTTAGTCCATGTCATGCACATCTACATACAATATACTGTAGCATTACAAACCATTTGACAGCCAGGTCCTGCACCTCCGTTCTTGTCCTCTAGGAGTCATCACAGCATGGCCAAGACCTTCCTCATCCAGCATACTGTCCTTCTGAAGCCATTAGTGGCCATGAACCTAGAGAGAGAGATAGAGAATACGTTAGTAGATAGTCTAAGGCCAGTGATTCCAGGGATTAAAGCAAAATAAATTCTCCTTTTAAGTACAGTCCTAACATAGTCTCCTAATGTACAGTCGCCTCCTCATCATATGTATATATTTACTGTTAGGATCTCTGGGTAACAGTACTGTATATTTGCATATCGTATATGTGACAAATGTAACAGTACTATAATAGTACTGTTACATTTGTCACATATACAATATGCAAATATACAGTACTGTTACCCAGAGATCCTAACAGTAAATATATACATATGATGACATTTATGACATTTATGACATAGGGACATACATGACTTACAGGTATACCGTAATTCCTCTAATAGTAACCCCGGCTTGTATTTGTTTCAACTGTAGCGGGTACCAGGCTTGTATTAGGAGGAGGCCTGTATAAGAGGGAGGCCTATATTTCAAATTTTCAAACGGATCATAATGAATAAATCAACATTTTGTGTCAGTTTGAACCCAGTAAAATGTACTGGGTTCATTTATTGAAACCAAGTACTGTATGAAATAGTAAACAGTGCAATTACAGGTGGTCACTGGTCATTTCAACGTTTTCAAAGTGAAATCAAGTAACTAGCTCAGTATGCAGCTCAGTATATTAGTAACCCGGCTTGTATTAGGAGGCCGGCTTATAATTGCTTAGCTCAAGAGCGCACCCGGCCATTAATAGAGACCCGGCTTGTATTTGAGACCCGGTTACTATTAGAGGAATTACGGTATTATACCTGTAAGTCATGTATGTCCCTATGTCATAAATGGCATGATGTCATGTATGTTGTGTATGTCATAAATGTCACTATGAATTGAAAATGGGGGACGCTGATGATGTAAACAAGACACACATCTTTCTCTGGTCTGTATCCCCTTAACAATTGTGTGTATTGCTACTGGATTTACCAGATCCAGAGTGAATGAATGAATAAAAACTTTATTTAATACACAAGACCCTCTTCTTGGGACCAAGTAAGGTTTCGTCGATAATCCAATGTAATCCAATCCCCCCCCACCCCTCCTACCCAACCACCTCCAATGTACAGTCCCCCCACCCCACCTCCTCCAATGTACAGTTTATTCATCAAATGTATATATACTCTCTTTTTTAGACTATTTTTGTATCACAAACAATACTGTATTTGTAAATTTGGTATGTCATAAATGTATAGATGTAGCAGACAGTACTGTCTATCTGTATGTCGTGTATGTTATGATGAATTGAAAATGGGGGACCCTGATGTAAACAAGATGAAAGTATTTCTCTGGTCTGCATCCCCTTAACAAGTGTGTATTGAGCTGTACTGTATTGTACCCATTCTGCAATCTGTTAATAAAATGTTCAATCAATCAATATTTAACAGATTGCAGAATGGGTACAATACAGTACGGCTCAATACACACAATTGTTAAGGGGATGCAGAGCAGAGAAAGACTTTCGTCTTGTTTACATCATCAGGGTCCCCCATTTTCAATTCATAGTGACATTTATGACATTACACAACATTGACATCATGACATTTATGGCATAGTAGGGACATACTACAGCAGGGGTGGCCAACCCGCGGCTCGCGAGCCGCATGGGGCTCTTTGCCCGTCAATGTGCGGCTCTTCCATCCATAAAAAAAAAAAAAAAAAAAAATGTTTACTTTTTTTTTTTTTTACTTTTTTTTTTTTTATGTCACTCATTCCATAAGTGCGTAGAATAAACATTTAACATTTTTTTTTAAATGGTCCATTTGCATGTTCTTGGTATCTGAATCTAGGGACATATATGGATCAGTGTCAGAAATAGTGTGTCTGTTACTAGGCTTAAGTAAATTGTAATGAACCAAAGGAGAATATCAATTCTATTTAAAAAAAAAAAATGTTTGACTGTAAATAACACCATGCTAAAATTGACCAGACCTGAAAAATCTAAGCAAATGAATAAAGGGAAGATGATTAAACAGAAGGTTTTGTAGATACAGTACTGAATTCTGCCATCTTTTTTATAATGTAAATTTCTCCACCATTTTTCATCATATTGCAACACCGTTTTTTGCAAGACGTTCACAGAAAGGTAGAGAAACTAACTGCGTTCTGTTTTATGGCAATAACGTTCAGGTTTGTGGGAGATAATCCCAAAAAATAAGAGAAATTAAAAAGTAAATCCAGAAGTCAGATGATTGACAGGGGCTGGTGTGAGCTGGGTAGGGTAGTTTTTCGAAATTTGAAAGCCCTGAGTCTCTTCCTTCAAAAGACTACACTCACTTTTGGCTGTGCCACTTCCTCCTGTCAATATGCGCCGGTTTCCGACTCAATGCCCTGAGATTTCTATAATCTTATATTTCACTAATAACAGTTAAAATAATTGGTAAACAAACATAATGCTGAAAATATACACTTTTACTGTATATCTCGGGCTTAAGAGGTTAACCCTGTGAGGCCCGAATTAAAAAGAAATTAGCAACTTCAGAGGCCAGAGGGTGGGACATATAAACACATTTACTATCAAATAGCATTGTGAGGCTGAACAACAGGACCAATTGACTATACATGTGCTTAAAGGGGAACTATCTTATAAATGGCTTTTTTCAGTGTTTACCATTGTTTCTTAGCTATGTGGACTTATATTAATAGGATATATGTCTCTAATTCTCATATTGGCGAATTCTTCCAATTCTCCTCTCACAATATTCACCCTCACTGAACTGAGTCATCTGAAAATGTGCATATCTGTGATGTCAGAGATTTCTCAGCTGCATAATAATGTGGCAGTTGATGTGGCAGTTGGCACCAGGCCACACAGTGGTTGGAGCCCAGCCTCAAAATGGCTTAAGATCTTGAGGTAGAAAAATGCGGTTTTTAGTACTTGATTAGAAATACAAAACAATGCATTTTTTTTGAAAAAAACCTAGGTGTTCCATAGACTCACAGGAATTGTGTAAAAGTGCCCAAATAGTGAAAGAAATAGTAAAATAGTTCCCCTTTAAAAAAATTTAAATAAACATTATTTTTTTAAATGGCTAAAAGTGATTTTGTAATTTTGCAACCGTGGGTCTCACAGGGTACTTTTAACCCTGTGAGGCCCAAATAAAAAAGACATTAGCAACTTCAGAGGCCAGAGGGTGAGACTTATAAACACATGAAGGGTGCCGTGACTGAAAAAAAAGGTTGAGAAACGCTGGTATATGGTGTGGCTCTTTGTGGTACCACAGTCATTTTTTTGTGGCTCTTAGTCTCTGACTGGTTGGCCACCCCTGTACTACAGGTATATAGTAATGTTACATTTGTGACATATATGATATGCAAATATACAGTAATCAATGTTATCCATAGATCCTAACAGAGAATATATACATTATGATGGGGAGGAGACTGTACATTAGGAGGGGGTGGTAGAAAAAAAGATACATACGGTGGGGAGAGAATATACGGTGCTACGGAGTTAAGCTAATAAAGGTGACTCACAACCACAACAGGGGACTCACGTATTTGTACTGTGAAGTAACTGTTAACATGACAATGACAAACGTGGTTTCTGTTTTTCTTTTTGACATACTTGCGGCACATGGAACAAGTTAACTCACCACTCTACAGCATGCAGTAGCCTAGCCAGTCTCTTGAAACACCGCCATCTTCAAACTTCCATATCTAGGACCTCTAATTTAGTCCACGTCATGCAC
Source organism: Notolepis coatsorum (assembly GCF_963971535.1). Lineage (NCBI taxonomy): Eukaryota > Metazoa > Chordata > Actinopteri > Aulopiformes > Paralepididae > Notolepis > Notolepis coatsorum. Next base: position 163,962,088 of record NC_140169.1, on the reverse strand, counting down.
ATCTACATAAAATATACTGTAGCATCCATCAACACTTCTTGATTTGTAAGAATTCTTTGCAGAATAGCTAAAAGTAAGGACATTCAACAGTCAGTATAGGCATTTACAGGATGACTCTTTCCAGCTGTTGAAATGAAAGTCCCAGATTGAAAAGTATATATATACACAGTCACACACAATAAAACATTTTATACATCACTTACAAGCATGACCACTTGAAGATCTTGAAGACTTGGTAGATCTTGACCGTCTTGGGAGAGAGAGAGAGAGAAGGCATTACAGGATGACTCTTTGAAAATGTCCCAGATTAAAAAGTATATATTATATATACAGTCACACACACAATAAAAAAAAATTATACATCACTTACGACCACTTGAAGTATACCGGTAGTTGTTATCGAGCTGTCTTCTGCTTTCATGTCATTGTTGAGATCCAGCACTGTAACAGTATTTGCTGTGAAATTATATATTTTACAATTAAATTAAACCATGAAAGATCTGCGTGATATGCATTGGTTAGCTAACGTCAGTATTCTGCAGTCTAGGCCTGCTAGCAGTAGTGCTACTGTAGTTTACAGATCCCACCAGTTTCATAATATCGAGCAAATAACATTACAGTAGACTAGTCACTGAAACACAGACTAAACAGCATTTATATCAGCAGCATGCATTACTTATAAATAATAAAATATATGTGTTGCACAATTACCTGAGATGAGAACAGTTGGTGACGATGTGAGGCTCTGCCTGTAGCAGTGTATGTAGCCTAGTAGCACGTGAGCTCGCGCTACAGTGTATGTAGCCTAGTAGCACTTGAGCTCGCGCTACAGTGTATGTAGCCTAGTAGTAACGTGAGCTCGCGCTAGTGTATGTAGCCTAGTAGTAACGTGAGCTCGCGCTACAGTGTATGTAGCCTAGTAGTAACGTGAGCTCGCGCTACAGTGTATGTAGCCTAGTAGTAACGTGAGCTCGCGCGCAGTGTATGTAGCCTAGTAGTAACGTGAGCTCGCGCGCAGTGTATGTAGCCTAGTAGTAACGTGAGCTCGCGCTACAGTGTATGTAGCCTAGTTGTTGTGAAGGGCCAGATTAAACCGAATATATATATATTTATATATATATATTTAATTGTATTTGTATATTCTCTAATATTCCCTGATATCCCTTGTATATTCCTTGTACAATATGCATTGAATATCCATTCTAGCCTACTGAACATCCCATAATAGTCTCCATTCTACTATTGGTCGAGACCTTGGTGCCAGGCTGCCATACCCCTCAGACCCAGTTCAAACGTACCGCTCAACATGTACGAACAAGTCCTAGTTCCGCGTAGGAATCTGGCTACCGCACCACTAATGGGACTATTTGTTCATAGTGCGTATATATGCTGCGCTATATACTGGACTTTCTTTTCAGTCCAGTTTCTTACCCACCAATAGAGTCACAGACGTAAAGCCTCCCCGCGACGCCACGTGTGGGAGTAAGGCCAAGTTCGGCTTACCATCGGTATGGAGACATCGTGTATATTAATATTTGAATAGTCATATTTGGCACTATATCGTCGAGTTGGACGTAGTCTATTAAGCTAATAATAGTCTGTTAATATATAGTGCTTCGTGCGGTGAGAATACTACCGTAGTCAGTACCCCATCGTTTCGGGCAGAGAACTGGCTGCTTATCCAGGGTGGTTGACCCCACGTGAAGCTGCACCCGAGGAGCCCCAGAGCCGACGAGCGAGTGGACCTGTATACCGGATTATTCTACCGACGACAGCCCGCCTTCCCCGGCACGGATTATGCTTTGTATACGTTGATTATTCCATGGATAAAGACCCCCGACACTGCCGTGTGTTGGAACCCCCCCCCCTGGAGAGGACGCAAGGTGAGGAGACGCTCTGCAAGACGAGGTCGCTTCACGTCTCTCCTCCGTGGACCGGAGGACGCCGGCCCACAAAGAGTCCACCTGCTTTCATCTGTGGTCCAAGGATCGCCGGCGCATTGAACGGCACTACAGTGGGTTCACCTGGGATACCCTTGGCCGGATGAGGCAGCCGAACTCTACCCCCCCCCCCTTCCTACTCCTGTCGGCTTACAAGCGACCGGATTAACCCCCCCTAGTGTATCCAGCCTATAATCATTAAAGTATCATTGCTATTATTCCTTAAACTATTCCAGGTCGTATATGTACCACCTGCGCCTTCAGAGATTGGACATTCTCTATTGATATACCGACGAATACTCTTGCCATAAAAGTGCATACTAATTCCCATTCATAAATGTGATTGATTTGATTAAGTGCTTGCTCTACACACCATCGCTGTGTAGAAATAAAGACCTATTTCTAATTCGTACATTTGTGTTGGATCCGTTTCATCTACGTGACAGTGTTCATCATAATATATTTATGCCGAGTACTGGGTGGCCGAATATTAAGTACAAAGGTAGTGGTAGTAAGTATCATATCTAGTAATACAGTCAGGGAATTGTACCCCTCAGTTACAATTGGTCCTTCGAGCCGGATGGTAATTAGTGTAATATTAATATAGTGTTATTAATATTGAAATGGCCTATGATGAACACTCCACGAAACGATCCTCCTAACCAACGCCCGCAGCGCGAACGACGGCTCCCTCAGTACTTAGAGGCTTACGCTGTCAGTCAACAACCTAGTCTTCTACTAACAGTAAACGCGGTAAAACTAGAAAGTAAAAGTATGTCTAACCCCAACGCCCAGACTACCCCGACCATAGAGGCCCCTACGGGTTCTAATGTAACTGACCAAGTTCACGGTGGGGACCAGTGGGAACCAGACATGACTTCACACCCCGCCAGTACTGAAGAAGTAGTCCCCGATGAGTCCCGGGAGGAATACAACGCTACCGAGACAGAACTCGGCACGGAAGAAGACGGGGAGAGCACCGTGGAGATAGAGCTCCAAGGCTCCGCAAGGAGTACCCCGAGGGAAGGCTCCCCTATACAACCGCCTTCTCCCAGCGAGGCAGAGAGGACCCTACAGCAGGCCTTCCTCATCAGCCTGAACGCCGCTGCTGAACGCGACCGACTGCAGATCCAGCAGCGGAGCGAAGAAGAGCATATACGTCTAGAAATAAGACGCATTCAGAGGGAAGAGAATGTGGCCCGAGACCGAGCAGACAGCCAGCGAGCAGCTGCTGGTGCTCTACGGGACGCAGAGCGCGACAGACAGCAAGCGCAACTAATAGAACAGCTGATCAGACGGACAACACCCTCTCCCTCCGCCAGAGGCTCCAGGAACTCGTCTAGACACACCTCCAGGGCGGCATCCCCTAGCCGAGTAAACAACCCTGAACTTGACCAACAGACGAGGTCTATACCCCCCACAGACCACCTCCCCCCACCGGTCCAAGCGAGACCTAGCAACCGGGAAGGAGCAGCATATCCTGTGGAGAGGCTAAACCAGAGACTACAAGCACTGGATGACCTAACTGAAGACGAAGAGGAAGAGGAGGAGAACCACGCCCGACGACAGCACAGTACTCTACCGGACCAGGAGGTCCGGTACAGCCCAGGCTATACTCCCGCGGAGCTGCGCTACAGACCCCCGACTCTATACACGGGTGAGCACGACCCGCACCGAGGAACAGCACCTGGACAAGCGGGCCATGGTACACTGCCGGTACCAGCCCATACCAAGGAGCGGGAGGAGACTCGCCTAGGAGGCCTCTCCCCCAACGCTCGCCGATGTATCCACAGTCAGCGTCATACATTGGCACGCCTATGGTACCCGACTTCACCCAAGAGAACCGGGCCCAGTATACAGAACTCTGCATGTGTCTGGAGACCATGTTGGTGGATGTATTGGATGAACGCCACAAATACGCCATCCTACTGAAGCACTTAAAGGTACCCCGCGCACATAATATAGCGCTCGCCTACGCGACTTCCACCACCCCATACACAGCAGCGCTGGTAGCATTGGACCAGAGGTATGGGCGCATATGGGATTACGTGATCCAGGAGATCCGACACATCGACCGCTTACCCCCAGCAATAGACAATCGAGCACTGGACGACCTGTCCATCAGAGTGCAGTCCCTGGTAGGGATGTTGGGAACGCAGAGAGAGAAGGGGAGGCATGAACTTTACGCCAACTCAAATGTGGAAAGGATCTTGGAGAAGCTGCCGCCCGCTCGACAGGAGCGTTTTAGGCGGCAGAGAGACCACCGAGACCCGAATGGCCCCGAACCGAACCTCCTCGATCTAGCAGACTTCCTGGCGAGAGAAGTCAGCAGCCTACGGCTAGATACATTCGGACGGAGCACCCCTGGCTCCAGAGAAGGAACCAGACGACTAAATGATGGAAGAAGATCGGTGACTGTGATGCACCAATCGGAGTCAGTACCGAGCAGCAGGAGCCACAGTACCCCCTCCAGAACGGAGAAGTGGAAGATAGTGTGCCCCTACTGTGAGAAAGAACACTGGCTAGCGCAATGTGACTCCTTCCCCAAGCTGAACGCGGAGGAAGCAAGTCAATGGATAAAGTCCAACAAGCGCTGTTTTCGCTGTGCGCGCTCACACATGGCAGCCGAATGCCGCTTAAAGAAAAGGTGCACCAAGTGCGATGGAGCCCATCTGGACATACTTCACGACAGTAACAGACGGCGCCCTGCACCCGCACCATCCAGCAGCAAAGCGAGCGTCATGTACATCGATCCCGCCAGCAGCAGTGGAGCCCGAGTACTCCTAAAAGTAGTGCGTGTGACACTAAGCTACCAGAATAAAGTCCTGGACACTTACGCCGTCCTCGATGACGGGTCAGAGAAGACCCTGCTGCTCGCCTCCGCTGCGGCCCAGCTAGGGCTGCGGGGAACCGAAACCCAAATGACAATTCGGACAATAAGACGAGATTTGAAGACGATAAAGGGCGAGAATGTCTCATTCTCTATCGCAGCAAGCGGCCAGCCTGAGCGACGGTACCAGATTACAGACGCTTTCACCAGCCAAGAAATAGGGCTGTCGCGGTACACATACCCCGTCGCCAAGCTGATGGAGAAATATGCACATCTGCGCAAGTTACCGATCCCGCTCATAGACAATGCTATGCCGACCCTGTTGATAGGCTCCGACCATGCAGACCTCATTGGCCCGATAGACCGGGTTCATACCGGACCCCGAGGCTGTCCTGCAGCAGTCGAGACCCGTTTGGGATGGACTCTCCAAGGCCCGCTCGCCAAATCTCTCAACCGAAGTACAGCCACTAGATGTCTCCACTCCCGAGTCACAGAGGGAGAAACCGCACTCCTGCAACACGTAGAGCGGCTATGGACCTTGGAACAAATGCCCTTTAAGAACGGAAAGAAAGACATTCGCTCTAAAGATGACATTTACGCCATTCACCTCCTCGAGACAGGGACCAAGAGAGTCCCGGTCAACGGCGTGTTGAGATACGCCACGCCACTCCTGCGGCGAGAAGGAATGCCTACTTTCCACGCCAAGACAGACGCCACAGAACGGTACCTGCTGAACACGGAGCGGCGCTTAGCCAAGAACCCCGCCCAAGAGAGTGTATACCGCGCTGAGATTGAGAAGCTCATCACAGCGGGACACGTCACAAAGATGGACATTAAAGAGGCTGACCAGACCACTGAATCGTGGTACGTGCCTCACCACAAGGTCCATCACAACGGTAAAGACCGCATAGTATTTAACTGCAGCTACCAGATCGGATCCCAAAATCTGAATAAAGAGTTACTGCCCGGTCCCACACTCGGCCCCTCCCTACTCGGCGTTCTACTCCGCTTCCGCCAGGAAAAGGTGGCCATCAGCGGGGACATTAAAGGAATGTTCCTGCAGGTGAGATTAGTAGAGGAGGACAAGCCCCTGTTACGGTTCCTATGGAGAGAGAAGCCAGGAGATGAGCACCCAGCCATCTACCAATGGGAAGTCCTCCCCTTCGGAACGACGTGCACCCCCTGCTGTGCTACATTTGCACTACAGAAACATGTAGCAGAGGACCCAGCAGCGGACGAAGAGGTCCGACACAGCGTAAAGAACAGCTTCTACGTAGACAACTGTCTACAAAGCCTTTCAACCCAGGAAGAAGCCGAGGCTCTCCTGATTAAACTCTGCGCCTCATTGATCAAAGGCGGCTTTGATCTCAGGCAGTGGGCCAGCAGCGATCCGCAAGTACTGCGCAGCCTCTCTTCCGAGGACAAGGCAGCCAGCAGCGAGACCTGGATGGCTACAATCCCGGGAGAAGCCCAGGAGATGACCCTGGGATTGGTGTGGCGATTCAAAACAGATTCGCTTCACTACAGACACAAGCCCCTGACTACGGAGCAGGGAAGGCCGGCGGCGGCGCCGACCACCAGACGGAGTGTGTACACAACACTCGCCCGACAATATGACCCGCTAGGATGTATTCTACCGTACACCACCAGGGCAAAAATGATTGTACGAGCATTGTGGGACAAGGACCAGGGCTGGGACGACCCCATTCCCGCACACCTTGCATCCACCTGGAGAGAGTGGGAGATGGAGCTCCACTCACTCCCAGGCGTTAATATGCGCCGAAGCTACTTCCCACCCACGGTGAGGCCAGAGACATGTAAAATGGACTTACACGTCTTCAGTGACGCCTCAGAGGTCGCATACGGATCAGTAGCCTACTTGCGGGCCCAAGAAAGGGGGGGAGAGATCTACACAGCATTTGTCCTCGCCCGCTCGAGAATAGCCCCTCGCAAGCAACAATCTATCCCACGTCTAGAGCTCTGCGCAGCCCTAGCCGGAGCGCACCTAGCCACGCTCATCCAACGTGAGCTCACCATACCGGTGTCTAGAACAATCCTGTGGTCAGATTCCACGACAGTACTCGCCTGGATCAAATCGGACTCATGCAAGTACAAAGTCTTCGTGGGAGTCAGAGTCACCGAGATTCAAGACTTAACCGAAGAGTTAACCGGAGAAACAGAGTGGCGCTACGTTGATACAAAACAGAACCCAGCTGACGTCATCACCCGGGGGATGCCCCTGGATGACCTCACCCGTCGCAATGTCTACAGTGACGGCCCAGCATTCCTAAAGCTCCCGGAAGGAGAGTGGCCCACGCCTATCCCGAGGGAAGCCAGTCAGGAGGAGGCTGAGAATAAGAAGCCTGTGTTCTGTGGATTGAGCACTGTTATCTCCGCAGACCCCAACACACTCCTGATGGGGCGGCTAGATCCTGCATTACCCCAGACCATGTACCGGCCTGAAGAAGCGAACGGCCGACGAATGTGGGGGTACAGTCAAGTATTAGCCGACAAGTTTTGGAGCAGTTTCCTACTGCACTACCTACCGTCTCTACAGACCCGCCAGAAGTGGGTAAAGGAGAGAGACAATTTGACAGAAGGAACAGTTGTCATGATTATTGATCAATCACTGCCCAGAGCTATGTGGCCGGCCGGCCGCGTAAGCAAAGTGATCACCGGTGCCGACGGCAAGGTCCGAGCAGCTGAAGTGCTTGTCCAGGGTCGCACTTACACCCGTCCCGTGGCGAGGCTCATAGAACTGCCCCGACTCCCAGACACAATCGATGATGACCATGACCCTATAACCCTATGACTTTGTGAAGTTGACTGACCCCTACAGCAAACCCTTATGTGTAAATAGACAACGCGATTAATCTGTCTCTGTTTAACTGATTAGGTCTGGGACCAATCAGGGGGTGGCTGTTGTGAAGGGCCAGATTAAACCGAATATATATATTTATTTATATATATATATATTTAATTGTATTTGTATATTCTCTAATATTCCCTGATATCCCTTGTATATTCCTTGTACAATATGCATTGAATATCCATTCTAGCCTACTGAACATCCCATAATAGTCTCCATTCTACTATTGGTCGAGACCTTGGTGCCAGGCTGCCATACCCCTCAGACCCAGTTCAAACGTACCGCTCAACATGTACGAACAAGTCCTAGTTCCGCGTAGGAATCTGGCTACCGCACCACTAACGGGACTATTTGTTCATAGTGCGTATATATGCTGCGCTACTAAAGTAGGACTTTCTTTTCAGTCCAGTTTCTTACCCTCCAATAGAGTCACAGACGTAAAGCCTCCCCGCGACGCCACGTGTGGGAGTAAGGCCAAGTTCGGCTTACCATCGGTATGGAGACATCGTGTATATTAATATTTGAATAGTCATATTTGGCACTATATCGTCGAGTTGGACGTAGTCTATTAAGCTAATAATAGTCTGTTAATATATAGTGCTTCGTGCGGTGAGAATACTACCGTAGTCAGTACCCCATCGTTTCGGGCAGAGAACTGGCTGCTTATCCAGGGTGGTTGACCCCACGTGAAGCTGCACCCGAGGAGCCCCAGAGCCGACGAGCGAGTGGACCTGTATACCGGATTATTCTACCGACAACAGCCCGCCTTCCCCGGCACGGATTATGCTTTGTATACGTTGATTATTCCATGGATAAAGACCCCCGACACTGCCGTGTGTTGGAACCCCCCCCCCTGGAGAGGACGCAAGGTGAGGAGACGCTCTGCAAGACGAGGTCGCTTCACGTCTCTCCTCCGTGGACCGGAGGACGCCGGCCCACAAAGAGTCCACCTGCTTTCATCTGTGGTCCAAGGATCGCCGGCGCATTGAACGGCACTACAGTGGGTTCACCTGGGATACCCTTGGCCGGATGAGGCAGCCGAACTCTACCCCCCCCCCCTTCCTACTCCTGTCGGCTTACAAGCGACCGGATTAACCCCCCCTAGTGTATCCAGCCTATAATCATTAAAGTATCATTGCTATTATTCCTTAAACTATTCCAGGTCGTATATGTACCACCTGCGCCTTCAGAGATTGGACATTCTCTATTGATATACCGACGAATACTCTTGCCATAAAAGTGCATACTAATTCCCATTCATAAATGTGATTGATTTGATTAAGTGCTTGCTCTACACACCATCGCTGTGTAGAAATAAAGACCTATTTCTAATTCGTACATTTGTGTTGGATCCGTTTCATCTACGTGACAGTGTTCATCATAATATATTTATGCCGAGTACTGGGTGGCCGAATATTAAGTACAAAGGTAGTGGTAGTAAGTATCATATCTAGTAATACAGTCAGGGAATTGTACCCCTCAGTTACACTAGTAGTAACGTGAGCTCGCGCTACAGTGTATGTAGCCTAGTAGCTAACGTGAGCTCGCATGCAGTGTATGTAGCCTAGTAGTAACGTGAGCTCGCGCTACAGTGTATGTAGCCTAGTAGCTAACGTGAGCTTGCGCTACACTCACTGAAACACAGACTAAACAGCACTCATTTATATCAGCGGCACGCATTACTTATAAATAATAAAATATATGTGTTGCACAATTACCCAATAGTATGATCTCCAATTACCTGAGGAGAAGATGCAACAGTTGCTCACGGCGTGGTGCAGGCTCTGTCTGTAACGCGCTTCAATTCAAATTTCAAACCGGGATCCCCCACAATGCAACGCATCAGTGTTGCCAGATTGATTGATTGAAAACTTTGTTAACAGATTGCAGAATGGGTACAATACAGTACAGCTCAATACATACAATTGTTAAGGGCATGCAGACCAGAGAAAGACTTTCATCTTGTTTACATCAGGGTCCCCCATTTTCAATTCATCATAACATGACATGTGACATACAGATAGACACTTCTATACATTTATGACATACCAGATTTGCAAATACAGTAGGGCCTACTGTTTGTGATACAAAAAGAGTCTAGAAAAGAGAGTATATATTTGACGTAGAACCGTACATTATAGGTGGGGTGGGGGGGGGGAGGGTGGGGGGGGGGGCACTGTACAACTGCACAAGCACAACTGTACATTGGAATATTGACAAAACCATGTTTGATACTTTACTGTACATTGGAGGGGGTTGGGTTAGGACATTTACAGGGGCCAGTTTCGAATTGCAGTCTCCCGTAGGTGTTCTTTGAGAGTGGTTTTGAAAGTGGGTAGTGATTCACATTCCTTTACATCTTTGGGTAGGGCGTTCCACATTGATGTGGCATAATTGCGAAACGTGTTTAGTCCCTGTTTGAGCCGAATCTGGGTTTAACATGATTTGTGGAGCTCCCATGGTGTTGTGGTCGTGGTATTCACTGACCTTGGGAAGTATTTTGACATGTACACATACCTTGGTCGTGTATGTATCTTGTAGACAGGCCCATTGCAAGTTGCTGTACTCTGTCGTCTACTCTAAGCCATCCTAGGTTGTCACGTGGGCAGGGGCGAGGTGGGTTCTAGGAGTAAGGTCAAGCAGTAGTCTGACCAGTGTGTTTTGTTATGTTTGTGTAGCAGGGTGGATTCCCTACTTTATGAGAGTAGATCGATGTACACACTGTCACCAGCGGTAGGGGGGAACGCAGCAGATCTGAGTCCAACTGAATCCCCGACTTTAGTGCAGGAGTGGAGCTTTAGCAGAGGGTCACAGCCTCTTCACCCTGCTCCCCTCTGGGAGAAGGCTGAGGATCCCAAAGGCTGTGAAAGCTCGACACAGACTGAGCTTCTTCCCCTCAGCCGCCAGGCTGATCAATGCCTCAGGTCCCCCCCCCCCCCCTCGGTACCCCCCCCCCCCCCCCTCCCCCCCCTCTGCCCCCAAGTGACACTGGCACAATGACACTGACTGCACTGCACTAGTCCGTACTGGATCCCTGCACTCTTCACTTTATATATATATATGTATTTATTGATAAATCCCCCACTGCACTGTTTCGTTTCTTGTCTGTGTTGGTGTTGTTTTCTGTGAAAAAAGAAAGGAAATGCATTCACTGTATTGCTGCAACAATTACCAATGTGTTTTACACAAATGGCTAAATAAAGGAATCTGAATCTGAATCTGAATCTGGGGCCTAGAGGGGCCTGAATCTGAGGCTGAATAGTGTTGAAGGCACTAGAAAAGTCAAAGAATGTTACCCTCATTGAGCTGCCCGGCTTCTCCAGATGTAGATAGGCCTTGTGGACCATGTAGATTATGGCATCCTCCACACCGATGTTCTGCTGATATGCAAACTGCAGCTTGTGCTAAGCTAGGCTAGCTGGTATGCAAACTGCAGCTTGTGCTAAGCTATAGGCTAGCTGGTATGCAAACTGCAGCTTGTGCTAAGCTAGGCTAGCTGGTCCCTACTGCTTCCAGTCATTGTGCTAAGCTAGGTAGGCTAGCTGGTCCCTACTGCTTCCAGCCCTTGTGCTAAGCTAGGCTAGCTGCTCCCTACTGCTTCCAGCCCTTGTGCTAAGCTAGGCTAGCTGCTCCCTACTGCTTCCAGTCCTTGTGCTAAGCTAGGTAGGCTAGCTGGTCCCTACTGCTTCCAGCCCTTGTGCTAAGCTAGGCTAGCTGCTCCCTACTGCTTCCATTCCTTGTGTTAAGCTAGGCTAGTTGCTCCCTACTGCTTCCAGTCCTTGTGCTAAGCTAGGTAGGCTAGCTGGTCCCTACTGCTTCCAGCCCTTGTGCTAAGCTAGGCTAGCTGGTCCCTACTGCTTCCAGCCCTTGTGCTAAGCTAGGCTAGCTGCTCCCTACTGCTTCCATTCCTTGTGCTAAGCTAGGCTAGTTGCTCCCTACTGCTTCCAGCCCTTGTGCTAAGCTATAGCTAGCTGCTCCCTACTGCTTCCAGCCCTTGTGCTAAGCTATATAGCTAGCTGCTCCCTACTGCTTCCAGCCCTTGTGCTAAGCTATAGGCTAGCTGGTCCCTATACTGCTTCCAGCCCTTGTGCTAAGCTATAGCTAGCTTCTCCCTACTGCTTCCAGCCCTTGTGCTAAGCTATAGGCTAGCTGGTCCCTATACTGCTTCCAGCCCTTGTGCTAAGCTATAGCTAGCCGCTCCCTACTGCTTCCAGCCCTTGTGCTAAGCTATAGCTAGCTGCTCCCTACTGCTTCCAGCCCTTGTGCTAAGCTATAGGCTAGCTGGTCCCTATACTGCTTCCAGCCCTTGTGCTAAGCTATAGCTAGCTGCTCCCTACTGCTTCCAGCCCTTGTGCTAAGCTATAGCTAGCTGCTCCCTACTGCTTCCAGCCCTTGTGCTAAGCTATAGGCTAGCTGGTCCCTATACTGCTTCCAGCCCTTGTGCTAAGCTATATAGCTAGCTGCTCCCTACTGCTTCCAGCCCTTGTGCTAAGCTATAGGCTAGCTGGTCCCTATACTGCTTCCAGCCCTTGTGCTAAGCTATAGCTAGCTGCTCCCTACTGCTTCCAGCCCTTGTGCTAAGCTATAGGCTAGCTGGTCCCTATACTGCTTCCAGCCCTTGTGCTAAGCTATAGCTAGCTGCTCCCTACTGCTTCCAGCCCTTGTGCTAAGCTATAGGCTAGCTGGTCCCTATACTGCTTCCAGCCCTTGTGCTAAGCTATAGGCTAGCTGGTCCCTATACTGCTTCCAGCCCTTGTGCTAAGCTATAGCTAGCTGCTCCCTACTGCTTCCAGCCCTTGTGCTAAGCTATAGGCTAGCTGGTCCCTATACTGCTTCCAGCCCTTGTGCTAAGCTATAGCTAGCTGGTCCCTATACTGCTTCCAGCCCTTGTGCTAAGCTATAGCTAGCTGCTCCCTACTGCTTCCAGCCCTTGTGCTAAGCTATATAGCTAGCTGCTCCCTGACACATGCCTCCTCTATTTGAACGACCACATCAAACAAGAGGTGGACGCGGGCAAATACTGCGGCATGGTCATGCTGGACCTACAAAAGGCCTTCGATACTGTCAATCACTCCATTCTGATTGACAAGCTAAAAGCAATTGATTTTGATAGCTTATCAGTGAGCTGGATGCAATCCTACCTGGAGGGGAGAGAACAGATGGTAGAGGTAAACGGTATACTCTACCCCCCCCCCCTCACAGTGAGCTGTGGTGTTCCACAAGGAAGCATACTAGGACCGCTACTCTTCCTAATTTATGCAAATGACATGTCGTCAGCCTGTGACTGCAACTTGTTCCTGTTTGCGGACGACTCAGCCATGCTGGTCTCTGACAAGAACAAGTTGCAGGTTGAAAAAACCCTCAGCTCGGAACTATATAGGCAAAATCTGCATATGGCTCGCTGATAACAAACTATCATTACACATGGGCAAAACAGAGTCCATTCTCTTCGGTTCAAATAACAAACTCAGCAAGACCGACGGCTTCTCAGTTGCAGTGCATGGGTGACAATATTGTCACAAGGAAAGACGAAATTACCTACCTGGGTTCCATCCTAGAGGCAAATCTTTCCTGTGACAAAATGGCATCCAATGTAATAAAAAAAGTCAACCAACGAACTAGATTCTTGTACCGGATCTCCTCTCAAGAAACAAGAATACCCTGAAGACTCTGGCAGGAGCCCTCATTCAATATACTACGACTATGCGTGCACCTCATGGTACCAAAGCACCTCATAGGCGCTTAAATCTAAATTACAAACATCACAAAACAAACTGGTCAGACTACTACTTGACCTTACCCCCAGAACCCACCTCACCCCTGCCCACTTTGACAACCTAGGATGGCTTAGAGTAGACGACAGAGTACAGCAACTTGCAATGGGCCTGGTCTACAAGATACACTATACGACTAAGGTACCCATGTACATGTCAAAATACTTCCCAAAGGTCAGTGAATACCACAACCACTATAGAGGAAGCTCAACAAATCATGTTAAACCCAGATTCGGCTCAAACAATGAACTAAACACGTTTCGCAATTATGCCACATCAATGTGGAACGCCCTACCCAAAGCTGTAAAGGAATGTGAATCACTACCCACTTTCAAAAACACCCTCAAAGAACACCTATACGGGATACTGCAATTCGAAACATGGCCCCTACAAATTTACATTTACATTTAGTCATTTAGCTGACGCTTTTATCCAAAGCGACTTACATGTTCTGTACGACAAGCCATCAGGAAGGGCACAAGCTGAGCAACAATGTTCATCAAAGTGTTGAGTGCTGGTTAGTTTATTAGGACAAGTGCATGACAGTACGGTTAGTTAGGGTTAGATTTTTTTTTATTTATTCAGATGATGGTTGAAGAAGTGCGTCTTTAGTCGACGGCGAAAGATTGGACGTGTTTCGGCTGTCCTAACTGGGGTGGGTATAGTTCATTCCACCATTGTGGGGCAAGGACTGAGAATAGGCGACTTCTCTTTGATGACCCTCCCGGAGCTTGGATAGGAGTAGGTCTGAGGCGGCCAGAAGATGCAGAGCGTAGGGGTCTTGAGGGTGTGTAGTTAGAAACCATTGACCGGAGGTAGGCGGGAGCGGTTCCCTTTGCCGCACGGTATGCTAGGTCGAGGGCCTTGAAGCGGATTCGTGCAGCAATGGGGAGCCAGTGCAGGTCCCTAAGAAGTGGGGTGACATGGGCCGACTTCGGTAGGTTTGAGATCAGGCGGGCCGCTGCGTTCTGAATGAGTTGAAACATTTCCTAACCCAGTTGTCCCCCCCCCTGCCCAACCCCCCCCCCCCCCCACCTCCAATGTACAGCCCCCCCCCCACCCCACCCAACCCCACCCCACCTACCCAACCTCCTCCAATGTATACAGTTTCGACGTCAAATGTATATACACTCTTTTTCTGGACACTTTTTGTATCACAAACAGTACTGTATTTGCAAATCTGGTATGTCATAAATGTATAGATGTAGCAGTACTGTCTATCTGTAAGTCGTGTACATATGATGAATTGAAAATGAGGGAAGTCTTTCTCTGGTCTGCATCCCCTTAACAATTGTATGTATTGAGCTGTACTGCACTGTACCCATTCTGCAATCTGTTAATAAACTTTTAAATCAATCAATCAATCAATCAATCAATCAATCAATCAATCAATCAATCAATCAATCAATCAATCAATCAATCACATTATAATTACATTGTCATTTAGCTACCGGCAAAAGACACAGATACCTATGCAAGCTGTTCTGCGCATGCATGGGAGGTTCTATATAAATCCTCATCACACAAAAAAAAAAAAATTCCGCCCTGAAAAGCAGGAACAGCAGCAAGACCCAGTAAGACATTTATATTAAGTCATTGTTTTCAAATAGTCATTATATAATAGAAATCTGCGACTGTCGTCTTGTCTTAAAATGTACATTTCCACGTATTTTACCGTAACAATATGCTAGCGTACATGTTTGTTCATGCAAAGCAGCTAAAGCAATGAATGTGTTCATGCACACATGTAAGAATTAAGAATGGGAAATTCAGAAATAAAAAGTATACACTTGGTAGAATCAATATGAACAAAACGCTGCATTATATTCGAAAATCATTTAAGGTGTATTCGTGCACACGTGTCCCGCATGTCTTTGGAAAGACCAGATTACTTATTTGCCATGAAAGAGTTCTCTGCAGCAGTATATGACAGCAGTCATAGAGTGTATATTTTCAGCAATACGTTTGTTTAGGTTAAGGTTAAACTTATAACCAAGTGTTAGGAGATTTTATCTTTTTTTAAATGTGATAATATTTCCACAGAGGTTGTTACAGCAGGATCTCACTGCCACCTATAGTATAGCCTATGTACATGTATGTACCACGTGGATGGTTTGCAGGTTATTGTTACGAGACCGCCGCCATCTTATGACCGCCGCCATCTTATGAGTGAAAACAAACGAATTTCTACCATCAAATGGCATTTCACTATTTCGAAAGCCTTTCTAGGCGAGATATGCGTCAAATAAGCTTGCCCTGATTGACTTGTCCAAATTGGTTCAGTTATCTGCAATATTGGCTGAGATATATTAAACAGATTTGTTTGCGGTTTTTTGATAATCATGTCCTTAATTTGCATATAAATGATACATGGGACACTCTGACAACTTGTTAACATAAGCCTATAATTTTTTTCAAATCTAGAAACACTGATTAGAAGTATATTTCCGGGGGGTGCATGATACCCCCCTCTATCCTAAAGATGATTAAAGCCCAACCTCCAGGTTAAACCCTACTGATCAATTATGGGTAGTTTACATCATTGGTATATAATTTTATTATTTATTTTTTTCCATTTGACACCGGAAATGCCACTCTGAAAGAGTTAAAAAGGTCCACGCACGAATAACATGCACGTGCGAATCAAAAAAGCTTATCAAACGCCGACGTCACTACAGCCAGGTGCATATTAATGAGCCGAATCTAAAAGCTAGCACGGCCGTGACGTCACTTCAGGAAATGCCTTGCCCGTCCGGGTCATAGTACTAGTTCAATGGTGGCCCACTAGGTGCATCACAGTTAGCCTATATAGTATATAGCTCCGCCGTCCCTGCTGCCTACAGTCAGGACCACTACACTGACGTTAGCCTATGGTTCTCTCCTCTTTGTGTGCCCCCGTCCTCACGGGTGTCCTGCGGAGGAGCTTGTGGACGCGACAACAGCGGCGGCCGTTGTTAGCTCATAGCTATCGTGAACCACTAGCCTTTACGGGCTCGAGCACCCTACAGCATAGACATCTATATTCTATTATAGATATCTATGCCCTACAGGCTGCCACCATTGTCGCCGTTGTCGCGTCCATGGCCCCCCGGCAGGGTACCCGTGGGGACGGGGTGTACAGAGAGGAGAGAACCATTTTGGGTCGGCCGTTCATGCCGGCCAGCGAGCCGGATGTCGGGATATTTTGTTAGCACAATAGCTACCAAGCTAAGCTATGTTAGCTACTAACGTTATAAACACAATATGTGTACAACGACACAATGATTTACATTATTACAAATATGGTAAAGTGGTTGTGGCTTTAGAGATGGGTGGTGGCTTTAGAGATGGGTGGCTATAATCACGGAGCAATAGTGTTAGGTGAAACAGATACATTTTCATTCGGCTAGTAGTAGCAAGCATATATCAGTGCCTGACACTAGCTGTGTGTGACTCTCAGCGCCCCCTGGTGCCCTGCACCTGTTGTGACGATCATTTCGATTACATATGAACCATTGATTAAAATATGCACGTGCTGTGATTGTGTTGGGCAGACAAAATGTTTGATAAAAACGCTAAAACTGGGTCAATTTCAATACTTTTTTTCCCCATTCTTCATGAAAGTCACTGTTGGCCTAGTCCACATTGTTTATTGAACAAAAATACAACAGAAGGTTTTGTAGATACAGTACTGAATTCTGCCATCCGGACGCATGCAATTTGAAATATGATTATAGAATATAAAATATCAGGCCTAAAATGGTTATGCGGTTAAAATGCGATTAATTAGATAAATTCTTTTAATTGCCTGACGGCACTAGAAATAACCTTTTTTGAAGTTTATTTGTGCTTCACTTACACTTATTTTGTCTCAACAGTTTGGATTGCAGTTCCGCTTCATCAGTTGCAACATTTAGCCTATATCTGCAGATTTAGGACAGGTTAGTATACACATGCACACACACAGAACTTCCTGGAATTGTTAGATGTAACATGAGATTTGAGGGAATACTTAACTTCTGAAAAATGCCTGGTCATACATGTAAATGTAAGTCCTGTGGCCTGTCATTCAAATCGCTTAAACGTTATGTTGACCATCAGTTACTTCATAGACATGAAGCAAACAAGCAATTCCCTTGTGGTGTGGCTGACTGCAAACATCAGTTTCTGAAGTATACTGCTTTGAAAACACATATGTACCGTGACCACAGGACCATCTCTGCTTCACAAAGAAATTATATAGGATGTTCATTCAAATGCGAGGCCGCAAGTTGTCAGGAGCAATATACTAATCTCAGGGATGTCATTGCACATCTGAAATTGCATATATTGAAAAAAGAGACAGTAAAATGTCCATTTGCAAATTGTGACAAAACCTATAAAGTAAAATCATCATTCACTAGCCATATCGCACGGTTGCATATGAATCAAACAGAGTTGTTTGTAACCCCTGGCCCTACACAATCGCAGTCTACTCAGGATTCCGCTGAGGTGCAAAGGGATTTAGATGAAAGTCATGTAGCAAGTTCATCTGACGACATGCCAGATGACACTGAAATGAGAGCCCTGTATCAAAAAAATCTATGCCTTTTTTACATGCGTCTGCAGGCTAAATGCCTCATTCCATCATCAACAATACAGATTATTGTTGAAGAAATTGACAGTTTGAATGATACGTGTCATCGGTACACTAAGAAGGAATTCAAAAAGTTAATGGGAGCTAAAACAAACTTGTCTGAGACTGATATTGACAGTGTTTTGAGTATTTTGGGAGAAGCAGATTTGCATTCGCTGTGCAGCTCTCACCTTTCCACTGGGCACAGAAGAAAGATGTTCTTCCAAAAGAACTTTTCATATGTGCACCCACAGGCTATTTATCTTGGCACAGACGAGAATAGAAGGGAGTGCTATGCACAATATATCCCACTTCAGGATACTTTACGATCCATGTTAAAAGACCCAGTTGTGTGGCAACAGTGTGTGAAGCCACAAAAGAATGCTGCTTCTACTAATGTGTTCACTGATATTTGCGATGGATCCGTTTTCAAGTCCAATGACTTATTCATGGAGCCAGGTATAAGCTTAAAGCTTATCTTGTACCAGGATGCATTTGAGGTAGTGAACCCTCTTGGATCATCAAAGAAGAAGCACAAAATTGTAGGAGTTTACTTTACACTTGCCAACTTCGAGGCAATCTATCGTTCTAGTGTTGACAACTTGCAGCTTTTGCTTCTGTGTCCTGAGAGGTACTTTAAGTACTTTGCACATGAAAAGTTGTTTGCACGGATGCTGTCAGATATTAGAGAACTTGAGAGGCATGGACTGGTCACTTCATCTGGCCAGGTGGTGCAGGCAACAGTCGTATGTATTCTGGGGGACAATTTAGGCTCTCACTCGATCGGTGGCTTTACTGAGAATTTCAGTACTGCTAGTCACTGCTGCAGGTATTGCTTAGTGCCTACAAATAAAATGGACAACCCGACAGACCGGTTTCCGGTAAGAACAGTTGAGACCTATGTGGTATAATATCTAATGTTCTCATGTAAATATAGTCCCCTCCCCTATATCCCCTTACCTGTGCCCCCCCCCTCTCTGTGGAATAAGACACTCCCCTCCCCTGTGTCCCCATTACCTGTACCCCCCCCCCCCCCCCCCCATCTGACCTATCAAATGGGACCACCCCCCCCCCTGTTAACTATATAGATCTCCTCCCGAGATCTATCCAGGGCTTCTTACCTGGGTAAATTCAGCTGATCACCTTGGGGGAAGCCCTCAGCCATTCTCTCTATGTATTCTATCTGTTTGGTTAATAAACCCTTGTTATTATCCAAGCCTCGGTTGACTGAGCACATTCTTCATCAGGATATCTACAAATATCCCACAATTGGCGTCTACGAACTTGTGACGGACTTTTTGCGTCCTCCCGGCGTGCTGTATCGTTTCAGCTATACAGAGAAAAGTGAGTATAATAGTATGGTCGACCAAAGATGTATGGCAAGAAATTAAAACCTTCCCGCTTTTCTCTGTGCCAGGTGAATATTACAGAATGTTGTCAAATATTGAGATCATGGCTGAGTAAGAATAATGTGCATTAATATATCTGATCTGTATTGAGAATCGTTACCAGGGCGCGCGTGCACCTGGGTCCTTATCAGGCAGTTCTGAAAGGATGGGTTATATGTGCTATTCCCAAAAGTTTAGGCACAAAGGTTGAAGTGCTATTCCAGGTCGAGTCGGAGCCGACCAAAAGCTAAGGCACACAGTACAGGTTGTTGGATTGCTACCCCTAGTCTAGCTGATGCAGACTAAAAATATAGGCAACAAAAGAAGATGAGTGAGCTTATTATGATGTGATATCCTTGGAAAACGCTACTCTGTTAAAAACGTTCTGTGATTCCTTTGCAAAGAGGCGGGAAGTTAGGACCGAGAAGCTGATGGAATCATAATTAGAAATTACCAGAGTAGCGTCATAATATTCATTGTTTCAACCTCAAACTAAGCCCACAATCTCTTCCATTCCTGAAAACGATGTATTTTGGATTAAATTAACCAATTGATCAATACAGATAGCGGGAAGATGATCACGCGATGTCCTAGTAGTACATGATTACGCGATGTCCCGGGAGTACGTGAATGTACATTAAACGGGACATCAGTCGCGGAAAGTACATTAAACAGGACATTAGTCGCGAGTAAAAGAGACAGAGAGTAATGATTAAACGGTATATATAATCTAATATATCGCTATTAAATTTCGAAGTTCAGGATTCGGTCGTTATGTTTTAAAAAACGATGTATAGATAGATCAAGGGTATAAATGCCTTGTCGCAGCAGAGTGCTGGTCGACTAAACGTACAGCGATCCAATACAGTCAGATATTCACACACGTTAACTTATATGTATTAATGTTTGTTTGTCTGTTTAAAGTCTCGTTTGTACTTGCACAATATGCCGACTGATATCGCGCCGAGCATTGAGACGAGTGCCGTTATACAGAGAATAACATTGAGGTGCAGTTCACACGACAAACTAGGATAGTAATTTCCGCAGCCCACGGGAACGACCATTTGGGGAAGTATAGTTTTATCGTTTCAGTTTGTTTACGTTTCACATATGCACAGGCGCGTTCATTCGGTAACAAAACGCTGGTTTAGGTAAATTCCAGGCTATTGAGAGCTCGCGGAACTAGTATGCAGGATTGCAAAGCGTTATTTCCGAGGCGAATGACAACGCGTGAACGTCGCATGGGCTGATGACGTCATACAAAAGTGCGATATGAAACTATCATTGGGCGAACGGTAAGGTTTAATGTGCCCAAGGCCGAAGGTGCGTGAAATCCACTTGTAGTATATGTTTTATTTGTATATGTATGTGCGCGCTGCTATTGGAAAATGTTGAGTTGCGGTGGCGAGATGCGGGTTGCATTATCCCAGACCACCGGAGAAACGAGCCGAACATTGCATTGACGACACGTAACGTGCTACAGCCTCTGGAACCACTATTCGATTATAATATACGACGTCAACACAACAGCTTTCTCCGGTGAGTATGAAAATCATAATTATAGATGCTTTGATTGATTGATTGAAAACTTTATTAACAGATTGCAGAATGGGTACAATACAGTACAGCTCAATACACACAAATTGTTAAGGGGATGCAGACCAGAGAAAGACTTTTGTCTTGTTTACATCAGGGTCCCCCATTTTCAATTCATCAGATAGTCAGTACTGCTACATCTATACATTTATGACATACCAGATTTGCAAATTCAGTACTGTTTGTGATACAAAAGAAGTCAAGAAAAGATACATTTGACGTAGAAACTGTACATACACAACTATCATCTCAGTTACAGTAAATTACAACTATCTCAGATCACTTGAGTGTTTATGTTGCTTTAATTTACATGTTATAAGTCACATAAAGCTAGTTTTAAATAGGATTCTAATCAATTGGATATATTTGATCTAAAAGCTAAAGAAAGAATAACAACCTTTCTTTAGAGATAATGAATAAATGCAGATAATGTTTAAATGAGGCCAAAATCATGTCTCCTCTTTTTCCACAGTAACATTGATGAGTGAGATGATGAAATAGAGAAGGACTAGCTAATGTTCGTTGAGCACACAGACAGTCAAAGAGGATTCACCCAGAATAAAAGAAAAGAGTGGGAAATTAACATGTGTTTGTGGTTACAGACAACCAAGAGATCTGGCTCTGGGTCAAGATGCAGAATGGGGTGTAAACACATTGTATCACAAAAGTTGAAACTCCAGTGATTTGCATCTGAACACAGACAAGACACAAAGTGAGACCAGCTACAATCATTTAAATTGAGACCCCAAAGTAATCTACATTTGAACACGAAAATCAGCTGAGGACGATGTGGAGCTGAAAGACAATGCAAATGCCTAGAGAGGACTCTGACCACACCTATAGAGACTCAACTTAGTATCTCCACTATACTTAGTATAGTAGGAAGTATCGCTTTAGATGCAGATTTTCTCTTTGTTACCACAGAGACCCATCTGACAATGGATAACAACAGAGAACCACAAAATGCACTGAATGAAATGTTTTAAGACCAGCTTGCCATAGCAAACACCATGATTCACTGGTACCTGATGAATGCAGTCAGGAAAATTACTCTATTTTTCCACTAACTAATAACATGCATGACTCTTCCTTTTAACAAACTAATACATTTCTATGACTGCAAATATCAAGAACACCAGTGAAACATCAATATTGGTCATTTAGCTGACACTTTTATCCAAAGCGACGCACAGGTTCTGTGCGACAGAACATCAGGCAGGGTACAACTCTATCAGCTGAGTAACAATGTTCATCAAAGTGTTGAGTGCCACAGTGTAGGTTAGTTTTATTAGTGTTGAGTGCCACAGTGTAGGTTAGTTTATTAGGATAAATGCATGACAATAAGGTTAGTTAGAGGTAGATTTTTATTCTTGGTGTATTAGAGGTTAAATTAATTAATACTACTTAGATAGACGAGACAATGAATGAGTATATTCCATGCAAAATACCTGGCTGCCTAGAGGTTTTTGTTGTGTGTTTTTTCTCTATGCTTACAGAGCGGCGAGAAAATTGCAAAGAGAACCAGAGAGGTCACGACCCAAACACCGTTAAGGACAGGTTAGTACGAAGATGCATCGACTCAATGGTAAGTAAAATAGAGAACATGCATAATGGTATTACACAATAAAAAAAAACTATGAATTGAATTAACCCTAAATGATTTTCTTCTTTAGCAGAAAGGCGTTGAATCATTTATGTGAGGAGGTTTTCTAAGGCAGTTTTCATCATCCTCAGATCATAAATTGGTGAGAGGACAGGACGAGTGAGACGACGCGTGACCTGAACCACGAACGACGGTGCGACCAGGCAAGGAGGAACACAACCCAGCGACCTGAGCGACCCACGACAGCATACTACCACCAGAGACGCCGCCAAGGAGCTGCGGACACAACCAGGGGCGACGACAACAACCGTGGGAGAACCACCAGCCCACACAACACAGACGTCCCCAAAGGAAGGGGAGCAGAGACAGAAAGGACGACATGCAGCCTCACCCCAGCGACCCGCGGCAGACCATCTGCAAAAGAGAACTGAAGTCCCCGACCATCAAGGTGGATTCCCATGACAAGATTGTCATCCGTGTGAGAGAGAGCGTCCTACAGACAGGCCACTACACCAGCAAACCCTCGCCCCTCTGGTACCGCGATGACGGGGAGCGGGGGACCAACCACCACACAGCACGTTCAAGACCACCCTACCGCCATGCCTCAAGGCCTGATAAAGGCCAAGCGTGAGCACAGTGGCGGATGTGCGGTGGTGATGGAGAGCAGCGCAGGCTCTAGGAAAAGAGTCTGCAAGACCACTATAGTTGACTGCTACAAGTGACCCTTGACAGGGAATGGACGGCGACCAGTGAATATTCCCGACTGCATCGTCAAGAAGAGACACATAGCAAATGAGACCTGTGGACCAAGAGACTTCTGAACACACATTGTCCAAATTGTTATGTATTTATTTACTTTTTACTGTCTTACTGCCACACGACAGGCTCACAGAAACATCAACTGAATGTACGATACGTTCAACACACAGCAGGTCACCACAGAAGGACACATCCCTGGCAGAGAACAGATGGTCAACAGCGACGCAGCAACTGTCAGATTCACAAACAAGAGCTGTTTCACAAAGTTCATATGTATCAAGAAAATTATGAACTAAGAATATGATGAAATACAACCAATAAGATTGCAATAACCAATTTATAATAACAATAAGGAATGATCACAGAGTCACATTGAAAATTATATTGTTAACAAGACAGAACTAGTTGGTTTATTCCAAGTCACCAAGTTTGTTTTGACCATTGATAGTATACACCACAGCAAAATACTAGAACAATGCATAACGATTATCATAATCACCTTTTATATCAGTTTTTATACAAACCACTAGATTAACGGTTTTAAATGTTTTTGTACACATTAGCCACTAAGTTAATCCTTATGTGTAAATCCTATTCCTAATAATTATGCACACAATTTTGTTTTTTCACCCTGTGCACTCTGACCACACAGAGACAGTGCATGTATTTAATTGGTTTATTACGATGCCTGTATGCACAACGATCACATTAGCTCCCCTGAGTCACGACATGAACGACTGAAGGTATGCCAAGATATTTGCACAGCGATAGCTTCTAATGATTATGTTAATTGTTGTTTGATATCAGAGATGAGGACCACTCATTGATATAGGTATTTTGAGCGATTAATAAAAGAAAAGGGTGATATCTATTCCCACATCTCTGATATCAAAATAACACAGACCGCAGTCCAGTCGATCATGTCATGAATCATGTATGTAAATAATTCTATTTTAAACTGTTATGCCAACAACCAGATCACATTGGCCAAAATTTTCATTATTTTAATTGTTTTCTATTTTCACTTTTACCTGTTCCAAACAATCCTGGTATATTATACATTAATCTCACCCACATTATAAGAAAGAAAAGTGAGTATTGTGGTATAATATCTAATGTTCTCATGTAAATATAGTCCCCTCCCCTATATCCCCTTACCTGTGCCCCCCCCCCCTCTCTGTGGAATAAGACACTCCCCTCCCCTGTGTCCCCATTACCTGTACCCCCCCCCCCCATCTGACCTATCAAATGGGACCACACCCCCCCCCTGTTAACTATATAGATCTCCTCCCGAGATCTATCCAGGGCTTCTTACCTGGGTAAATTCAGCTGATCACCTGGGGGGAAGCCCTCAGCCATTCTCTCTATGTATTCTATCTGTTTGGTTAATAAACCCTTGTTATTATCCAAGCCTCGGTTGACTGAGCACATTCTTCATCAGGATATCTACAAATATCCCACACCTACAAGGAAGCACTGCGACAACTACAGGACTCTGAGGCAACACATGTAAAGGGACTCAAGTTTGACTCTGTTTTCAACTCTCTTAAGTATTTCCATGTATGCCAGCCAGGGCTCCCACCATGCATAGGCCATGACTTGTTTGAAGGCGTAGTAGCCTATGACCTTACCCTTTACTTGAGGTATTTTGTAAAGGTGAAGAAATGGTTCACATACACACAGCTGAACCGACGAATCGCACAGTTCAAATATGTGGGTTCTGATGCTGGTTCTGCTCCTTGTGAAGTAAGTATAAGTGGTATGAAGATTGGTGGTCAGGCGGCTGAGAATTGGTGTCTTTTGAGACTTCTACCAGTGATTATTGGGGATAAGATGTCGGATACTAAGGATCCAGTGTGGCAGTTACTGATCTTGCTGAAAGAGCTTTGTGAGTTGGTGTGTGCGCCCAAGATATCTGTACCTCAAATCTGTTTCCTCAATGTTCAGATTCAAGATTATCTTGAAACAAGGAAACAACTATTTCCCACAGATAAACTCAAACCAAAACATCACTACCTCGTCCACTATCCCTCTTTGATCATGAAACTTGGTCCACTCATACGGTTGTGGACAATGAGGTTTGAGAGCAAACACTCATACTTCAAAAGATGCATAAGGAGGACACAGAAATTTGTGTAAGACACTTGCAAACAATCATCAGCTGCTTCAGTCATATCTGAACTCCAGCTCTTTCTTTCCTGCAACTTTGCAAGTAAAAAACATGTTTCCTTACCACACTGACTTGTACAGTGACCAAGTGCGTGATGCGGTTAAAGCAAGCTCGCTCCCACATCCTGAGTTGGTGTCCACAGAAGTGCAGTGGAAGGGTACCCTGTATAGGAAAGGCTATTTTCTATGCATTAAGAATGAAGAGTCAGTGGAATTTGGACAAATTGAGCTCATTCTGATGAAGGAAAACAAGTGTGTGTACTTCCTGGTGATACCACACTCGTCATCCTATCTGGCAGAGTATGGCCTCTATAACCTTGGAGAAGCAGCTAGACAAATGGTTTGCATCAATGCTGAACAGTGTTTGGACTTTTATCCACTAGCTGCATATAGTCTATGTGGAATGACAGTCCTGTCCCTTAAACACAGTGTTCTGGATCAGTAGCTTACTGAATTCGCTACTGATGATATATGGGGTGGCTGATTAGTTGGGGAGGGGATGGGAATCTCAGTTATATTTGATCTTGATTCTTGGGAGTAATGATTCGATTCATAATTGATTGGGTACATACATTCTAAATTCTAAATTGCTGCATGAGGCATATATAACATGTAGTATAGGCATCCAAATCATTCTCATACACACACACACACACACACACACACACACACACACACACACACACACACACACACACACACACACACACACACACACACACACACACACACTGAGGACAGACTCAGGCAAAGTGGCAGGATAGGTGTCAGCAGTTGGGCGTTCAGTGTCTTCACACACTTCCACACACTGCAAGGAGGAGCTGGCATCAAACAGCTGTGCCCCTCAGCCAATGCCACCCCAGGTGAGCCAATAAAAACAGCCGTATTTATTTAGCATTGAACTACCATCCTAAACAGCTTTCATTACTGTTTTTTTTTTTTTTTTTTTTTTTTTTATCTACTTTTTCTGCCTTTTCTGTGATTTTTCTCCCCATCCCAATTTACCTCTTGTGCCAATTCTCCCTCCCCTGTCCTGATTGTTGCTCGCATATGCCCCCCACTGGTCGGTTGTAGGGAGGATCGAAGCCTTGCATCACATGTCCCCTCTGATACATGTGGAGGCAGCCTGTCGCATCTTTTCACCTGCTAGCTTTTAGCTAAATCTGGGCTCAAGCTGTGTTTATCTTTCTTTGTAGTCATGGGTGACCTGGCCAGTTACATAAATGCAGTGCTTCCAGGCTCTGGACTACAACCTTTACTACTGGATTTACTTGACGGCCTCGGAGTGACTAGTGTGGACGATCTACAGTTTTTGCAACCGCATGAACTTGAAGGTGTACTGAAGCCGGTGGAATCCAGAAAGTTACTTGCTCATGCCAAGCGTAAGTGAAACATTGACTGTCACTCTATTTGAGCATGTCTTCATTTTTATATAGTAGAGTGTATGTCAAACTGACTTTTGTTTAACAAAATGGGATTAATAAAGTATCTTTAGGTTACAACCGCAGAGAATCGTAAGAAGATTCCAGTAGCCCGTCTACAGCCTTTCTTGCCAGTTCAGGCATTTTTTCTTCTAGCAGCAGTAAGTAAAACCATTGTGCACACTTTCCTTTCAAATGACAATACTTGAGAGGTCTGTTACGACCAGAAAGGAGATTGCACTGTGCTCATTACATAATTAGCTGCTGCCTTAATGAGGTACACATGGAATGAGTTCAAGTATTAGGGTTCTAATGGGTTCTCCTATTAAGGGGGGGGGGGGGGGGTAGGCTCCCAGATATACACAGTACATTTCACAGAGTAAATTTTACTCAAACTGAGTAAATTGTACTCAAACTGAGTACATTTTACTCAAACTGGTTTGGGTAAAATCTTACTCAGTTTGAGTCAAATGTACTCAGTTTGAGTAGAATTTACTCTGTGAAATGTACTGTGTACTTTTTTTTTGTTATAACCTCTGCATTTGTCATGTCTCGATGGTAATCAATAAATTATGATGTCAAATCAAAATCCATAATGGATAAGGGGTCAGGGGAAGATTTACCTCCACCCAATCAAAACTCAAACCAGCAGGTTTAATTGGACGGCCTAGTTGTGCGTCAGAAGCCGAACCAGAATGCACCTATCATCATAATCTATTGATTACCATCGAGACATTATGACAAATGCAGAGATTATAATAAAAAGTACATAGAAATCTGGGAGCCTACCCCCCTTAAATACACTGATTTAAGCTTCAAATTTGAGTTTCATATTGTGGGCTCAATTTGTTGCCGTCTTCACTGTTAACATCCAACCATGGTCGCACTGAGTAGTGTACTTGCAGAGGTGGTGGTCCAAACAATATGATAATACTCCTCTGTGCCTGTTTTGAAAATAACGTTATCATTCACTACCATTTTGGACCCCTCTACAGACTTTCCCAACAACACTCCAGACAGAGATGCGGATGCGCTGTTTGACTCCTGCCTAAGCTCGCCTACAAGCTCCTTGTCACCTCCGTTCACGCCAAGACTATGCCCCATCACAAATAAACGTGCGTACATTTACCATGTATACTGTTGGGGATGTTGAATTCAATTGGTAAATGGTCGGCCCAAAACTGTTCTTACTGACTATGTAAATGTGTTTAAAAAAAAATAAACACCTGTCATACAGAATGGCACTATTCTAAAATGGTTCAATGTATGTTAAAAAACAACACATGAATTGAAAGCAGACATTCTGAACTTTTACCTCATAGTTCATTGTTTCATTTAAAATATAAATGATATTGTCTCAGAGGCAAAACAACCAATCTCTCATATCTGTGCTAATTATGGCTTACTGTATTCCAGGTCTGCCGATGTCCTCATTGTCCTCCACCAATGAGTGCTCCATCAGCCGTGAGAAGGGAACAGCAGCACTGGACAATAACTGGCACTTCAGTTTCAAGATACAGTGGAACATCATGCCGTCGAATATACAAAAGATATTGGAGAATAAAGAGCGGCCAACGGCGAGGGATAGAAGAGAAATAGTCAGGTTGATTTCCGCAGAAATCCTGGTTGTCTGCAAACATCCTCAAAAGAAACATTTGAATGAAATTGCCCGCAAGATGGTACAAGATTATCCTAAGTCATTCAAGGATGTGATTGAGGATCAAGTCATAGGTAGTGGCTACGATTCTCTAGCAAAAC
This sequence comes from Notolepis coatsorum, assembly GCF_963971535.1. Lineage (NCBI taxonomy): Eukaryota > Metazoa > Chordata > Actinopteri > Aulopiformes > Paralepididae > Notolepis > Notolepis coatsorum. Next base: position 163,933,387 of record NC_140169.1, on the reverse strand, counting down.
AACTACAATGCAGAGTGGACAACCACAAAAGGATAGGTCCACCAACGATGACTCAGCCCAGCAGTGTTGACAAGGGAAAGACACGAAGGAAAATGTCTTATGGATGTGTGAACCCAGAACCTCAACTGCGTGCTGCAAATGACGAATCACAGAGGAAGATGAAAGAGGACCTACATAAAATGTTTGAGGAAGATGAGAAAGATGAGAAGAAAATAGAAGCATTGATGACTAACACGTTTGCCTCCCAGAGAAGAGATGTCCTAGATGAGAAAGACACACGGACTTTGAAAAAAGAATGGCCCTATCTTTTCAACACAACTGGCTTGAAGGCTCATTTCAATGAACTGACTGGGGTCCAGATAAATGAAGAATTCCAAGAGGCCATGAATGTAAAATACAAAAGAGTCCTGGGATTTTTCAAGTGTCTGCGCCCAGAAAGAGATAGTGTTGCAGGAAAACTCCAACCTCAAATCCAGGCTGCGGGTTGTGATGACTCCGTTGGGACTGTGTTACTGCTTTTAGCTCACTTCAAAGAAGACCAAAACAAGATTCTCATAAATGTTGACGATACCTGTCTTGCAGCAGATGTGAACTCTCAGGATCTTCCCACAACCCCATGCATATTGCCAGGGCCGCCTCAGGGGGTGTGCGAGCAGTGCGGTCGCACAGGGCCTCGCGGGAAGGGGGGCCTCAAAAAAAAAAAAAAAAAAAAAAAAAAAAAATGTATTACTTTTTTTATTATTTTTTTTTATTTTTATTTTTATTTTTTTGCGAGGCCCCCCTTCCCGCGAGGCCCTTTTTCATCACAGACCTAAAATCTAGTTTTTCTTATATGCTTATATATTTCACATTAGACACGTTTGTAGAATGTGTCTGACTTGTTCCTGGGTCTGCAGTCCTGCAGCTGCAGACATACTCACTATTGGAGCTCAGCCTCTGGGGTTCTGCAGCAGCATTGGTTTCAACGAAGGGAGTGGTTTTACTTACATCATGTGTAGACAGTGCAGTACGCCGGCGTGGCAGCGTGAGTCGGCTGCGTTTGACATTTTCGCGCGTGCAGCTTTTGACTATGCTTAGTTATGCCCAATAGCCAAGACGAAGAAAGAGGTCGGTCATTATCAGTCGGTCGGTCACCAAGGAACGTTGACGAAAGGCCTCTCGCTAGCGGGACAAATGGCCGGAGCCTTTCATGGTATAGCCATGATGTCGGCTAGTAGCTAGCTTAGCTAAATGCTAACTAGCGTTAGCTAACCTATTCAGAGGAGCGAGGCGAGGCGAGTGGATGTCTTTTCAAAAGAAGGAGAAGAGAACTTGTGAGCAGATAAATCTGTTAGGCAGCAATACGCCGAAAGGTGTCCAGTCTGCCGGAAAGTACTCGAAGAAGAAGAAGAAGAAATTACACCGTGCGGCCAAGAAAGTCTCCTTCCACGTTGATACTGCGTTATGGTGAGTCAACCTATGATTATATACCCGCCGTGGACCTGAGTCACCTGACCCTATCTCTCTTTCTCTCTCTGGAGCCAAACTGGTCGACTAGCTAATACTACTAGTAGCTAACTGTGTGAGCTAACTGTTAGCCAGTTAGCTGTTTAGCGTCAGCTGGGAACGTTCGTTTGATCAGTTAGCCTTGAGAATAGCAGGCCCTTTGACAGAAGATGTAGTCGGGCCTGCACCATGACAAGGCTCTGGCCATAGCTTCTTTTTGTCCCGCCAGCGAGAGGCCTTTCGTCAACGTGGAGACCTGTGTTGCGGCCTTTCGCCCTGCGTTCCTCGTGCAGGTAACTTGGATTAATGAAAATGTCATGACATTACCCCACTCTTCCTTCCTTCCCCTCCCGAATGTTTTGTTAATAACGATGTTTTTTTCCAGGCAAAACATATGCTACTTCACAACATTTAAACAGTTAAATCTCGCACAGGGCCTCGCATTTCTCCCAGGCGGCCCTGCATATTGCTGTGTGGTAAGTTAAGTAAAGGATAATGTATAGCTATACTCTGTCATTGTCGCAAAATAATTGACAGACACTGCGTTCTGGAACACCGAGGCACAGCCGAGGTGTTCTAAACCCAGTGAAGGTCAATTATTTTGCGACATTGACAGAGTATAGCTATACATTATCCCGCTTATTACATGGCTAACTTACTAACAATATACCTAATTCATTTTACACCATCGACAAGATGAGATCAAATGCAGACTCAGTTGTTCTGTGGCTCCTCTGTCATCGCCGGCACCCGGCAGGTGTGTGGACTTGATTGCACTGATGTAGTGCAGTTGTGCATAATGGTAATGCTTAGCTTTCGTGACTGCGATCAAAATGCTTGATTGTGATTGGTCAATAGCGCTCTGTTGCCCCTGACAGCGGTCATTATTGCGCGTTGCCCATGACAGCGGTGAATTATCGAAAAATAAATGTTTTTTTTATCTACTTTTTCTCCCCATTTTTCTATTTTTCTCCCGTCCCCAATTTCGTATTGTCCAATTACCCTACCCTTCCCCCTACCCTCCCCTGTCTCAAACGCTGTTAGGCCATGCCTCCCACAAGCCGGCTGCAATGTGGACGAAGCCTTGCATCACGTGTCCCCTCCGGTACTCAAGGAGGCAGCCGTCGCATCTTTTCACCTGCACAGCGTGATCTCTCAGCGGCGAGGGTCTGCGTGGGAGAGACACGCCGCCCTTGTTGCTTCCTGATTCTACTGCGCAGGCGCACCAACCGACCTGTAGGAGTCGCTGTCCACAATGTCCAATCCCCACCCACCAGCTTCCCACCCCCTAATACTGCCAATTGTATTAGTATGAACAACCAGCCAAGCTGGTAGCAACGCCGAGAGCTGGGCTCGAACCCAGCATCTCCTGCATTGGTGGCGAACGCCTTGCCCACTGCGCCACCTAGCCGCCCGCATTTTGGCTAATGTTAAAACTTGTCAGCTCAGTTTTGTCTATTTTTCTGTGTGTGTGTGTGTGCGCGTGTGTCTGTCATACCTTCACAGGACAAAGCCCACTGACTGCATCTGTCTTCATGGTAGCAGTGGACCAGGTGGTGGTCAATGATGGAGTCTCAACGTTCACTGAAGCAGTCAATGCCATGTTCATGATCTATTATGCCCTCAACATCGACTATCCTGTAGAGCTGGGTGCAACAATGGAGTTTCTTCAAAGGTAATTGTATATTTTTTTCATCTTTTTATTCATTTACCAGCATAATGAACTTTTAATCATAAAGTCCTTGTAGCAGTTTGAGAGTGAATCAATGCAGTGCAGAAGGCAGGGCATGAGTGACAGAGCCCATTCTTTCAAACATTCATTGAGAGCAGCACACACATAGGCTATAGCAGTATCACAGTATGCAGCCAAGGTCCACCAATGTGAGAATGAACGGAATTGTGTAAATGTACACCATTTGATAACGATGTCAATCCTTTTATGTACCACTCCTCTACAGATGCATGTTCAAGATAAATCCGGACAAGGGCTCAAAAGTCCACAAACAAGGCAATAAGAAGTGTCTCGCAGTTAATCCCAAGGTCCTGTCACTCATATCGAAGATATCAGAGCATGACTGGCTGGAATGACTGGTGAGTTTGCTGTTAATTCATTTGATTACTTGTGATTTATTTCATGTCCCTTTTTTCAAAACTATTTGGCAGGTGATCGGATCAACCTCTATTCAGGTAAATCTAATTATTTCCACCACAAGGTCGGGAGTAAAGCGAATACAGTTTCCACAGGAAAAAAAACCTTCAGTGCTGTTCTTTGCTCTTCCAATTAAGAAACTCATTTCATTTCAGATATAACTAATGTTAATAGCAGCATCTACGCTAACCTCCACCATTGGTGTTTTGAAATGAACAGTTGCTTCTCACTGTTGTCACACCTAAACCACCTCTTCTCGTAGATTACAAACTTCTCTCTATGGAGATTTGCCAGAATGATGTGGGCAGTGAAACGTGAGCTCACAAGATCAGAATGGTCTCATGTCCAAATTCTGAAGATTTGGACATCAATCTGATGCAATTTCTTCTTTATTTCTCCATGAGGTTGATTGAAATAGTATTTCTGTTTGTGTGTATTACAGAGAATCCAGAGCCATCAGGACTAAAATGAAGCGAAACAAGATACAGCAGCACTGGAAGAAAGAGGATGAATAACATTCTTGTTTTCAGTTCAGTTAATTTTTATATTGGACACATGACAATGGTCATAAATCGCAAGTTTTACCAGCTGCTGTTGCAGCATTGTCCGAAAAGGGCTAGGGAGAAGCACTATATAGCTTGCCGGGCCTACGCCTGAAGACTCCCATTTTTTATACACATATATACCTGCACATATTCATACATGATACATATTCATACATGATGTTTATAGCATTGTTCTGTATATACTGTATACATACACATATACACACACGCATATATATTTATCCCATAAATACTGTATCATATTATAAATAATAAGCTGTACACCAACTGGGGTGCTCTTTGCCATGGATATGTATGTGTGTGTATGTATATATATATATATATATATATATATATATATATATATATATATATATATATATATATATATATATATATATATATATATATATATATATATATATATATATATATATATATATATATCCATACACACATGGCAAAGAGCACCCCATAGTTGGTATACACAGCTTATTTACAATATGATTAATAAATTAGTGTTGGCATGTATATAAAGTGATATACAGTACATATACACATTATAGTATATTATGGTTGAGCACTTTGGTTCCGCACGGACATTTACACTGTTATAGAATACAGCACTGACCATCACCAACCGTAACTTAGGGGTTAGAGTTAGAGGTGGTCTAGGTCTGGTTAGGGGTTAGAGTCAGAGGTGGTCTAGGTCTGGTTAATAGAGGCCATAACCAGACCTAGACCACCTCTAACTCTAACCCCTAACCAGACCTAGACCACCTCTAACTCTAACCACTAACCAGACCTCTTCCATGTGGCACTTTAACAGTACACTAACCTCAGAATGTATATTTTTATGCAAGCAGATTGCAATCAGTGTGTACTACTAGTACTACTGTATTTAGTTTACAGTATCATGTTGTTATAGAATAAACCGCTGCCAGCAGCAGCCCAGCACTGACCAATGAGCATCACCAAACTTAACTTAGGTGTTAGAGTCAGAGCCTAGGTGGTCTAGGTCTGGTTAGGGGTTAGAGTCAGAGGTGGTCTAGGTCTGGTTAATAGAGGCCATAACCAGACCTAGACCACCTCTAACTCTAACCCCTAACCAGACCTAGACCACCTCTAACTCTAACCACTAACCAGACCTCTTCCATGTGGCACTTTAACAGTACACTGACCTCAGAATGTATGTTTTTATGCAAGCAGATTGCAATCAGTGTGTACTACTAGTACTACTGCATTTAGTTTACAGTATCATGTTGTTATAGAATAAACCGCTGCCAGCAGCAGCCCAGCACTGACCAATGACCATCACCAAACTTAACTTAGGTGTTAGAGTCAGAGCCTAGGTGGTCTAGGTCTGGTTAGGGGTTAGAGTCAGAGGTGGTCTAGGTCTGGTTAATAGAGGCCATAACCAGACCTAGACCACCTCTAACTCTAACCCCTAACCAGACCTAGACCACCTCTAACTCTAACCACTAACCAGACCTCTTCCATGTGGCACTTTAACAGTACACTGACCTCAGAATGTATGTTTTTATGCAAGCAGATTACAATCAGTGTGTACTACTGTGTTTAGTTTACAGTATCATGTTGTTATAGAATAAACCGCTGCCAGCAGCAGCCCAGCACTGACCAATGACCATCACCAAACTTAACTTAGGGGTTAGAGTAAGAGCCTAGGTGGTCTAGGTCTGGTTAGGGGTTAGAGTCAGAGAGGTGGTCTTGGTCTGGTTAGGGGTTAGAGTCAGAGGTGGTCTAGGACTAGGTCTGGTTAATAGAGGCCATAACCAGACCTCTAGACCATCTCTAACTCTAACCCCTAACCAAACCTAGACCACCTCTAAATCTAACCCCTAACCAGACCTTCCATCACCATGTGGCACTTTACACAACAACCTCAAAATGTGATTTATCATTTTATGTTTATGCAAGCAGATTGCAATCAGATTGCTACTGTGTGTACTATACACTATTGTACTGTACTATTATCTACTCAAGTTCAACTACTACTGTGTTTGTTTGTTTACAAAACACAGTATCCTGTTAGTGTTGTTGACACTGTTACACTGGCTGCTGTTACTGTTATTTAATATTTTCAAATAAATCGCTGCCAGGTGAGCAAGGCCAGACATAATGTGACTGTCTTATTAAGTTATTTCTCCATTCACAGATCGACAGTGAGTGCTGCACCCTTCCTGTTTATTACTTGTGCCGCCGACTCAGATTCCCCTAGGTTAAAAAATAAATACGCAATTTAAATCAGAATATGTTCCATGTTGACTATTTCTGACTTCTGCCAAGTTTTTTTCCATTGACTAAAAATAGACAAAAATGTCATCCGTTTACTAAAATGCTCAGACATTTTAGTTGACTAAAACTGACTAAACGAAAAAAATAAATGAAAATGACTAAATATGATAAACGAAAAAGGAGCACTTGACACATTACTAAGACTAAAACTAAAATGAAAATAGCTGCCAAGATGAACACTGGTTTACAGTGACATTCCATATAAATGTTGTGATTTCCATATAAAATGTTGTGCTAATAAATACCGCTCTCCTTCGAGACACCACCGCCGACTCATCTCTCAGCACTATACAATATTATGCTAGATATAGTCGTTTCCTTTTCACCATTGGCAGATTATCATCCACATTGGAGAATAGAGCTTTTAAATGCTTATTTCTACTTTTGACACATTAACTGTACTGACTTTTACAAGGTATATCAACTGTATATATCAACTGTATGTACTCCAAATATACTGAGAAGAGTGCTTGCTTGTGGGTTGTTGAACTGGAGTGCAGCTGAGACCATGCAAAATGAATACTTAACCCATTTAGACATAAAACGCCTGCTAAAAACTCCTATTAAAACCTATGCAATTAGGGTTTTTTGGAAAGATTTTCAGAATTGTCAGTTAATAAAACCTTTTATATCAGCCTCTGGAGCAGATTGAAACATGAAATGAAAACCGATAGATTAGAACTTGGGCTTTTATTTGAACATCATTCATTTTCCCTAATGTGCATTGACATTTAAAAAAGAAAAATGTCTTGTCCAGATACTTTTAAAGGGATTTCAAATAATAGGTAATTTGAATGTAATTTTGAATTTGTATACAGCAGTTGGGCTGTAAAAATACAGAGAATATATAGCAAATATCTGTAAAAAAAAATTCACTGCTGAACTTTGTGTTCTGTCACTTAATTGAAGGAGTTTGATTGTAATCATTTTGGAAAAACCTGTAGAATAACAGTGTTTCACTGCTGAACTTAAGTTATGTCACTTAATTGAAGGTGTTTCATCGTAAATGTAGGAAAAACCTGTGAAATAACAGTGTTTCACTGCTGAACTTTAAGTTATGTCACTTAATTGAAGGTGTTTCATCATAAATGTAGGAAAAACCTGCCAAATAACAGCGTTTCACTGCTGAACGAAGTTCTGTCACTTAATTGAAGGAGTTTGATTGTAATAATTATGGGGAAACCTGTAAAATAACAGTGTTTCACTGCTGAACTTAAGTTATGTCACTTAATTGAAGGTGTTTCATCGTAAATGTAGGAAAAACCTGTGAAATAACAGTGTTTCACTGCTGAACTTTAAGTTCTGTCACTTAATTGAAGGAGTTTGATCGTAATAATTTAGGAAAATACTGTCAAATGACAGTATTTCACTGCTGAACTTTAAGTTCTGTCACTTAATTGAAGGTGTTTCATCATAAATGTAGGAAAAACCTGCCAAATAACAGCGTTTCACTGCTGAACGAAGTTCTGTCACTTAATTGAATAAGTTTGATTGTAATAATTATGGGGAAACCTGTAAAATAACAGTGTTTCACTGCTGAACTTAAGTTATGTCACTTAATTGAAGGTGTTTCATCGTAAATGTAGGAAAAACCTGTGAAATAACAGTGTTTCACTGCTGAACTTTAAGTTCTGTCACTTAATTGAAGGAGTTTGATCGTAATAATTTAGGAAAATACTGTCAAATGACAGTATTTCACTGCTGAACTTTAAGTTCTGTCACTTAATTGAAGGTGTTTCATCATAAATGTAGGAAAAACCTGCTAAATAACAGCGTTTCACTGCTGAACGAAGTTCTGTCACTTAATTGAATGAGTTTGATTGTAATAATTATGGGGAAACCTGTAAAATAACAGTGTTTCACTGCTGAACTTAAGTTATGTCACTTAATTGAAGGTGTTTCATCGTAAATGTAGGAAAAACCTGTGAAATAACAGTGTTTCACTGCTGAACTTTAAGTTCTGTCACTTAATTGAAGGAGTTTGATCGTAATAATTTAGGAAAATACTGTCAAATGACAGTATTTCACTGCTGAACTTTAAGTTCTGTCACTTAATTGAAGGTGTTTCATCATAAATGTAGGAAAAACCTGCCAAATAACAGCGTTTCACTGCTGAACGAAGTTCTGTCACTTAATTGAATGAGTTTGATTGTAATAATTATGGGGAAACCTGTAAAATAACAGTGTTTCACTGCTGAACTTAAGTTATGTCACTTAATTGAAGGTGTTTCATCGTAAATGTAGGAAAAACCTGTGAAATAACAGTGTTTCACTGCTGAACTTTAAGTGCTGTCACTTAATTGAAGGAGTTTGATCGTAATAATTTAGGAAAATACTGTCAAATGACAGTATTTCACTGCTGAACTTTAAGTTCTGTCACTTAATTGAAGGTGTTTCATCATAAATGTAGGAAAAACCTGCCAAATAACAGCGTTTCACTGCTGAACGAAGTTCTGTCACTTAATTGAAGGAGTTTGATTGTAATAATTATGGGTAAACCTGTAAAATAACAGTGTTTCACTGCTGAACTTAAGTTATGTCACTTAATTGAAGGTGTTTCATCGTAAATGTAGGAAAAACCTGTGAAATAACAGTGTTTCACTGCTGAACTTTAAGTTCTGTCACTTAATTGAAGGAGTTTGATCGTAATAATTTAGGAAAATACTGTCAAATGACAGTATTTCACTGCTGAACTTTTAGTTATGTCACTTAATTGAAGGTGTTTCATCATAAATGTAGGAAAAACCTGCCAAATAACAGCGTTTCACTGCTGAACGAAGTTCTGTCACTTAATTGAAGGAGTTTGATTGTAATAATTATGGGGAAACCTGTAAAATAACAGTGTTTCACTGCTGAACTTAAGTTATGTCACTTAATTGAAGGTGTTTCATCGTAAATGTAGGAAAAACCTGTGAAATAACAGTGTTTCACTGCTGAACTTTAAGTTCTGTCACTTAATTGAAGGAGTTTGATCGTAATAATTTAGGAAAATACTGTCAAATGACAGTATTTCACTGCTGAACTTTAAGTTCTGTCACTTAATTGAAGGTGTTTCATCATAAATGTAGGAAAAACCTGCCAAATAACAGCGTTTCACTGCTGAACGAAGTTCTGTCACTTAATTGAATGAGTTTGATTGTAATAATTATGGGGAAACCTGTAAAATAACAGTGTTTCACTGCTGAACTTAAGTTATGTCACTTAATTGAAGGTGTTTCATCGTAAATGTAGGAAAAACCTGTGAAATAACAGTGTTTCACTGCTGAACTTTAAGTGCTGTCACTTAATTGAAGGAGTTTGATCGTAATAATTTAGGAAAATACTGTCAAATGACAGTATTTCACTGCTGAACTTTAAGTTCTGTCACTTAATTGAAGGTGTTTCATCATAAATGTAGGAAAAACCTGCCAAATAACAGCGTTTCACTGCTGAACGAAGTTCTGTCACTTAATTGAAGGAGTTTGATTGTAATAATTATGGGTAAACCTGTAAAATAACAGTGTTTCACTGCTGAACTTAAGTTATGTCACTTAATTGAAGGTGTTTCATCGTAAATGTAGGAAAAACCTGTGAAATAACAGTGTTTCACTGCTGAACTTTAAGTTCTGTCACTTAATTGAAGGAGTTTGATCGTAATAATTTAGGAAAATACTGTCAAATGACAGTATTTCACTGCTGAACTTTTAGTTATGTCACTTAATTGAAGGTGTTTCATCATAAATGTAGGAAAAACCTGCCAAATAACAGCGTTTCACTGCTGAACGAAGTTCTGTCACTTAATTGAAGGAGTTTGATTGTAATAATTATGGGGAAACCTGTAAAATAACAGTGTTTCACTGCTGAACTTAAGTTATGTCACTTAATTGAAGGTGTTTCATCGTAAATGTAGGAAAAACCTGTGAAATAACAGTGTTTCACTGCTGAACTTTAAGTTATGTCACTTAATTGAAGGAGTTTGATCGTATTTTTTTTAAATACTGAAAGTTGCCTTATTTTCACATTCAGTAAAATGATGAGTATCTTATGTGTTTTTACATACAATTCAATGTAATTTAACATTCAACACAATTAAGCAAATACATGTATTTAAAAAGAATTACCTGTAGAATAACTGAAGGTTTTTACTGTTTTTTAATTATATTATTCTCTTTTTTAACATTATTTAACATTACATTTAAAGTTTAACAGCAAAAAAACAGAAAGTTGCCTTATTTTCACATACAGTAAAATGATGTATATTCTAGGTGTTTTACATGTAATTTAACATTCAAGACAATTAAGCAATGGAATAATCCTGTAAAAAAAAAGATAATTTCTTATTAAATCAATCTACAGATTACAACCTTTATTTAATGGTTAATATTTGTATTAAAGGTTATTTACTGTATTTTTATGGAATTTCCTGTATTTTTATGGCATTTACACTTAAAGTAGAAAAACAAAAGTAATCTGTAAAATAATACATTGAAAGTCCCGTAAAAATAATTTTTTTTTTAAGAGTGTACATATCGCTTATCTACTCTTACTAGTTACGCTGCTGGCCAGTACGACTTACTACCATAGTGTCTTTATACCTGTATCACTGTACATATTAATACTACAACTCTGTACATACATCTGATTAGCGCTATTACTCAGTAGTACTAATTTATATATTTGATGCCCAGTTTAATCACCTGTACATTGTATATTACTATTGCACTTTACTGTTACATTTGCACTCTGGTTGGATGCTAGACTTCTTTTCGTTGTACTGTACTGTACTTGTTTGTTTGTTTGTTTATTTTATTTTTTTACCCAGGGACAGTGCACATTAACACTAGAACAGCCATGGAGAAAATGTCCCTGATTCCCGTCGGAAGGGGTCAGATGACCCCACAGCTTATATGAGAAATATGAGAAAAATAAACAGTGTAAACTATATAATTACCTCTTAATATAAAAATATGAGGTTTACCATAAGGTTTGAGTGACAATTTTTTTTTAAATTAAAATAATCTTTTTTTGATGGAAGAGCCACACATTGAGGGGCAAAGAGCCACATGCGGCTTGCGAGCCATGGGTTGGCCACCCCTGCGCTAGACGCTCGCAAAGTCAAACAGAGTAAACATGTGGCACAATTTAAAAAGCAGAAAAAAAATACACATTAGAAAAAATACAGAAATGAGTATTGAGGATAAACAAAGTTATGTTATATTGTGTATGTAGGGCTGTACTATATTCACTGCTGTCAAGTGAATAATTTTTTTTCTTCTTGTAATCTTTTAATATAAGTAAAAGTATATTCTATATTGTAATACACTAAATTATGTTATATCTAGTAAAATTAATGGAAGAACAAATATAAATGTAAGGGGGTAGGGATCAATAAGCTTAGCTTCCCTCTACTCCTTTTTTGGACATGTCTGCAAACCATACACATTGCTCTTGACCTTTTGTTTATAATTCCCTTTTTTTTTATGTTTTTCTTTTAATGTTTTTTTTATTTGTTGCTATGATTGTTTGGTTCGACGGAACAAGATATAGTGAGTTGTTTGGAGAAATATGGAGAATAACATAAAAAAAAAAAAAAAAAAAACTTTTTTATTCATTCATTAATTCATTAATTCATCCATTCATTCATTCATTCATTCATTCATTCATTCATTCATTCATTCATTCATTCATTCATTCATTCATTCATTCATTCATTCATTCATTCATTCATTCATTCAAAGTGCTGTGAATATATATGTGGAATAACGTTCTAATTACATTTTCCTGAAGTCATTTTGAAATTTCAGAAACCGTGCCAGATAAAACGGGTACTTTTAAGAAAAGTCATTGAGTGACAGAGGTGGAGCTCGATCGAGTGACGAGGATACATTTATTGAAAATGCCTCGGGGTCATTTGACCCCTTGTCGGCTGTGCTAGTGTTAATGAACATCTTCAGTTTCCACATCAATGTAAATGTGCCAGCTTTTAGCTAATGAGCTAGTTTCCATCTGTAGTCCCTGCCTACCATGCGTGTCTTTATGGTGTGGGAGGAAACCAGAGTACCCAGAGGAAACCCACGCGAACACAGAACATGCAAACTCCACACAGAAAGGCCCCTTGCTGGGGTTCGAACCCAGGACCTTCTTGCTGTGAGGCAGCAGTGCTAACCACTGTGCCACCGTGCCGCTTGTGCTGCATGATGAAAATACATTTTAATCTAATCTAATCTAATCTAATCTAATCTAATCTAATCTAATCTAATCTAATCTAATCTAATCTAATCTAATCTAATCTAATCTAATCTAATGTAAACCACACTGAGCGATGTGCCCGGTCTCTCCCCCTCTGTACCTGTGGCAGATCCATGATGAAGTTGTAAGCGTTGGCCTCCTTGGCCGCCTGGAAGACGTCCTCCATGCTGACCCCAGGTCTGCCATAGCGGATGTTCTCGGCGACGGTGGTCGAGAACAGCACCGGCTCCTGCTCCATGACGCCGATCAGGGAACGCAGCCACCGGACGTTCAGGCCACGCAGGTCGTGGCCGTCCAGCGTCACCTGGGGATGAGAGTGGCCTGGGAGGATGAGAGTGGCCTGGGGATGAGAGTGGCCTGGGAATGAGAGTGGCCTGGGGATGAGAGTGGCCTGGGGATGAGAGTGGCCTGGGGATGAGAGCGGCCTGGGGATGAGAGTGGCCTGGGGATGAGAGCGGCCTGGGGATGAGAGTGGCCTGGGGATGAGAGCGGCCTGGGGATGAGAGCGGCCTGAGGATTAGAGCGGCCTGGGGATGAGAGCGGCCTGGGGATGAGAGTGGCCTGGGGATGAGAGCGGCCTGGGGATGAGAGTGGCCTGGGGATGAGAGTGGCCTGGGGATGAGAGTGGCCTGGGGATGAGAGCGGCCTGGGGATGAGAGCGGCCTGGGGATGAGAGCGGCCTGGGGATGAGAGTGGCCTGGGGATGAGAGTGGCCTGGGGATGAGAGCGGCCTGGGGATGAGAGCGGCCTGGGGATGAGAGTGGCCTGGGGATGAGAGCGGCCTGGGGATGAGAGCGGCCTGAGGATTTCATTTGATTTTTTTTATATCTACTTTTCTCCTCCTTTTTTCTGTATTTTTCTCCCATCCCAATTTAGTCACTATGCCAATTCCCCCTTCCCCTTCCTGGTCGTTGCGCGCATTTGCCTCCCCCCCCCACTTGTCGGTCTAGGGAGGGTTGATAGACACTATCACATGTCTTCCTCCGATACATGTGGAGGCAGCCAGCCGCTTCTTTTAACCTGACAGCGAGGACTCTCACTGGGGGAGCGTAACGCGTGGGAGGCTCACACTACTTCCCCCAGTTCCCTCCCTTGCTGTGTGCAGGCGCCCCGACCGACCTGTAGGAGTCGCTGTTTACAACGACCAGGATGACTGAATACTTTAGACAACAAATGTTTGTTTCCGCGTCTCTGATTGGCCAGGTCATTTCTGGTCATGTGACATGTACGCCCAATCGTGGGACCGCAAGTTTCTACACTGGTTAAGCTTAGGCGCTCTTTCGAAGTTGGTTAAGGTTAGAGTTTGTCTTAGAGCATGGCGATAGAACGCCAGGTAGTTTGCAGGCTGTTAGACCCGGAAATAGGCGCAGAACTTGCTGTCCCACGATTGGCGCACATGTCACATGACCTGGCCAATCAGAGCGCAAAACAAACATTTGTTGTCGAAAGTATTCACGCGACCAGGATACACCCCACCGGCTTCCCACCCGCTAACACTGCCAATAGGTTAGTATGGATGACCGATACCAGTGTCTCTGCGGTGGTAGGCAGGCGCTTAGTCCGCTGCGCTACCCAGCCGCCCGGATTTCATTTCATTTATAGTTTAATTATACAGGAAAGGGTAAAAACTAAAAGACATTTCACAATGTACATTTAAACTGGCCTGACTCAGTTACAAACTGTTTTTCAGCAGGTTCCTGTTCTGCAGCCCATAAAATAAAAATAGGCAGTTGGACTACATACAATCATATAATCGTTGTGGACAGCAAGGACAAACATGCATTCATAGCAGTCAATACAAAACAACAGTGTCCTGTCAACAAGATTAACACCTAGGGAAGAGTCGGATCAGTGAGTGCAGATGTTTTCTAGCATCAGATGTTGTTTGTAGGCCTGTTTGAAGTGTGAGATGGAGGTTATTAATGCTCTGATGTCGAATGGGATCTCGTTCCAAATGTTGGTGTTTGTGTGGAAGAATGATCTTAGTCCATAATTATTTTTGTAAGCCGGTACTGGAATGAGTGCATGTGAGATTGATCTGGTGATACGTTCTTGGCTTGTATCGTGTCTGGGATGAGAGTGGAGAACTGTGGAACAGCCTCCCCATCCAGCGGAGGGCACCACAGAGCCTGGATTATTTTAAAGCAGGCCTGAAAACCTATCCGTTTTCTTTTTCTTTTTTTTCTTGTGATATAATTTTTCTCTTGTGCTGTTGTTTTTTCAGTTTTTACTTTGTTTTTAACTATGTTCTATTTTTATCTTATTTGTATTCTGTATTTAATTTTGTACTAATAATTATTTTATTATTACATTTTTTAACTATGAGAAACAATTTTTTTTAACCCTGTAGCACTTTGGGATCCCAGTGAATAAAAAGTGCAATACAAATTCAATTTATTATTATTATTATTATTATTATTATTATTATTATTATTATTATTATTATTATTATTATTATTATTATTATTATTATTATTATTATTATTATTATTAGAGCGGCCTGAGGATGAGAGCGGTCTGAGAGGATGAGAGCGACCTGAGAGGATGAGAGCGACCTGAGAGGATGAGAGAGGCCTGAGAGGATGAGAGTGGCCTGAGAGGATGAGAGCGACCTGAAAGGATGAGAGCAACCTGAGAGGATGAGAGTGGCCTGAGAGGATGAGAGCGACCTGAGAGGATGAGAGCGACCTGAGAGGATGAGAGAGACCTGAGGATGAGAGTGGCTGAGAGGATGAGAGCGACCTGAGGATGAGAGCGACCTAAAAGGATGAGAGCGACCTGAGGATGAGAGTGGCCTGAGAGGATGAGAGCGACCTGAGGATGAGAGTGGCCTGAGAGGATGAGAGTGGCCTGAGAGGATGAGAGCGACCTGAGGATGAGAGTGGCCTGAGAGGATGAGAGTGGCCTGAGAGGATGAGAGCGACCTGAGGATGAGAGTGGCCTGAGAGGATGAGAGCGACCTGAGAGGATGAGAGCGACCTGAGGATGAGAGCGGCCTGAGAGGATGATTTGATTTGATTTGATTTTTTATTTAGTACATACAATTTATACAATAGTATAAAAACAAGGGGTACAAGGATAACATGTGAAAGTCTGTCGACTTGTTTCCAACATGGTCCCAAGAAGAATACAATAAATCACAAAGAAAGGGTTAAGAAGATAAGATAGATAATACAAGTACAGTAGATAAAATAGACAACACAATTTTCTGAAAGAGCCTCATTACAGCATGTCATGTTCCTGTTCTTCAAGAGTGGTGGCCAAGCACCCTCTGTAACCTATTGTTGCAGATGTCGCTTCACACCCCTCTTGAAGACAGCAATAGTGGGGGAGGTTTGGATGGCCCTGGGCAGAGAGTTCCCGGCAGGCTCTTGAAGACAGCAGGCTCTTGAAGACAGCAATAGTGGGGGAGGTTTGGATGGCCCTGGGCAGAGAGTTCCACAGCCGGCAGCGACCTGAGAGGATGAGAGAGGCCTGAGAGGATGAGAGCGACCTGAGAGGATGAGAGTGACCTGAGGATGAGAGTGGCCTGAGAGGATGAGAACGGCCTGAGAGGATGAGAGAGGCCTGAGAGGATGAGAGCGACCTGAGAGGATGAGAGTGACCTGAGAGGATGAGAGAGGCCTGAGAGGATGAGAGCGACCTGAGAGGATGAGAGCGACCTGAGGATGAGAGTGGCCTGAGAGGATGAGAGAGGCCTGAGAGGATGAGAGCGACCTGAGAGGATGAGAGTGACCTGAGGATGAGAGTGGCCTGAGAGGATGAGAGTGACCTGAGGATGAGAGAGGCCTGAGAGGATGAGAACGACCTGAGAGGATGAGAGCGACCTGAGAGGATGAGAGTGACCTGAGGATGAGAGAGGCCTGAGAGGATGAGAGAGGCCTGAGGATGAGAGTGACCTGAGAGGATGAGAGTGGCCTGAGAGGATGAGAGCGACCTGAGGATGAGAGAGGCATGAGGATGAGAGTGACCTGAGAGGATGAGAGTGGCCTGAGAGGATGAGAGCGACCTGAGAGGATGAGAGCGACCTGAGAGGATGAGAGAGACCTGAGGATGAGAGAGGCATGAGGATGAGAGTGACCTGAGAGGATGAGAGTGGCCTGAGAGGATGAGCGCGACCTGAGGATGAGAGAGGCATGAGGATGAGAATGACCTGAGAGGATGAGAGTGGCCTGAGAGGATGAGAGTGACCTGAGAGGATGAGAGTGGCCTGAGAGGATGAGAGTGACCTGAGAGGATGAGAGTGGCCTGAGAGGATGAGAGTGGCCTGAGAGGATGAGAGCGACCTGAGAGGATGAGAGTGACCTGAGAGGATGAGAGTGGCCTGAGAGGATGAGAGCGACCTGAGAGGATGAGAGTGGCCTGAGAGGATGAGAGTGACCTGAGGATGAGAGTGACCTGAGAGGATGAGAGAGGCCTGAGAGGATGAGAGCGACCTGAGAGGATGAGAGCGACCTGAGAGGATGAGAGTGGCCTGAGAGGATGAGAGCGACCTGAGAGGATGAGAGTGACCTGAGAGGATGAGAGTGGCCTGAGAGGATGAGAGCGACCTGAGAGGATGAGAGTGGCCTGAGAGGATGAGAGTGACCTGAGGATGAGTGTGACCTGAGAGGATGAGAGAGGCCTGAGAGGATGAGAGCGACCTGAGAGGATGAGAGCGACCTGAGAGGATGAGAGTGGCCTGAGGATGAGAGCGACCTGAGGATGAGAGAGGCCTGAGGATGAGAGTGACCTGAGAGGATGAGAGCGACCTGAGAGGATGAGAGCAACCTGAGAGGATGAGAGTGGACTGAGAGGATGAGAGCAACCTGAGAGGATGAGAGTGACCTGAGGATGAGAGTGACCTGAGAGGATGAGAGCGACCTGAGAGGATGAGAGAGGCCTGAGAGGATGAGAGCGACCTGAGAGGATGAGAGAGGCCTGAGAGGATGAGAGTGGCCTGAGGATGAGAGCGACCTGAGGATGAGAGAGGCCTGAGGATGAGAGTGACCTGAGAGGATGAGAGCGACATGAGGGGATGAGAGCGACCTGAGAGGATGAAAGTGACCTGAGGATGAGAGAGGCCTGAGGATGAGAGTGACCTGAGAGGATGAGAGCGACAAGAGGGGATGAGAGCGACCTGAGAGGATGAGAGTGACCTGAGGATGAGAGCGGCCTGAGAGGATGAGAGCGACCTGAGGATGAGAGTGACCTGAGGATGAGAGCGACCTGAGGATGAGAGTGACCTGAGGATGAGAGCGACCTGAGGATGAGAGCAACCTGAGGATGAGAGAGGCCTGAGGATGAGAGTGACCTGAGGATGAGAGCGACCTGAGGATGAGAGCGACCTGAGGATGAGAGAGGCCTGAGGATGAGAGTGACCTGAGGATGAGAGTGACCTGAGAGGATGAGAGCGACCTGAGGATGAGAGCGACCTGAGGATGAGAGAGGCCTGAGGATGAGAGTGACCTGAGAGGATGAGAGTGGCCTGAGAGGATGAGAGCGACCTGAGAGGATGAGAGAGGCCTGAGAGGATGAGAGTGGCCTGAGAGGATGAGAGCGACCTGAGAGGATGAGAGCGACCTGAGAGGATGAGAGCGACCTGAGAGGATGAGAGCGGCCTGAGAGGATGAGAACGACCTGAGAGGATGAGAGCGGCCTGAGAGGATGAGAGCGACCTGAGAGGATGAGAGTGACCTGAGGATGAGAGTGACCTGAGAGGATGAGAGATGCCTGAGAGGATGAGCGAGGCCTGAGAGGATGAGAGCGACCTGAGAGGATGAGAGTGGCCTGAGAGGATGAGAGAGACCTGAGTCTGTCTGTCTGTCTGTCTGTCTGTCTGTCCTACCGTTCCCTCCCCTGGGTTGTAGAACCTCTGGATCAGCTGGACCGCGGGGCCCTTTCCTGACCCGCTGGGCCCCACGAAGGCAGTGGTCTGTCCCGCTTTGACCACCATGCTCAGACCGTCTAGGATCTGTCAAACACAAGGGGTTCACGGTGAGATCGACTTTGAGAGATTTAATTTAATACCTTTATTTAAACTCGTAAGACACTGAGGTTATACCCTCATTTACAGCGACGACGAGCTGACAAAACAAGACGCGGTTTATCAGCCATTTCATACATACAGGTGCAGCTCGATAAATTAGAATATCATGGAAAAGTTGATATATTTCGCTGTATTGATGCAGTCATTTGTGCAAAAGGAGCCCCAACCAAGTACTGAGTGAAGACACATGAACATACTTTTCAGAAGGCAGACATTTCTATATTACAATTTCTCTTTTGGTCTTATGTAATATTCAAACTTTCTGAGATACTGAATTTTGGGCTGTAAGCCATAATCATTGAAATTAAAACAAATAAAAGGCTTGAAATATTTCACTTTGTGTGTAATGAATCTATAATCTATGAGAGTTTTGCTTTTTTAAATTGAATTACTGAAATAAAATAACTTTTCCACGATATTCTAATTTATTGAGCTGCACCTGTACAGGCAAAGTAAATAAGAATAAGAAAATCGGCAGTTACAAGTCGACACACGGTGGTCGGAGATCATATGTTGAAATGCAGCGAGAGAAGGAAGAACCTTCAGCTTCAGAGTCAGTCGGAGGAGGGCGTTCCAGGTGTCGGAAGCATCAGAGTCAAAGTATCGATTAGGCAGGGGGGGGGGGGGGGGGGGGGGGAATAATGACCTTGACTTCGGGGCGAGACGGGTAATGGAACGTGACGTTGTGGAACTCAAGGTCACCCCGGACCCTCTCTAGTCTGTGACCGTCCTCAGAGAGGCAGTCGATTTCTGGCACCTGTGAAGGAAGGAACATTGCATTATGGGTTGAAATTAAGTGCCTCTATATAACATTACATTTTTGTTGTATTACATTTAAAAAAAATTGCATTCAAGTCGTTTTTTTGGGCTACCGGGAGCTTTGGTGCGTCTGGCAAGAGAGCCTGTATGGAACGCGCAAGAATTTTAATTTAAGTTCAGTGTTGTTTTTGTTTTGTTAGTACGGTCGTTAAATTGGTTTACGTTTTACACATTTACATTTACATTTAGTCATTTAGCTGAACGCTTTTATCAAGTTCAAGTTCAAGTTTCTTTAATAGTTGTCATACAGAAGTACAGAATACTTTTATACAAAATGCTTCTTACTGTTACGCTCCAGAGACTGTGCAAGACAAGATAAGTATGAAATAAAATAACATAGTATAGCATGTAAATTAGAAGTAAAAAGATTAGGTCACAGTGTTCAGTATAGACATATGTACAATCCAAAGTATGTACTATCCAAAGTATGTACTATCCAAAGTGACTTACAAGTTCTGATGACAAGTCAGCAGGAAGGGTACTCTTTCAGCTGAGTAACAATGCACAAACAGTGCTGAAACTTGAGTGTTGCAGTATTGAGTGCTTAGACATAAGACATATTAGTATAGTAGGAGGAGTGCATGGTATTATAGGACAGTATAGTGTTTTTTTCTTAATATACATTTTTTAATTTCAGATATTGATTGAAGAAGTGTGTTTTTAGTCGACAGTGAATGATTGGTTGGGATTCTCCTGTCCCCGAGCCACTGTCGCCCCAAGAAGGGGGGAGGATCCTTTCGCAGCGGCAGCGTAACTACATGAGTAGAGCTCCGGACTCATGATCGGAAGATCACCGGTTCGATCCCCGGTCAAGGCCGTTGTCGGAAAGTGGTTTTGTTGTCCTCTGGACTAGTCAGTAACAATGCCCCTGTTGTTACGGTGATAGGGACACCGTACAGCTGCGAGTGCCGTCCTTCGGATGAGACGCTAAAACCGAGGTCCTGACTGAATTCGGTCATTAAAGAACCCAGGACGCCTATCATCGCAAAGAGTAGGGGGTTCCCCCGACGTTCCTGGCCAAATTCCCAATCAGGTCTCAAGGCCACCTTATCATCCCTTCCCCTTAATTAGCTGATATCAATCCCTGTCTCCTGAGCCGTTCAGCCATTGTGTAGTAGTGTGATGTGTGCCTGGTGCCAGTGTTATGGCCGCCATTGAGCCTGCGGGTTGGGTTGCTACCAGTGGTGGTGAAGGAGGCCATTTCCACCCTACATTGTTGGGAGTGCTTTGAGTGTCTAGAAAAGTGCTGTATAAATGTAATGAATTATTATTATTATTATTATTATTATTTGCCCCGCCCCTGAGCCACTGGTCCCTTCATCCACATCAGTCACTGCAGTCTCACCCTGTCGATAGTGTCAAAGATGGTCTTGGCTGCGGCGCGGCCAGAAGCGAAGGCCTCCAGGCAGGGAGAGGCCTGACCCAGGTTCACAGCTGCCATGAGCACGCCGAAGAACACCTGCACACACACACACACACACACGCACACACACCACACACACATTTTTATATTTATTGTAACCAATAGGGCATACAGACCCTCATCTGCACCATTTTCTCATATTTTTTATATATTCAGAGAGTTGTTTACACTGTTTATTTTTCTCATATATTTATATTCAGATGTAATTGTATTGCCTATGTCTTTCTACTATTACTGTACCTCCCCTCCCCCCATGCTGCTAATGATGCCCGGATTTCCCCACGGTGATCAATAAAGAAATATCTTATCTTATCTTATCTTATCTTATCTTATCTTATCTTATCTTATCTTATCTTATCTTATCTTATCTTATCTTATCTCATCTTATTTTATTTTAATTATATGTAATGTACTGTAGTAGATCTGTAGGTACCTGGATGAGACTGTAATAATGTACTGTAGTAGATCTGTAGGTACCTGGATGAGACTGTACTGTACTGTAGTAGATCTGTAGGTACCTGGATGAGACTGTAATGTACTGTAGTAGATCTGTAGGTACCTGGATGAGACTGTAATAATGTACTGTAGTAGATCTGTAGGTACCTGGATGAGACTGTAATAATGTACTGTAGTAGATCTGTAGGTACCTGGATGAGACTGTAATGTACTGTAGTAGATCTGTAGGTACCTGGATGAGACTGTACTGTACTGTAGTAGATCTGTAGGTACCTGGATGAGACTGTAATGTACTGTAGTAGATCTGTAGGTACCTGGATGAGACTGTAATGTACTGTAGTAGATCTGTAGGTACCTGGATGAGACTGTAATGTACTGTAGTAGATCTGTAGGTACCTGGATGAGACTGTAATGTACTGTAGTAGATCTGTAGGTACCTGGATGAGACTGTAATGTACTGTAGTAGATCTGTAGGTACCTGGATGAGACTGTAATAATGTACTGCAGTAGATCTGTAGGTACCTGGATGAGACTGTACTGTACTGTAGTAGATCTGTAGGTACCTGGATGAGACTGTAATAATGTACTGTAGTAGATCTGTAGGTACCTGGATGAGACTGTAATGTACTGTAGTAGATCTGTAGGTACCTGGATGAGACTGTGCTGTACTGTAGTAGATCTGTAGGTACCTGGATGAGACTGTAATGTACTGTAGTAGATCTGTAGGTACCTGGATGAGACTGTAATAATGTACTGTAGTAGATCTGTAGGTACCTGGATGAGACTGTAATGTACTGTAGTAGATCTGTAGGTACCTGGATGAGACTGTAATAATGTACTGTAGTAGATCTGTAGGTACCTGGATGAGACTGTAATAATGTACTGTAGTAGATCTGTAGGTACCTGGATGAGACTGTAATGTACTGCAGTAGATCTGTAGGTACCTGGATGAGACTGTAATAATGTACTGTAGTAGATCTGTAGGTACCTTGATGAGACTGTAATGTATTGTAGTAGATCTGTAGGTACCTGGATGAGACTGTAATAATGTACTGTAGTAGATCTGTAGGTACCTGGATGATACTGTAATGTACTGTAGTAGATCTGTAGGTACCTGGATGAGACTGTAATGTACTGTAGTAGATCTGTAGGTACCTGGATGAGACTGTAATGTACTGTAGTAGATCTGTAGGTAACTGGATGAGACTGTAATAATGTACTGTAGTAGATCTGTAGGTACCTGGATGAGACTGTAATGTACTGTAGTAGATCTGTAGGTACCTGGATGAGACTGTACTGTACTGTAGTAGATCTGTAGGTACCTGGATGAGACTGTAATAATGTACTGTAGTAGATCTGTAGGTACCTGGATGAGACTGTAATGTACTGTAGTAGATCTGTAGGTACCTGGATGAGACTGTAATGTACTGTAGTAGATCTGTAGGTACCTGGATGAGACTGTAATAATGTACTGTAGTAGATCTGTAGGTACCTGGATGAGACTGTAATGTACTGTAGTAGATCTGTAGGTACCTGGATGAGACTGTAATAATGTACTGCAGTAGATCTGTAGGTACCTGGATGAGACTGTAATAATGTACTGCAATAGATCTGTAGGTACCTGGATGAGACGGTACTGTAGTAGATATGTAGGTACCTGGATGAGACTGTAATGTATTGTAGTAGATCCAGGGGTGTAAAGTACTTGAGTAATTGTACTTGGGGGATTTGTACTATTATGTAAGTATTAAGTATTATTAGGTGTGTATACTTGTACTTTTACTCAATTACATTTCAGAGAAAAAAAACGTACTTTTTACTCCTTGCATTTAATATGCAGACCTACAAAGTACAAATGTCGCAGGTCCAACCATTTTAATTAGTGTATTTGTTTCTCTGGCCGAACTAACGTTAACGCTATTAATCCTGCGGCCGCGCTTTATTTAAAAACAGCCAATCAAATCCCCATCAATGGAAAATGAACCCGCCCATGCCCATGCTGATTGGTCCTTGTGCAAGACTAGAAAGCGGGGATCTTTGATTAAACACCTGCTATCAGAGGAATAGAGGCAGAGACACTTTTGGACTTTTACTCAAGTGTGTTTTTAGCCAGATACTCTGACTTTTACTTGAGTAGGATTTTGAGACGGTACCCATACTTTCACTTAAGTATAATTTCTGAGTACTTTTTACACCCCTGAGTAGATCAGTAGGTACCTGGATGAGACTAATGTATTGTAGTGGATCAGTAGGTACCTGGATGAGACTGCCCGGGGAGCGCTCCTGGGTGTCGATGACAAGCTTGGAGCCGTACCAGAAAGCCAGGGCGTAGCAGAGGAAGATGATGCACCACAGATAGCCCTGGAACAGCCCTACGATGCTGCCTTTCTTCACCCCGCACACCTGAGCCTGCTCCAGGTTCCTGTCGTACCTGCAAACATGTCATACAACATTATTCTGTCTGTCTGTCTGTCTGTCTGTCTGTCTGTCTGTCTGTCTGTCTGTCTGTCTGTCTGTCTGTCTGTCTGTCTGTCTGTCTGTCTGTCTGTCTGTCTGTCTGTCTGTCTGTCTGTCTGTCTGTCTGTCTGTCTGTCTGTCTGTCTGTCTGTCTGTCTGTCTGTCTGTCTGTCTGTCTGTCTGTCTGTCTGTCTGTCTGTCTGTCTGTCTGTCTGTCTGTCTGTCTGTCTGTCTGTCTGTCTGTCTGTCTGTCTGTCTGTCTGTCTGTCTGTCTGTCTGTCTGTCTGTCTGTCTGTCTGTCTGTCTGTCTGTCTGTCTGTCTGTCTGTCTGTCTGTCTGTCTGTCTGTCTGTCTGTCTGTCTGTCTGTCTGTCTGTCTGTCTGTCTGTCTGTCTGTCTGTCTGTCTGTCTGTCTGTCTGTCTGTCTGTCTGTCTGTCTGTCTGTCTGTCTGTCTGTCTGTCTGTCTGTCTGTCTGTCTGTCTGTCTGTCTGTCTGTCTGTCTGTCTGTCTGTCTGTCTGTCTGTCTGTCTGTCTGTCTGTCTGTCTGTCTGTCTGTCTGTCTGTCTGTCTGTCTGTCTGTCTGTCTGTCTGTCTGTCTGTCTGTCTGTCTGTCTGTCTGTCTGTCTGTCTGTCTGTCTGTCTGTCTGTCTGTCTGTCTGTCTGTCTGTCTGTCTGTCTGTCTGTCTGTCTGTCTGTCTGTCTGTCTGTCTGTCTGTCTGTCTGTCTGTCTGTCTGTCTGTCTGTCTGTCTGTCTGTCTGTCTGTCTGTCTGTCTGTCTGTCTGTCTGTCTGTCTGTCTGTCTGTCTGTCTGTCTGTCTGTCTGTCTGTCTGTCTGTCTGTCTGTCTGTCTGTCTGTCTGTCTGTCTGTCTGTCTGTCTGTCTGTCTGTCTGTCTGTCTGTCTGTCTGTCTGTCTGTCTGTCTGTCTGTCTGTCTGTCTGTCTGTCTGTCTGTCTGTCTGTCTGTCTGTCTGTCTGTCTGTCTGTCTGTCTGTCTGTCTGTCTGTCTGTCTGTCTGTCTGTCTGTCTGTCTGTCTGTCTGTCTGTCTGTCTGTCTGTCTGTCTGTCTGTCTGTCTGTCTGTCTGTCTGT
This sequence comes from Notolepis coatsorum, assembly GCF_963971535.1. NCBI lineage: Eukaryota > Metazoa > Chordata > Actinopteri > Aulopiformes > Paralepididae > Notolepis > Notolepis coatsorum. The sequence goes on along the minus strand of NC_140169.1, from coordinate 163,908,393 downwards.
CTGTCTGTCTGTCTGTCTGTCTGTCTGTCTGTCTGTCTGTCTGTCTGTCTGTCTGTCTGTCTGTCTGTCTGTCTGTCTGTCTGTCTGTCTGTCTGTCTGTCTGTCTGTCTGTCTGTCTGTCTGTCTGTCTGTCTGTCTGTCTGTCTGTCTGTCTGTCTGTCTGTCTGTCTGTCTGTCTGTCTGTCTGTCTGTCTGTCTGTCTGTCTGTCTGTCTGTCTGTCTGTCTGTCTGTCTGTCTGTCTGTCTGTCTGTCTGTCTGTCTGTCTGTCTGTCTGTCTGTCTGTCTGTCTGTCTGTCTGTCTGTCTGTCTGTCTGTCTGTCTGTCTGTCTGTCTGTCTGTCTGTCTGTCTGTCTGTCTGTCTGTCTGTCTGTCTGTCTGTCTGTCTGTCTGTCTGTCTGTCTGTCTGTCTGTCTGTCTGTCTGTCTGTCTGTCTGTCTGTCTGTCTGTCTGTCTGTCTGTCTGTCTGTCTGTCTGTCTGTCTGTCTGTCTGTCTGTCTGTCTGTCTGTCTGTCTGTCTGTCTGTCTGTCTGTCTGTCTGTCTGTCTGTCTGTCTGTCTGTCTGTCTGTCTGTCTGTCTGTCTGTCTGTCTGTCTGTCTGTCTGTCTGTCTGTCTGTCTGTCTGTCTGTCTGTCTGTCTGTCTGTCTGTCTGTCTGTCTGTCTGTCTGTCTGTCTGTCTGTCTGTCTGTCTGTCTGTCTGTCTGTCTGTCTGTCTGTCTGTCTGTCTGTCTGTCTGTCTGTCTGTCTGTCTGTCTGTCTGTCTGTCTGTCTGTCTGTCTGTCTGTCTGTCTGTCTGTCTGTCTGTCTGTCTGTCTGTCTGTCTGTCTGTCTGTCTGTCTGTCTGTCTGTCTGTCTGTCTGTCTGTCTGTCTGTCTGTCTGTCTGTCTGTCTGTCTGTCTGTCTGTCTGTCTGTCTGTCTGTCTGTCTGTCTGTCTGTCTGTCTGTCTGTCTGTCTGTCTGTCTGTCTGTCTGTCTGTCTGTCTGTCTGTCTGTCTGTCTGTCTGTCTGTCTGTCTGTCTGTCTGTCTGTCTGTCTGTCTGTCTGTCTGTCTGTCTGTCTGTCTGTCTGTCTGTCTGTCTGTCTGTCTGTCTGTCTGTCTGTCTGTCTGTCTGTCTGTCTGTCTGTCTGTCTGTCTGTCTGTCTGTCTGTCTGTCTGTCTGTCTGTCTGTCTGTCTGTCTGTCTGTCTGTCTGTCTGTCTGTCTGTCTGTCTGTCTGTCTGTCTGTCTGTCTGTCTGTCTGTCTGTCTGTCTGTCT